>NC_047055.1:7631417-7961191 GCF_011762595.2 Tursiops truncatus
GCACCAAGCTGATTTTATACCACAAAAAAGAGTAAGGAAGAGTGTGAAATCTTTTCAAGGTGATGGATATGTTTATTCCCTTGTTTATGGTGATGGTACCACAGGCACACGCATATGTCCAAAAGCTTCAAAACGTATACATTAAATATGATAACTTTTTGTATAGTAACTATACCTCAATAAAGTTTAAAAAAACACCAGCACTTGGCAGGAAAAATGTCCAAAGGGAGAGTATGAAAGAGAACTATCTCACAATAAAACTTGAGGTTAATAATAACAGTTACTGTTTTACTGAGAGCTTGCCATGTTCTTGGAGTTGTAAGAGCTTTACATGGGTTATCTGATTTTAAAAGCACAGAAAGCTACAAGCGGTATAAACTGAACTGTCACTTTAAAAATGTGATTTAAGTGTCTTAAAAGCTAGTTTTAGATTTGAGCTTCTACACAGGACAATTTGCAGGAGGATGAATTTAGAGAGGAACAAGGAAACTAAACCAACTTACCACAGTCCCAAGCTTCGTACTTTGCATTCAAAACAATTCATTTGTAAAGTAATTCAATGGACATCCACTATGTGCAAGATACTGAACGAAACAATGGAGGGGGGAAGGGGATGCAAATCGGAATAATACAGGGGCTTTGTATTAGTGAGAGAGACAGACTCCGGCATAAATCACATTGATTTAAGGTTGACTCAAACCATCTCTTCTCATGGTCCCTTAGACCGGCTGCACCTGAAGCTATTCACCTTGGGCTCCTGTTCCACTCTTTTCTAAACACAGTGTGCTTTCTTTCTAAACTACTTGAGGCACGTTTCAATGGATGTGTAATGAAAAGACATCAGGGTTTGAAACTTTATTCCTATCCTATTTATTAGCTGTATCAGCTGGGGCAAGTTCCATCATCACCATCATCACCTCTTTTTTTTTTTTTTTGCAGTACGCGGGCCTCTCACTGCTGCGGCCTCTCCCGCCGCGGAGCACAGGCTCCAGACGCGCAGGCTCAGCGGCCATGGCTCACGGGTCCAGCTGCTCCGAGGCATGTGGGATCTTCCCGGACCGCGGAACGCATCGGCAGGCGGACTCTCAACCGCTGCGCCACCAGGGAAGCCCCCATCATCACCTTTTATTTCCAGATTTTGTTTCATACTCAGGGCTCAATACATATTAGCTATTGTTTTTGGTAACTTTATTAAATAAGTTGACACTAGCTCCTGTGATAAGCAAATCCCAAAATATATGATGGCTCAAACCTGATAGAAGCTTACTCACATAAATTCCAAAACAGGTTTTTCTGATTAACAAGTGGTTCTCTTTTGCGTGGTGATTCAGGGACCTAGGATCCTTCATTCTCTCATGGATCTACCATCTTCAATAAATGCCTATCAGGGTCATCAGCCTCCACTGCTTCAATCAGGAGAGACATATCCTAGAGAATCCAGTGTGAGAGATTTTAGGGACAGTCCTAGAAGGAGTGCATATGACTTCCTCTCAGAATCCATTGGCTGGAACTCAGTCATATCACTACACTAACTCCATGGTGGGCTAGGAAATGTAGAAATAAGAAGAAATGTTTTGGTGAATACCTGGCCAGTCTCTACCACAGATACCAAGTGACTCTTTTTTATTCTGCTCTGAAGATCTCATCCAACATAACATCACATGACGTCAAATTTATATGTTCACTTTTCAATCAGTATTAACAGTAACAGAAAATTTCTAGGTGCCATAGTTTCTTTTGGTTTGAGGGACAAAGGGTTTGAAACAAACTCTGTCTCCTGCCTTTGCCCTTGGTGATTGTCTAACACTTTGTTTCTGCCTCATATGCTGTTTGTCAGCTTCCATCCCGTGATACTCCAGTTTGCATGGTCTGTTGTGTGGAGCTGAGATGGTAATAATAAAACAAAACTTGAGAAAAAAGCTAGACATCAAGAGTCAGAAAAAAATCATGAATCAGTAGTGATTTTATAGAAATGCAAAGAGGTCAGAAGAAATGTCAGAAGCCTAGTTAGAGAGACAAAAATTAAGAATTTGCAAGTACAGAGGGTGGAGAAAAGCAGGCACCATATCTCAGGACAATAATTAGAAAGCAGAGTACTTGCAGAAACTACCCAATGTCTTAGAGGCAGAGGCAGAATAGAGTATTGTTTTCATAAAGCAAAAGCCAAACACATGACCAGAAGGATTAGCACATTTGTTAGTATTTGGTCTCCTGGGGCAGTTATTCTCATAGCACTTTCTACTTTATTCATTATGAATCATCACAATTTGTATTTCTATGTATTTTTTGATTATTTGCTTAATGCATATCTTTCCAACTAGACTGAAGATCATATGAAGGAAAGAACTTTATATTCATTAATACTGAGCACAGTGCTTGACACATAGCAGTAACCGCTCAATAAACACTTGGATGGATGGATGAATAGCTCTACTTTTATCTTAGTTCAACTAAAAATTGAGTGACCTCCTAGAAGATATCCCAACCTTTACAATTTCTTCCTACTTAAAACTGCTTTTTCTCTTGTCTCCAGTCAAACTTTCCTCTCCTACTTCATTTCCCATATCTGATTGCTTTATTTATTCCCCTTCATAGGCTTCTCTTTCTCTGCTTATCTCCAAACTATTAAGTTGCCCAGAGTTCTGATCTTAGGCAACTATTCACTTGTTCATTGTACTTTCCTGAGATGGTCTCTTCCAATCCAATCAGCTCTTTGTTGCTGGCTCTGATGACTCCTTACACTAGTCAAGGCCTTGCCCTAAAATTGCAGGTAATGTGAACTGCTGGGCGTCTTCATTTTGAGTCTCAAGTCCAACATAACTAGAACCAAATTCATCATATTTTCTTGAAAACCTGTTTCTGTTCGTGTGTTCTCTATCTGTGTTTTTATATGTGGAAGTGTGTTGCCCCCCTGTGCAAATAGCTATCATAGCACTCAGCACATTCTGTTGAAATTCTGCCTCCTTCTAGAAGCAGTTAATAACTTTTAGAACAGGAACTGTGTCTGATTTATCTTTGTGCTCTCAAGACCAAGCATAATATATAACATAGAGCTGGTATTTGTTGAAGTGAGTGCATGTATGGATCTTATAACTACCCTTCCAGGTTCCTTAACTTGACCCCCTCAAGCTATATTTGATTTCTCTGTGTTTTGTGATTTCGACATTCAATCAACCACATAATTCCATAGATTCCACCTCTAAAGTGTCTCATAAGTCCCTCCTTTCCAATCATTCTGCCCTTTCCCAGAGTCCTTCACCGAAACTATTGTAATGACCTCTTTATTGTTGTGATTAAATATGATTTCTTCTCAATAAATATATCCTCCAAAGCCTCCTTTCCTTCCCTCCTATTTAACAGATGTTCATTGAGTGACCACTATTTGACATGCAGTTGTATAGACACTAGGGATATGATACTGAACAAGAGAGACAACTTCTCAAGGAGTTTTCTGTTTGATTGGGGGAAACCTAAAATTAATCAACAGCCAAATAGATCATATATTAAAAATTTTTTCCAGCCTCATTGAGATATAATTGACATGTAACATTATGTAAGTTTAAGGTGTACAGTTGGATGATTTGGTATATGTATATATTGTGAAATATATAAGGTTAGTTAACACATCTATCACCTCACAGTTACCAAATTTGGGGGGGTGGTTAACTATAGACACCATGCTGCATATTAGATCCCCAGAACTTATTCATCTTATGCTTAGAAGTTTGTACCCTTTGACCACCTTCACCAATTTCCACTATCCTCACACCACTGGCAACCACCAGGCTACTCTCTGTTTCTATGAGTATGTTTTACTTTTAAGATTCCACATATAAGTGAGATCATACAGAATTTATCTTTCTCTAACTTATTTCACTTAGCATAATACCCTCGAGTTTCATTCATATTACCACAAATGACAGAATTATCTTCTGAATAATATTTTTATGGCTGAATAATATTCCATTGTATATATTATACTACTTTTTAAAAATCCATTCATCCATTGATGGACACTTAGGTTGTTTCCATATCTTGGCTGCAGTGCATAATACTGCTATGAACATGGGGGTGCAGATACCACTTCTAGATAGTGGTCTCATTTCCTTTAGATATATACTCAGAAGTGGGATTGCTGTGTCATGTGGTTGTTCTATTTTAAATATTTGGAGGAACCTCCATATTGATTTCCATAGTGGCTGCACCAATTTACATTCCCACCAACAGTGCACAAATGTTCCCTTTTCTCCACACCCTCTCCAGCATTTGTTATCTCTTGTCTTTTTTTTTTTTTTTTTTTTTTTTTTTTTTTGCGGTACGCGGGCCTCTCACTGTTGTGGCCTCTCCCATTGCGGAGCACAGGCTCCGGACGTGCAGGCTCAGCGGCCATGGCTCACGGGCCCAGCCGCTCTGCGGCATGTGGGATCCTCCCGGACCGGGGCACGAACCCGTGTTCGCTGCATCGGCAAGCGGACTCTCAACCACTGCGCCACTAGGGAAGCCCTCTCTTGGCTTTTTGATGAAAGCCATTCTAACGGTGCGAGGTGAGATCTCATTGTGGTTTTGATTTGCATTTCTCTAATAATTAGCAATGTTGAGTATCTTTTCATGTACTTTTTGGCCATTTGTATATCTCCTTTGGATAAACGTCTATTCAGTTCCTTTGACCATTTTTAACCAGATTATTATTATTATTATTTTGCCACTGAGCTGTATGAGTTCCTTATAGATTTTGGATAGTAACCCTTACTAGATGTATGATTTGCAAATATTTTCTTCCATTCCATAGGTTGCCTTTTCATTTTGTTGATCATTCTTTTGCTGTGCAGAAGTCCTTTAGTTTCATGTAGTCCCAACTGTTTATTTTTGCATTTGTTGCTTGTGCTATAGCATATATTTTAAAAGTGTTAAGTGCTAGGAAGAAGAAAAATACAGCAGGGTAAGTGGATAGACAAGTGGTTCCTTGAAGTATGAGTTAGGAGATATTTAGATTGGTTAGTAAGGTGAGGTGTGTTTGAAGAGATAACATTTGAATAAGAGTAAGCCATGTGAATATTTCTGGAAAAGGAAATCAAGACAGAGAGAACTGCAGCTGTAAATGCCCTTAGGTGGGATACTACTTCGTGTAAGCCATGTGCCTGGCATGTACTGAGCGAGATGTTGGCAGGAACCAGAGTCATGTAGGTCTTTGGAGGTGGTGGTATAAACACTGAATTTTATTCTAAGCATGATTGTAGCTATTATAAAATCGAGAGCAGTAGAGTGCTATGATTTGATCTAAGCTTTCAAAGGTGGCTGTGTTCAACAGAATATAGGGGTGTATCTCAATCAGCCACTGACACAATAATACTGAGAAACAAGCCACTCTACAACTAGGGAGCATACAAAGTTTGGCATTGTGTTTTCCTTAAGCATCTAGGTGGAATCTAAAATCCTGAGTCTGGATTAAATGATTCGCAAATAATCTTCCAAGCCCAGATATGGCCATGCCTGTCCCTAACGTTTCTAGTCTCATCTCCCACTATCTGTCTCTCGTATCCTCATACTTTATGTAAAGAAGACTATCTTCACAGTCTCAAAATGTGCCTGCACTTGCACACCTTCTCAACTTTGTTCGTTATTCTTTTTGCTTGGAATGTCCTTTTTTTTCAGTCTCTTCTAGCTGAAATTCTCTTTTTGCAAGAACAGATTCTTATGACACCTTCTCCATGAAGCCTTCAAAAATACCTACATGTGGAATTGATCTTTGATTGATCAATTAATTTGACATTTACATTCACTGCAAAATGATCACCACAGCAAGTCCAGTCATCGTCCATCACCACAAAGTTACACAATTTTTTTCTTGTGATGAGAACTTTTAAAATCCACTCTTTTAGTAACTTTCAAATATTAAATACAATATTATTGACTATAGTCACTGCACATTATAGTGCTGCACATTACATCACCATGATTAATTTATTTTATAACTGAAAGTTTGTACCTCCTGATTCCCTTCACCCATCTCCCAACTCCCCTCCCCTCTGGCAGCTATTAATCTGTTCGCTGCATCTATGAGTTTTGTTTTGTTTGCTTTTTGTTTGTTTGTTTTTTAGATTTCATATCTAAGTGAAATTATATGGTATTTGTCTTTGTCTGACTTATTTCATTTAGCATGATATCCTTATGGTCCACCTATGTTGTCACAAATGGCAAGATTTCATTCTTTTTTATGGCTGAGTAATATTTTATTGTATGTATATACCACATCCTCTTTATTCATCTATCAGTGGACACCTAGTTTATTTCCCTATCTTGGCTATTGTAAATAATATCTGCAATGGTGCAGATATCTTTTCAAATTGGTGCTTTCATTTTCTTCAGATAAATACCCAGAAGTGGAATTGCTGGATCATATGGTAGCTCTATTTTAATTTGTTGAGAAGCCTCCATACTGTTTTCCATAGTGGCTGCACCAGTTTACATTCCCACCAACTGTGCACAAGTGTTCCCTTTTCTCCACATCCTTGCCAGCATTTGTTATCTCTTGCCTTTTTGATGAGAGCCATTCTAACAGGTGTGAGGTGAGATCTCTTTGTGGTTTTGATTTGCATTTCCCTATGATGAGTGATGTTGAGCATCTTTTCATGTGCCTGTTGGCCATCTGTATGTTTCCTTTGGAAAAATATTTATTAAGATCTTCTGCCCAATTTTTAATCGGATTATAGAACCAATATTTTTTCTTCTTCCTTATTCTCTTACATATTTTTGTTTTCCTACATAGTCAGCATTCAGAATTCCTGGAAATGGATGTAGCATACTACACTGAGATTTTTTCAGCTTTATTGAAGTATAATTGACAAATAAAATTCTAAGATATTTAATGCGTACAATGTTACACTGAGATTTTTAAGAATACTATTGAAACACTGAAAATTGTAAATAATCTGCCATTTCTCTGAATCAAATAAGTGTCTCACTGAGTAGCTAGTGACTCGGAAAACAAAATGCTGAGCCTTGCTACGGTGCCAGGAATTACCTTCTCTTTGGGGAGGGGGTATTGAACCATCTGCTCCAGGTTAGTAGTGAAAGAATAATATACCCAATAGGTTAGAAGGCCATTTCAAAGAAGGGAAAAATTGCTTGACAATAGAAACTTGTGAAAGATGTATTTTAAAAGATATTTTCAGAGAAGTAGAAATTCTCTGTTGAAATAAAATGCCAAATTTTAATTATAATGTAAACTTGCTTCAGAATATTTTTATTGGTTTCTTGATAGCTTAAGTAAACACGAGTGGCTTTTATTCAAAACATAATATTGATCTCACGCTGATTTTTATTTTTACCTAGTCATTTTACAATGAAGAGGAGAAAGCATTGCACTGGCAGGCAAGAGAACTATCTTCTTGTGTCAGCTATGCAATGAAGCATTATATGATGTTGGGCAAATTACTTCACTTATTTATATATTTTCATCTCTCCATCCAGTTATTCATAAGTACCTACACTATATGGTATTAGTAATAACAATATTGCAGAAATTGTATTGGCTACAATCCTTTTGTTTGTAACCAGCTTAAGCAAAAAGAGAGACATTATTATCAGAATACTAGGGTGTCTCATGCAACAAAGGTAGGAGAACAAATCACCAGGAATTGGCAATGAAGAGCAAAGGAGCTGGCTTCCCTGTCTCCTGTTCTTGAGATGCCCAATATGAGAAAATCAGCCACAACAACAAAAAAGACAAATAAAAAGCAGTATTTGTTTGACAGGCCTAAAAGAGAAGTTATTCATTTAGATAATACAAAGCTGAAAGCAAAACATGGGAGAAGATATTCTATTCCATGCAAATGTTAACCAAAAGAGAGCAGGGGTGGGTGTACTTATACCACACAAAATAGACCCTAAGTTAAAAACTGTCACAAGAGACAAAGAAGGACATTATATAATGATAAAAAGTCAACACACTAGGAAGATATAACAAGGGTGGGGTTGGGTCATGTAAGACAATGTAGTAAGTAGGATGGGGATAAGAACGTAGTAATAATGGATTACCAAGGGCCTTAAAGTTCTGGTGATAAATGAGGTTCAGATGTGTCCTCTTGACGGTTTAGCCTCACCTCCTAGTGGAAAGATGGAATCAACATTGAGATGGAGAAGACTGTAGGAGAGATGGGATTGGAAGAGGAGTGGATATTTGAATGGGAATCACAGTTTAGTGTGAGATATGTTTAGTTTGGGATGTCTATAAGACATGTAATTAGAGATGTTGATTGGGCATTTGGATGTATGAATTTGGAGTTCAAGAGAAATGATGTGGGCTGGAAATATTTTTTTATAGGTTACAAAGTAGATGTTAATCAAATTCCAAAACTGAACGATGTTGCCTAGAGAGGTGGTGTATATAGAAGACAGACAATGCCCAAGAACTTAGCCTTGTAGCATCTCAACATTTGGAGGTTGGAGAAAGTTTAAGGAACCAACAAAAGAGACAAAGAATGAGTGACTGCCCAGTGTGGTAGAAGGGAAATTTAAGTGGGTGTGGGATCCTGGAAGCTATGTGAAGGAATTGTTTCAGGATAAGTAATCAGCTATGTCAAGTCCTGCTGCAAGTAGCAATAATACATGGACCAAGAAATGACCATCAGATTTAGTAATGTGGAGGTCATTGGTGACTCTGACAAGGGAAGTTTAGGTGGAGTAGTAGGGGAAAAAGCTTGTTTGGAATGGTTGAAGAGAGAACTTGGAGATAATGTTGATGAATCTTCTGAGGTTGTTTTGTTTTGTTTTGTTTTGTTTTGCTTAAGGGAATGCCAGTAGTTGGAGTAGAAAGTGGAGTCAAATGAAGATTAGTTATTCTTTTTCTCTTTTTTCCTAATATAAGAGAAATAAAAGCATGGTTGTATGATGATTGGAAAGATCTAATGAAGGGGGTGGGGTGTTGATGATGCAGGAGAGAGGGAGAGAGAAGCAAAGTCCTTGAATAAGTGAGAAGGTTGGTGATCATGAGGATGAAGCATAAGGAAGGAGAGGCGATGTTGGAGGTCTGGGTAGCAAGGAGACAATGTTAAGTGCTCATCTAGGAGACTGGGAGAGGGAATGAACTAGGGACGCAGAGTATGATAGCTCAGCAGCATAGGGGCCCACTTGAGGTTTATGGCCATGATTTCAAAGTGAGACCACTTTGCAAGGTCTGTGTCTTCTCCAACTATGTCCAGCTGCATTGGAGAAGACAAGCAAATACTCTTTGCTGCTCCCTAAAATGCTGAGCTGGATTCTCCTCCATCCAGTGGCTAAGTTGGAAGTACAGGGCTGCCTTAGAAAAAGCTCAGAGTTGTGAAAAAAAAGTTATATCCTTTAACTTGTAAATTCAAAGAACTGTCATTTAGGGGGCCACATTATTCTAATCCTCACCAAGATAGGAATGAGAGGAAGTTCATTAAACAGCTTCCAAAAAGGAGAATAGCAAATATAACATTGTCTTCTTCCTCCTTTCTGGGTGACCCTCCCCATTCCTCAATACCAATTAATCCCCTTAACAATCTGGGGCTATTTCCGAATAGAGGGATTTGACTTGCAACCTGTCTGAAATTCACACCGCATCAGAGGTCACAAGTATACCTGGCACTGCTAGTTGAAGGACAAGGGCAGCATAGAGAGGCCAGAGTAGTCCAAGAAATCAAAACAGGGCAAAGAGCTTTCCTATTCATACAACAATTGGCAGGGAGGGCTATGGGAAGTAGCAGGGGGCACTAGCTAGCTTGCCAGATCCTTCTAAGAAGCCATCCACTGGGATGAAAGGGTTTCAATTAGAAGTTGTGGGGTGAAACACAAATTGGGGTAGCAGTTGTGCCTCTGTAGAATCATTGGTATCAGAGAGCTGTTGAGGGGAGCTTGTAAACCATTGATCGTTCCATACACAATTAAGAGCTTTGGACAAGCTTTGTTTTTTCCATAGTGGATAGAACACACTGAATGATACAGTCACAGACATCAACAAATGTACCACAGATGCATCAGATTGAGGATGTAGAGCTCCCATCTGTTTCTAGCAACTACCTCCCTTACTTTACCCCCACTCCTGTCCTGCCAACCACTTCCAGGAGATAGGCATTGTTATGAGTTGAATTGTGTATTATACAAGAGAAATGGTCATCTGAAGGCAGCCCTGTTCTGAGAGGGAAAAATGTAAAGTTTGATCAGCTTAGCAAGACTAGCTCTTTTGTCAACTTAAGACCTGTGGTACTCCTATCATTCAAAAGGAAGATTAACATTCCACATAAAGTTCAAACCTGCTTCATAATTCTCAAAGATTCATTGGGTGGGTCATACATGCTTATGTCAACTGCATGAAAATCAAATACATTCACTACATGTTTTCTTTTTATATGATTATGTGCACAAAATCCATTTTCCTTTAAAGAAGTAAAATTGGAACAAAATGCAACATAGACATTTTCAGCCCTGGAAGAGGAAAAAATTATGTAGGAGTTATAATTATAGCTGTCTTGCAATTCTGAAAATGCCTTCATTAAATCCTGAGTATTCTAATATAATAACCCTAACCAATCTTTTTATGCATTTCAAATAATTCTCTGTACATAGCTGCTTCTTACAGGTTGTTTTATAGACAGTTTTTCCAAATCATAATAAATTATTTAATTTTTTGTGTCTATATACAGAAACTGTTGAAAATTTATATATTTTTTAATTTGGGGAAGTTTTGCACAAATTGAAGGGGAAATAATATATGACATTACAGTATGTACACTGCAGTAATAAAGTGAGTGTTTGATTATTGTAATGCTTGAAAACTATACATGAATTCCATTTAAAAATATTAGTGCTAGATAATACTGCTGAGTGAAAAGAATCTTTTATCTGAAGATAATGTTCTAGTGTTTGCTCTACCAGAAGCTGGCTGTAAAACTTCAGCTCATTTCTGTCTCATTTGCTTCAATGATAAAACAATGGATTGGGCTAAGTAAATTCCAAGTTTTCTTCCAGTGCCAAATTTCTAAATTCGTGCAAAATATATTTATTGCCTGATGTGTACAAGGCACTGTGGTAGTAGGCACTGATAACACTCCAGTGAATAAAACAGATTAAAAAATCCCTGCCTTCATGCAGAGAACTAATTGCTGGGGCCCTCCTGGACTCCAGTGTCTGTCCCAGCCCTCCCATCTCTAGGTCCTGCACCATTTAAGTCATTTTCTCAGAGCATGCTTATGCTCTAATACTCAAAAACTCTCAAAGTTCTCTATCAATTACAGAATATGTTGCACATTCTTGAATTAGGCATTCTCTACCCAGTGTGCCCTGACCCAATACTATGTTGGCAATCTCATTACTTCAGGGGAAATATGAAGCAGGAGGAAAAGAACGGATCCAGAAGTCCAAAGCCCTGAGTTCAGGATGTCTAACTTTTGGCAGAGCATATAAATTCTCTGAGCCTCCATTTTCTCATTTGTAAAATAAGAACAGTAGTAACCTAGCTTCAGAGGGCAATACTGAAGCAATAAATCACACTTGATAAACATATGAAAATACCTTGTAACTAGGTTTGAAATCTGGCTCAGCACTTTATTTGCTTTGTGACTTTGAACAAGTTAATGAATATTTCTGAACTCCTTATCTTTAAAATTGTATCAAAATAGCTATTTTTCATGGTTCTTATGAGTACTTAATGAGACAGTATAAGGAAAATGCTTGACAGATAATAGGTAAATAGCTGACCATTGAATAGTAGCTATTATTAAGGCAGTTAGTATTTATCTTAATTCTGCATAGAGAATGAATTGTATAGATAACATATTCCTACTGATCGACAAATTAGTTCAAACTTTCTTCAAGAGAAAAGATATATATATATATGGAGAGAGAACAAGAGAAAGAAAGAGAAAGGCAGGGTGGGAAAAATGAGAAGGGAGGAGAGAGATTATAAAAGATTCCAACTAGAACAAGAATGATTTACAACCCAAATTCTGAGGTCAGGCTGATCTTACAGGACCATTAAATAGCAGTAGGTAGTTCACACTTAGGATTGCATAAAAAATAAAGAAGAGAAAGGAGATTGATTTGGCATTATTTAGTGCAGTTGACGATGCATAAACTTTCTGACCTAACAAATATTCTCCTAGATATATACCCTAGAGAAATTCCTATGCATATCCAAAATAGGGTATGAACAGAAATGGTAATTGCAGAATCGTTTATATAATGAAAAATTTGAAACAAGTTAAAAGTCCATCAGTCGAAGGGTAAATGAAATAATTGTGATTTACTCAATAAATAGAATATATACAGCAGCAAAAAATGAATGAACTATATAGCTTACACGTCAACATGATTGATTATTTTCAAAAACACAATGTTGAGAAAAAAATCAGATGTGCAGAAGGGTATTTGCAGTGCAATATCATTTACATGAAGTCTAAAAATTTACAAAACAATACCATATGGTGTTTTAAAGCATATATGTATATATGGTAAAACTATAAAGACATGAATAGGGATGATCATCACCAAATTCAGGATAGAGGCTAACTCTGGGCAAGGCATGTATATGGCAGGGAAGGAGTTGAGGGGAATGCAATCAGGATGAGGTACACAGGGAGCTTCACCTGTATTTGCAATGCTCTAGTTCTTATGATAGATGGTGGGTACATGGTCACTTGTGACATTATTTTCTACACTTTGGGTATATCAATTATTTTGTATTAAGTGCTGAAAAGAGTGTGATAATTAAGTGAGAGGAGAGGAGACGAGGGATCTGGTTCTCCCATGTCAACCAATCAGGAAGTCACAGTGAATTGTGAGAGCTGATTATCCAATTAGAAGCTAAGAGAAGTAATCATCATACCCAGAGTGATAATGACACACTCCCAATTTAAACAACAAAAAAAAAAAACATGAAAACTTAAGGAGATGTTTGGGTCTCCCATACTTAGACCCAAGTATCTATCTAAATTCCTCTGGAGGCAGCTAGGTGGGGGAGCACAAGCACATAGTATCAAATGAATGGATGAGAAGTGTAGGTTTTTGAGGCAAACTGACTTCACTATAAATTCCCTTTCTGCCACTCTCCCATGGAAATAAGCTGTAAACCCAGGACTACCAATGACTTGCCATATTACCTTAGGCAATTTTTAGTTTCAGGTTCCTTAAATGTAAAATGAGATTATAATATCTATATCTATCTATCTATCTATCTTACTATCTAGCTTACAATATTTCAGGGAAAACACACACACACACACACACACACACACACCTAGAAAATAATAAATACTCAAGGAATGCTAGTTTTCTTTCTTTTCTATTCACTAAGAGATTTCTTGCTGCCTGAAGTCTCATAAGATTGATTATTAAGTTTCATTACAATCTACTTGAGGATCAATTTGTATACGTAATCCTATTATTACAATGACCTGGAGCAGCTTTGATGTAATGCAATTTTTCTCATTTTAGTATCTCTTTGTTCACCCTTACTTTGATTACCATAAATTGCCAAAAAGTAGATTAAATTTCTAAGACAGTTGAATTGAAGAAACAAATTATCTGTTGATGTTCTCCCCTGTCACAGCAGCATGCATTTTCTAAGCATCATATTTTGATAGATCCTAGCTATAGAACAAGCTCTATAATGAACCAGATGGGAATAGAGACAGGCCAGGGATTGTGGAACTATCACTGCGAGAAAGGACACAGTTTGGATTATAGCACCTGAGAAAAGTGACTAGCAATTCAAATTTCAAGGGCTATGAGAATCAGAGAGCTCAAACAGCCAGGAAACTTTCACAAGATTATGCGTCCTAGAGCATCCCATAGCATAACTTTTTTGAGGAGAATTTAGAGGAGCAGAGTTGTTCAATATCATATATAGCCAAAGTAAGAAAAACCTGATTTTCTCTCCCATGACCAAGCTAACTTATACTTATCTGGGATAACAAGCTAAGACTTTATAACCCTGTTCAAAGGCACTTATATCATGAGGCAGCAGGCTGAAACCTTGGGAAAAAAAACAGAGGAGATGAAATATTTAGCATGGTAAGATTGCATGGAAATCCAAAGGATCTGATATTTTATTCTGTACTTCATGTTCATTTGCTATAATTGGACATTTTTAGCTGTGGAGAGAGTATGTAGGTGGTAGAAATTCTGCTTTTTGGCACCCTGCTCTATTGCTTCTCTGACCACTATAAAATAAAGCTAGAAATTAAGTACAAACAGTTGAAATTCATAGAAAAATCCAACCATTTGGAAATTTTTGAATATTCTTCCAAATAAGGCTTAGGTCACAGTGGAACTCTAAACTGCAATTATAGACTATTTAGAATACGATGACAGTGAGAACACTACATCTCAAAATATATGGATTGTGATTGAAGATGAATTTAGAAGATTTACAGCCATATATGTTTTATTACTAAACACAAAAGAAAAAGTAAGAATTCAACTAAAAAAGAATAAAAAGAAATTTAAGTAACTGTGAAGAAAGCAGGAGAAATTAATTTATTTATTCAATAAATATTTATTGAGTGGCTACTATGTGCCAGACATTGTGCTAGGTTCTAAAGATACAGCAGTAAAGGCAAGTCTATGCATGCATGGAACTTACGTTGTAAGAGAGAGGGATCGAAAATAACGCAAAAACAGGTGAATAACGTGTTAGGTGGTAAGTGCTAAGAATAACAAGCCAGGGTAACAGAGAAGACATATTTAAATGTCAGTAAAATGTGGACAAATGTGACATGTATTACTCCACAGCAAAAGCTCCAAGAATCAGTGTGCATGATTTGCTATATTCCCTTTTCCCTACCTCTATGATCACTGAAACAGGTGTCAAGATGGGGCCTCCATTAGCCAGGGTCCAGGAGACCCCTTGCTGACTCATGGTGGGTATACAGCATGCTTGTTGCTTTAAGCCACAGACATTTTCATACTTTTTGTTACTGCCATATAACCTAAACCATCCCTACTCTTAAAATCATCTATGTGGGAATGTCAAGTAGGTGGTTGTTTACATAAGACTTTGGGAGAGAAACTGGGAATTGCTAATATATAGATGGTAAAGTCATGGAACTGGATAAAATCACTGAGGGAATGAGTCTATATAGAAGTCTGATGAAAGCATAGGAGGTAAGGAAGTGTAAGCAGTGAGAATCAACAACTTTCTAAAGGAATTATTCTGCAACGAGGAACAGAGAAAGGGCTTGACAGCTAGAAAGTGATATGTGAAGTTAAGAGAGGCTTGTTTTCTAAGGCAGAAGATACTAAATTATGTTTGCATATTGATTGGGAGGCTACTACAGAGAGGAAAAATTGAAGATGTAAAAAATAGAGGAAATTTTGGCCTCAGCTAGGAGCATAGAGAGTTCATCCAAGCCAAGGAGAAAGAAGTAGAGTATGTGTACCCAAATGCAGGCAGGTGGTCATATGTAGATTTTGGAGTTTGTTTAAAATTTTTTTTAATTACTTCAAACTTCTCAGTGAATTAAAAGGAAAGTTCATCAGCTTAGAGTGAGGAGGGTGAGAGGATATTGGAGTTTTGAGGGGAGAAGTTGTAAATAATCACTTTGGAAAGTGGGAGTGGGAACTATCAGGTTACTAACATAGACAAATGTGGGAATTATCATATAGAAAAAAGTGGGAGTTAATATGTTAGAACAGAGAAAAGCAATAAAATCTATAAGTACATGTAAAACTTGGTTCTTTGGAAAGATCAATAAAGTAAGCAAACTTCTGGTAAAACTAATAACAAAATAGAAAAAGAGAAATGTACATGCATAATATTTGAAATCAAGAAAGGATATAACTACACATTTGGAGAATATTTGAAATATTATATATAGAAATTTAGTCTAATACACACAAAAATCTTCACATAATGAACAATTTTCTAGGGAAATACATATTACCACAATTATATTAAGAAGTAAGAAATTGGAATAGGACAATAACCACAGAAACATTTTACAAATTTTCAAAAAGTCACCAGACAAAACAGCACCAAACTTAGATGATTCTAAAGGTAAGTTCTTTCAAACTTCCAAGAGATAAACAATTGTCACGTATCTAAACTTTTCAGAGTATGGAAAACAATGACATACTATCCAATTCGTTTTATGAGACTAGTGTAACCATGATGTTCAACTCAAAGGATAGCATTAAAAACTCTAAAGACCAATTCACATGGGAATATAAATAGCAAGAGGAAGGTTGCCATCACAACCCCTTTCTTTAATATTTCTGTGAACTTAGGTTTAGCAAAATTCTCTACCTAAGATTAACATTCTCCCTAACACAGTTTAGAATTATTACTCAGAAGTGGATATCTACCTGTGGACTACATTTTGCAGTTCCCTTTGCATCTACATGGAATCCTATGACTGGCTCTTGCCAGTGAAGTGTGAGTGGAAGCGATGTGAGACATTTCCAGTCCAAGGCACTTATGTAGCTGTGGTTTCTCTAATCTCTGTTTTTCCATCTGATAGCTGAATCTAGATGACATAGAGGTCCTATGGGAAGGTGGAGTCAAAATATAGAAGCAGCCTATTTTCTTAAGTCACCATGTGGAAAACCAGTCTGCCAAACACAAACAGTGACATTGGACTAATATATGAGTGAGAAATAAGTTTCTATTAGTTTTGGTCAATGAGATTTTGGGGTTTCTTTATTACAGCAGTTAACATTATCCCAACTAAAACATTCGATTAGTCAGTTGACTTCCCTGTGCTTTCATTTTCCCATCTCCAATATGGTCTTTGAAGGACTTTAGTGGAAAAAGAATTCCTTTCCCCCCACCCACATTGATTTCCACTCAAGGAATCAAGAATTTCTAAGGATTGGAGCTATTCCATGGCACTGATTAGGCTATATATGCTAGTGAGATGGGTCACTCAGAATCTATTTCATAGAAATAAAATCACCAGAACGTACTATGTAAACAAAGATACTTATCACAGTGTTTTTGTAGTAGCAAAATATGAAAAAAAAGGCAGGGTAAGAAGGAAAGTAAGATTAAGAAGAGGAAGAGGTGGAGGAGGAGAGAGTAAAGAAGGAAAAGAAGGGAATTAAAGAAGGAAGAAAGGAAGAGAGGGAGAATGAGAGAGAGAGAGAGAGAGAACACTCTCAAACTCATTCAATAAGGCCACCATTTTTCTGATACCAAAGCCCAACAAGCACTACACAAGAAAAGAAAATTGTAAGCCAATATCCCTGATGAACATAGGTGCAAAAATTCTCAACGAAATATTAGCAAACACAGTTCAACAGCATTTAAAAAAATCATACACTGTAATCAATTGAGATCTATCACTTGGATGCAAAGATTGTTTGACATGCACAAATCAACAAATGTGATATACCACATTAAAAAATTGAAGGATAAAAATCTTATGATCATCTCAATAGATACAGAAAAAGCATTTGACAAAATTTAATATCCTTCTGTTCTAATAATTCAACAAATTAGGTTTAGAAGGAACACACCACAATATAATAAAGGTCATATATGACAAGCCCACAGCTAACAGCATACGCAACAATGAAAAGCTGAAAAAATTTCCTCTATGATCAGGAATAAGATAAGGGTGCCCTCTCTTACCACTTCTATTCAACATAGTACTGGAAGTCTTAGCCAGAGCAATTAGAAAAAAATTAAAATATCCGAATCAGAAAGAGGGAATTAAAATAACCTTTGTTTGCTAATGGCCTGATCTTATACGTAAAGACATTACTAAAAAACTGTTAGATTGATAAATGAATTCAGCAAAGTTGCAGGATACAAAATCAACATACAAAAATCAGTGGCATTACTATACAATAGCAATGAACTATCTGAAAAAGAAATTATGTGAACGATCCCATTTACAATAACACCAAAAAGAATAAAATATTTAGGAATAAGTTTAAACAAGGAGATGAAAGATATGCACACTGAAAACTATAAAACATTGATGAAAGTAGTTGAAGAAGATACAAATAAATGGAAAAATATTTGGATTGGAAGAATTAATATTGTTAAAATGTTCATATCACGCAAAGTGATCTATAGGTGCAATGCAACCCCTATCAAAATTCTAATGGCATTTTTCACAAAAATAGAAAAAGTCACCCTAAAATTTGTATGGAACCATAAGAGATCCTGAATAGCTAAAGAACTTTTGAGCAAGAAAAGCAAGGTTCGAGGCATCACACTTTAGTTTCAAACTCTATTACAAAGCTATAGTAATCAAAACAGCATATGGTATTGGCATAAAAACAGACACATAGATCAACTGAACAGAATAGAGAGCCTCCAAATAAACCCAGACATATAAGATCAACTACTTTTTGACAAAGATGCCAAGAATACATAATGGGGAGAGTACAGTCTTTTCAATAAATAGTGTTGGGAAAACTGGATATTCACATGCAAAAGAATGAAACTGGACGCTTATCTGAAACCACACACAAAAAATCAACACAAAATTCATTAAAGACTTAAGAATAATACCTTAAACTATAAAACTCCTAGAAGAAAACATACGGAAAAAGCTCCTTGACTTTGGTCTTAGCAATGATTTTTTTTTGATTTGATACCAAAAGCACCAGTAACAAAAGCAAAATTAAACAAGTAAGACTACATAAAACTAAAACCATACTGCATAACAAATGAAAGAATCAATAAATGAAAAGACGACCTACAGAATGGGAGAAAATATTTGCAAACCCCATATCTGATAAGAGTTTAATGTCCAAAATATACAAGGATATCAGATTTCACATATTCCAGTGGTACAGATACTATGTTAATAAGTGCTATGGGGGAAAATAAGGTTGAAAGGGAAACAAGAAATGTGTGGGTGTTTGTTCGAGAGGTTGCAGGTTAAAATTGGGTAGTCAGAGAAGCTCTTCTTTGCTCCCTTTATTCTTGCTCTCCTTCATTAAGTTCTTTCAATACACCTAACACTAAAAAGGGGAAGTCTTGTGATATATCAATGTCAACTTGCATTTACATTATAAACATATGGAACTTGTCTTGAGAGTAAATATTTATAAATCCAAATAATTAGGCCTGATTTCTATCTCACAGGTTAAAACAAGCCAGAAAGAAAGTGACTCATTGGAATTACTGTTTGCATTATGTTCTTTGTACTAATACATGTCAATACGTTCCATAGTTCAGAATATTATTTCCTTTCCAGATTAATACATATTGAAAGAGCAAAGTTCATTTAGGGTAAACCATTTTCTTTTTAAATATAAACTGTATTGCCTTTTATAATTATAGAAATATTTGACTTTTGGACAAAATAAAATAAAAAAATTTAAAAAGCAAAATATACAAGGAAGTCTTACAACTCCATAGCAAAACAAACAAACAAAAAGCCAAATAACCCCACTAAAAATGGGCAAAGGACTTGAATAGACGTCTTTCCAAAGCATATATATAAGTGGCTAACAGGTATATGAAAATTAGCTCAATATCACTAATTATCAGAGAAATGTAAATCAAAGGCACAATGAGATATCACCTTACACCTGTTAGGATGTCTACTGTCAAACAGACAAGAGATAACAAATGTTGGTGAGGATGTGGAGAAAAGGAAACTCTTGTACACTGTTGGTGAAAATGTAAATGGTACAGCCATTATGGAAAAGTTATAAGATGAATGAGTTCTGAGGATCTACTGTACAGCATGGCGACTATAGTTAAAAATACTGTATTATATACCTGAAATTTGCTAAGAGAGTAGATCTTAAGGGTTCTAAGCAAAAAAACAAAACACAAAAAACAAAAGCTATGTGAGGTGATGGTTGTTTTAATTAACCTGATTGTGGGAATCATTTCATGACAGATATGTATATCAAATCATCATGCTGTACACTTTAAATATATTACAACTTTATTCATCAACTATAGCTCAAAAAAGCTGGAGAAAATATTATAAGCAGTTGAAAATTTGGTTCAAATTTTTTTTTTCAATTTTGTAGGTGTTGGGCTGGTACCTTGGTAAGTCTTTAGATATTTGGAAAAGTAGGACACATGGGAGACTTAAAGTTGGATTAAACTCAATTTTGAAGCTGCTGAGTGCTACACAGTCTTTGATGAAACACAGACTAGGCTATATTTGCTGAAAGATGAACCCAGACCAACCAGATGTGTAAGTGAGACTACTCTTAATGGACTCTATCCTAGTGATAGTATGATGAAGGTGAGGTTTAGGGGTTACTACTTCCCTCTGGGAACAAAAGAAAGAAATTCACATTGCATTAAAAGTAGAACAATGTGTAATGTGCTCTCAAAAGAACTATTATTACTCCTTGGTACTCTCCACAACTTTCCTTGCAACAGACGTCATATTTTCTCTGACGGTTGTGATGCTAGATCCTGAGGACTGATGGATTTGGGAGTAGAGCTTGAGATCACCCCATTTTCCAAACGTGCACTCTCTGGGGAATCCAGAGAGAAAGGCAAACAGCATTCCTGATGTGCTGCCTGCTCCAAGTAGGATGATGCTGTGGCTGTGGCTCAGTTAGTTAGCATGACTTCTGTTATCTGTCCTGTGGTCTGGAAGTGGGGGTGGAGATGTCAACATCAAGTGACATCAAGCCCCTGTCAATTCCTCTCCACTGATTACTAAATGATTCCACACCACACATAGGAGAGGGCCTGAAGTTATAACAAGCGACAGAAACATTTGAGAAGGGGTTAAGAAGACAGTGTGACTTTCACCTTTGTTACCAGGGACAGATAATAATGGGATTCTTGCCATTATGGCCCATAGAGGAGAAATGATACAACTCAAACGACATTGACTGCTTCATTACGATCAAGAGTGGTGGAAAGGAGAGAAAGAGAGCTTTAAGAATTCATTTCAATCAGCTCTTTGTTGGTTTGGTCAACTGTCAGTTTTTGTACGTCCATACAATGGAATGATATACTGTGCCAATAAAATCACATTTTTGAAGAATACTTAATGACAACTGACAGTCTTATGATATAATCTTAAATGTCAAAAAAGGATGCAAAACTTTATTCACAGTATGATCCCACGAAGAGGGAAAAACATTCAAGGAATTATATAAAATGATGGGATATCTCTGTGATTGGAATATTTTTTTCCTTTTTCTTATGTTGATGTATTTTCCAAATTCTCCATATCAAAACTTCTTTTGTTTTTCAATTAGAAAAATAAAAACCATCATTTTTTAAATGTCAGTTTTTTTCATTATTGAAACCACAGGGCTCACTTCCAGGAACACCTGAAATTAGACAAGTAAAAAGTGAGAAAGGGAGGATGGGTGCGGGGTGATTTTCTCATCTTGCTTTCCACTGAGCTGTTTTGGCAGCTCAATTTGAATGACTCAAGCTGATAGATTTTATTTTAACCTTGTCTAACAGAGAAGCAAGAGGGATAAAGTAAATGGAAGGACAAAGTATTGGGTTGGCTAGAAATTACATTATAATAAAGAATTAGAGAGAAAATGTGGGCATTGGAACAGATAGACAAGTTTATTAATTCTTAGGAAAGGTGGAGCCGAGGACAGTAAGGGGATTCATCTCTTTTCTGAAACTACCAAGAGTGTCTTGGCAACAAACTCAGTGCTTATAGCTAGTCTATACCCTGTAACAAAACAAGAATAAATAATGACAACGAACAAAGCTATGAAATGAAGAATATTTCAACAGTTCATTACTACTTCTCCCTACGTCACTTGTATAGTTTAATTACTCTTTCCCAATTTTTCAACTTTAAATTTCAGTTATTTTAGAGTAAAATAATAACATAGCAGGAAAATATTTCAAATCTCCTGTGGTAAATTCAGGATTACTGAACCCAAATGTTCATCTCCATGGACGTCCCAATTTTCTGAGCTACAAATGCTGTCCTTAAAGTCTACAGATAAGTCTACTTTGAAGGGATATTTATGCTTATTCTTGAGTCTATACAAATTTAATAGGGAAAGAAAATAAAATGTTGACAATATAATAAAGGTTCCATCGCAAACCATCACTAGATTCTAGGGCATTTTTATATAATAATTGCATCATTGAATTTTAGAGGCAGAAGTTATTTTAGAAATATAACAAAAGCCAATCACCTCACTTTACAGATTAGAAAATTGAGGCTGAAGGGGAGAAGAGTGTGTCCAACCTCAGACTAAATTCAACTATACAGTTGCCATTGCAATATGTTGCCTATTCAACTGATCAACCATCAGGGATTACCAATGCTTTTTTTTTTTTTTTTGCGGTACGCGGGCCTCTCACTGCTGTGTCCTCTCCCGTTGCGGAGCACAGGCCCCGGACGTGCAGGCTCAGTGGCCATGGCTCACAGGCTCAGCCACTCCGCGGCATGTGGGATCTTCGCGGACCAGGGCATGAACCCGTTTCCCCTGCATTGGCAGGCGGACTCTCAACCACTGTGCCACCAGGGAAGCCCTCAACACAACATTTTAAATCTTAAAAATTCCCAGCTAAGTCTGAGCTATGAAATTCCTTCTCCAGCATTCCTGACTGGGTATCAGGAAGCTACTGCTTATGAGTGGGAAGACAGGCTTAGAAGGCTTCAAAAAGTAAAATATGTTGTTTGTGAGTGTGGACAATGAAGAGATTCAGACAAAAAAGGATGCAATGCCTTTTAAAAATATTTCATCCAGTAAATAAAAATATCAATGCATCAAAAGTTAAGTTTCATTTATCTTAAAAATGATTTTTCAGATGATGGTGAATGAATAATTAGCTACATTATTCATTTCTCTTTTTCTAATTTCATGATACATAATACTTCTTTCCCTCTTTGCCCCCCATGCTCCTTGCTGATGGATTTAGTACTGCTTTCATGTTACTATGTTTTGATTAATTTGTTATGTGTACTTTTCTTATTTACTTTTAAAGCCATGACCATTAGCCTTTCAGTTCTTTTATTTTGGTCACTATGCTCAATGATTGATATTCTTGGTTGCAAAGGGAAACAAAATAACCATAAAATCTCTTCTTTTGACCAACAAATAAACAAGCTCCAAAATGATCATTCTAAATCCAATTAAAGTTCAAATACAAGGGGCTTTGATTAAACATAGACTTTCTAATAAAATTCCATTCCCTAATGCTATTTAAAGCTTCTAATTTGACATATTGAAGTAATACTAGCTGAATTCATTAAACATATGAGAGCAGATATGATACTTAAGAACTCCATACACATATAATTCCACTTTCATTACCTCAATGTTCTAAATGAAGCACATGTGTTTTTTTCCTCCTGTAACTCTATTTTTTTTATTCTTTATACAATTTTATTTAACATCTTTATTGGAGTATAATTGCTTTACAATGATAAAGGTCCTGAAGCCCTAGGTCTCCTACGTGGTTATCTAAAAGTTCTATAGTTTTACATTTTGCATTTAAGACCATGATCCATTTAGAGTTAATTTTTGTATAAGGTGTGAAGTTTAGGTAAACATTCATTTTTCCCATAGATGTACAATATGTAATATTCAGTTAATCCTTGAACAACATGGGGTTTAGGGCTGCAGACCCTCTGTGCTGTTGGAAATCCACATATAACTTATAGTTGGCCCTCCACGTCCGGTTATTCTGTATGCTCAGATTCAACCAACTGTGGATTGTGTAGTACTTACTTACTCTCAAGAAAAGTTCGAGTGTAAGTGGATCTGCACAGTTCAAGCCCATGTTGTTCAAGGGTCAACTGTATTCTAATTAAAATATTTAATTTATAATGCAAGTAGAATAAGTATTGATATGTTTCCCATCCTCCATCAGTTTTGGTATTTTCTATTATAAATGGGAGATACCCTTAGAAAAGCTATTTTACATAGCAGTATAAAGCAAGTATTTTCATGAACAACATTAGCAATTATTATTTCCAAAATGGGACTATATTAAGCAACAGTGAAGGTACTTTTAACTTAAACTTATGACCAGTGATAATTTGAGGGTTTCTCATTAGAAACTAGAGTTTCTAAATTTCATTTTAAGAGAAAAAAAAAGTTGTTTTTTAGGTTGCCTTGATCTGCACAGGTAAAATGGAAGAAGGCCATCAGTACAGGCATTCAATCTATTTTTTAGAATTAACAGCACTGTGTTTTCCCCTCAGATTATCTAGAAAATAACCTTAACACTCATTTACTAATAAATAGCCCAGACTTCTTACCTTCGTATTGCAGGCTCCGCCCACCCTGGCCTCTATAGTACCTCACCATGTGTACTAGTCTAATTCTACCTCCAAACCTTCCATGAACTCCAACCACTCTATCCTCTTATATCTGACACTCTATCTGCTGAATACACTCCTGTTTTTTCTACAGTCAGCGAGAATGCTAACTCCAATCAACCAACCCTGATCATTCCAGTCCAAATCTTCCAAGGGTTTCCCTTGTCATCCAGAATTAAATACAAGACCCTCACCATCGCCTAAGAGATGCTACCTGATCTGGCCAGTGTTCTCTCTCTGACCATATCTCTTTATGATTATTCCTCTGCTCTACCTTCAAAGCCAGAAGCCTCACATCTTCAAAGCTCTCTCTGACCCACAGTTCTGTCTCCCTGTTTCACTTATAAGGACACTTTTGATTACATTGGGCTCACCTGGATAACCCAGAATAATCTCCTTATCTCAAGCTTCTTAATCACATCTGCAAAGTTCCTTTTGCCAAGTGATGAAGGAAGAAATGTAGGAGAAAGGAAAGTCTGACTGTATCACCAAGTTATTGTGTATTATTAGATAATATTACTTTTTGCTTCAGACTTTCATTTACCTTATTTACAAAATGGTGATAATAAAGACAACCATATTTACCTAATATCAATTGAAAGAAAAAGATAATGATATGGTGAACAAGTCAGATATGGTTCCTAAAAAGAAGTTATTATACACCATGACTCAATACTGGCCACATAAAATGCTCGGAGCAGGGTGGAATAGAGGAGTGGGATGGCGGTAGACCCAGGGGCAGAAGCAGGAGAGCGCCCTCCCCTGGTGGAATCTGCAGTCTTCCTTTCCCTCAGGAGTCAGAGGCCAGAAATTGTTAACAAAATGACCTCTGAGAATGTTAAACTTGCGTAGAATGCTAAGTAGAGGTCAGAAGCCAAGGGAGTTGAAACTCGTTTCAAGAGAAAAACATTAGGAATAAAGTTTCAAGACTGGGAACAAAGACTGCTGTGGCAGGAGAGCTCCTGTAGGGAAAGTTGACAATAAGGAAGGAATGGAGAGAATCAGGTGCAGCCTTTAGCCACAGAGCTAGCTAACAGGAATGAGGCAAGAAGCAGGACTAGGTAGCCTTGTGTATCAGAGACCATGCAATAGATAAGGAACCTAGCTCCAGACGTCCTGGGCAAAGTAGAGAGGCAGTCATGAGGACCACCCACTTTCCAAGGAATATGCACGCTGCTATTTCTCCATCCTCGGGTTCTAGGACTTTGGTGTGTCACACAACAGTATATGACAGTATTCTCTTCACGGGTGAATCATTCTAATCCATTGTCAGGCTAGGCTCCTAGTCCTGATTTTACAAAGTGAGGCAATGTCTGGGATGGGCCTGGATAGAGACTGACAGATCTAGGACAGCCTATGATCAAAAACTAACTGATCACTTCTACTAACATATACAACAATAAACATGGTAATAGTACTTTAAAAAGCCGCATACAAACAAGATCCAAATAAATGTGTATTTTAGATTTAAGTTTTTTCTTTTGCCAAAATACTCAAATAATTAAGCAGGGACAGTAGAGAGACTCCATAGCTATCAAATGGCTACTCTGGTTTTTCCCTGGGAAACAGCACGTTGCTAACACTCTGGCTTTAACAGTGCTAAAAATACCATCACAATACATTTCAAGAGTAGGGAAGAAAAAAAGAAGAAGATTAACTAGATGATGTGTCAGCAATGATTGAAAAGAACGCAAACGAATCATTTGGAGCTGTCACTACTGAGAGACAGGTTCTCTGATGTTTTTGGCCCATTTCATAAAGGCCTTTGATGTACATATGTGTGTGTGTGTATATATATATATATATATATATATATATATATATGTATGTATTATGAAGCCAACTCGAGATGCTAAAACTGGTATTTTCGGTCACATCAAAGAATGAATCAATTTGTTGAAAGTAGAGAAAAATGCAATTTTTTTTACCAGAGTGTGGCTATAAAAGTCTTAAACCCCTTCACTCACAGCCCTATGCCATCAAGTGCCTGTTTGACTAAATTTTTCCCTTTTTCACTAGTGGGCTGCCTCACTATAAATACAGTGCAAAAAGATGCCACAATCAGCTCATCTCCATGGATTAATTCACTCATTCAATAAAATTGTGAGTGTTTACTAAGTGCTGAATAATCTTCTAAGCCCTTGGACACATACATGAACCAAAGTCCCTGCCCTCAAGGAATTTAGAATCTAGCTCCCAAACTACATCCAACTGCCTACCTCCCAATACAGACCCCAGAGCTGAGGAGAAGGAAATGAGTCCCTGCTCCTTTATCTCCACCAGTAGGCTATGCATAAATCCGCAGTGCCAGCTAGCATACCAAGTTGAGCTGTTACTAGGTGAACCCCATTAGGCTTTGATCACCTTGGGACAAGCTGGGGTGCTGACTAAAGAGAATCCTTCAGCTGAGATCCCGGGGAGGTAACTGCCTGCATCACTTGCTCACCTAGAATCTAAGCTAGCAGGGCAGGAGCCTTGTCTTGTTCATGGCTGTATCACCGGCCCCTAGGACAGTATAAATAAATATAAAAGGCACTCAATAAATACCTGTTGGATTAATAAATTAACAAAAAATTAGTTTCTCTGATTTCTAGATTCTGATTCTTTTGACTACACCATACTACTTTGTGCCCTAAGGAACTGTGTTCTTGATCATTTCACAGGGTAGGTGGCAAAATTCCCATAAGGGAGGATACTGCTGTATATTCTGCCAGAACCTTGGCAACAGCGTAGTTTGTAAAACTGGATTTTATTTTGGCCCATTGTCTACTCCTGACTCTGACTCTGATTCATCCCTGTACAGCCAGCACCCAGCAAACAGAGAGCTCCAAACCCCTGAGCCCTATTCGTGGCTAAAGTCCTTGACCCCTTTTCCTTGACATCACTCTGTTTCCTGACTTGTCCCTCCTTTTCTCCAGTTTCTTATTTCTTGCATGAGCTCTCATTTTGGACCCTGCATTCACCCTCTTGGATCTTCAGTTTCTTCTCCAGCTTTGAAACTTATATGGCAGTGCTGAAATTGCCCTGTGGTCTGCCCAGTCTTTTCTGGCTGCCCTTAGTAACTACATTTCTTGATAAGGCCACCAAATGCCATAATCCTCTTCAGAGTTAGCTCGTAGGGCTGGCATCCAATCATATTGGCTTAATCCGGTCCCCAAGAGGAGGAATCAGATACAGCAGGCATTCAATAAATGTTTGTTCATTGGAGTTCATTCATAATAGTAGTGGATGTAAAATGGGGTCACAGTCTGGCTCACAACAATCCACAGGCTGTGTTGTCTTCCTTCCTTTGCACGAATTCTCCTTTGCCGCCAAACACATAGTATAAATGGAATGTACTACAGTTGACCCTTGAAGAACATGAATTTGAACTGTGCTGGTCCACTAATGGGCAGATTTTTTCATTAGTAAATCCTAGAGTACCACACAATCTGCCATTAGTTGAATCCACAGATGCAGAACCTCAGGTATGGATAAGGAGGGCTGACTATAAGTTGCATGTGGGTTTTTGACTGCGGGAAGGGTCAGTGTCCCTAACCTCTGTGTTGTTCAAGGGTCAACTGTATTTTCTTGCATCACACACCTCCTAGTCATAGTCTATGATCAAGGGAGGGACAAATTGACCAAACCTTAAAAAAGCATGTGATCTAGAATTAGCCCTAATTCTATTATCAGGAACAGTCTTGGAGGACTTGGAAAATGGGAGCAGAACCAGGAACCATGAGGTTGCCTGATCAAATAGTTCCTTCTCCAGCCAAAAAAATTAGTCAACAAAGGAATGTTTTCAACTCAGTTTGCTATCACTGTGCATCAGGGTATGTGCGCCCTTGTGTGGTACTTTCCCTTTCTCCCTTTATTAAATAGGAGTTTTTTATAGCTATTTTATTCTGGTTTTGTTTCACTATTATATATAGGTTATCTTGTGAGTGGTTAAATTTGTCACTAAGTCATAGGGTATTGACCATAAGGAACCACATTTGAACTTGGTCCAGAGGAACAGGTGTCATTTTGAGATCCTAGACTTAGAGATGATGCTGTGACTATTAATCTAACCAACACTGAGTTGTCTCACCTAGGGGAGGCTGAGGCAAGTTTATGGTTGCATGTGGGGAAATTTCATTATTCTTGATGCTAATGATACTGGAAAGAGGGGTATTTTAAAAAATATGTTCTAGAAAGAAGGTATGTATATGCTAGGCAATCAAGGGGTAAGATACATTTTTCCTAATGTATGTCCTAAGTTGACATGGCTATCTGGCTTCCAGTGATTCTTTTAATTGTGACATCTCTGCTATCAGCTCTTCCTCAAAGAAACTACCTCTTCTTACACCCTGAATACTGTCCATGGTTCAGATGAGTGCTTCCATATCCTGATGTGACCTTACTAAGCCAGCCACAAGGAGCAGTTGTCAGTTTGGGGAGAGGGTACGTGTCCCAAAGTAGTCCAATCAGAGGAGACAGGAGAAAAGAGAGAAGAGAGCAGAGAGAGAGAGAAAGAGAGAAGAACGTGCCGTATTCTAACAAACAGTGGTCAAGCCCCTGCTTCTAGCTCCAGAGTGTTTTGGTTATTGCCGTCTGGAAGCTTGGTTGTTCACTTCTTCGTTCATTTTTATGAACATTTCTCAACCTTCCAAAACATACTCCCTTTACCTAGGCTACGTTAAATGAGATTTCTCTTGCCTAACGATCTTAACAGGCCACACCAATATACGATGCCAGTTTGTTATCCACTATTCAGTGATGAAATAAAAATTAAAAATAAATAATAGAACAAAATAAATAGAGTATTTCTGAGTGGATCACATGAAATGAGGGCAAATATTAGTTGCACACTTTGTTGTGTGAGTGTGCATGTGGTTGTGTGCAGGCACACACGCTGGGTCACTAGAGGGTCATGCTCAAAAAGTGTGAAAGCCATGGCACTAAAGCAATCAAATCTGTGACTCAGTGGGGCCGCTTTAAGAGTGTAAGAAATCAGTCTACATCGGTTCATTTTTAGTGAGCAGCCCAGGTATGTGGGTGGTGAAAAAACCTGGAGAAAGGCTGAGTCATTAAAGAAACTTCTCTGCTATGTGGCTGCTTCCCACTAGCTATCTATTTTACATTTGGTAGTATATATTAGTTCAGGGAGATCAGCTCGGTGCTTTGTGACCACCTAGAGGGGTGGGATAGGGAGGGTGGGAGGGAGACGCAAGAGGGAGGAGATATGGGTATATATGTATATGTATAAATGATTCACTTTGTTATACAGCAGAAACTAACACACCCTTGTAAAGCAATTATACTCCAATAAAGATGTTTAAAAAAAAAGGAACTTTTCTGTATGCAAAGGACAATATTCTCCCGAAGTGACACTCTGTGGAATAATTCATGCTTATGAATTTGGCGAGGACTGTAAACCAAAAGGCCAGAAAGAAGTTCCTTTCAGTAGCTACAGCCTCACAAGCTGCAGAAGACTTGCAATTACCCAGGAGATCAGCTTAGTGTGAAATCTCCATATTATGCAAAATCTGATGAAGGATCAGAGAAAATTCTAGAATCAAGGCAGTGATGATGGCACAATCATAGCAGGATAATAGGTGTGCAGCAAGACTCATTTTGAAAAATAAAGCAAAATATCAGGATGACTTAGTTCTGACAGGACACCTAAGCTAATTTTTTTCAGTGAGGCTGGAATGACAAGAGCCTCCTGCTTGTGGAATACCACTGGAAGGGAGGGCTTCAGTCCTAAATAGAACCTGCTGCGAGATAATAGCCTTATTCCTGAAGCGGATAACTTCAGTTGAGTGACGGTTAGAGCTGCTCTCCGGTGAAGGGATAGAAAATGAATCAGTGCCAAGTTGAGGCAAGAGTACGGACACAGGAAGGGGTGCCTCACCTGAAGAGGGAAGTAATTTCTGGCACTGATCAAATTATCTGGAGGAAAAATCCAGTCTTCATAACAGGAACCAGAGGGTTTTTGGTATGCTTGAGCGTGGGGACAAACTCTTGGTCAAATTCTAGAGCAGTGCTGGCCAATAGATTTTTCAGTGATGATAGGTTCTATGCTGTGGGCCATAGCTGACTATTGAGTTCTTGACATAAGCCTAGTGAAACTGAGGAATTGAATTTTAATTTCTGTTTACACTGAATTAATTGAAACTTAAGTTTGCATGACCACATGTGGCTAGCGTCCCCCATAGCGCACAGCAGAGGCTGGCCCATGAGGGTATCCAGGTGTCTAGGAGGCAGCTATGTGGTGGTGGCTCGAACCCTCCACCTTGAAATGCGCTGGGAGATGGGGAGAATGGACATGAGGGAGGGGAAAGCGAACCAAATGTCAGAGGAAGCAAAACTTGCCTGTGTTATTCAGGTGCTGCCTACTTCCTGTCCACTCCTATTCCTTGAATTCTCGCCTACATTTGGTGAGGTCCTTTGGAAAATCCCATGTGCCTGATTTGGCCTCAGGGGATTCATAGCAAGGTGTGTGTCTACAGCTTGACTTGAGTGTTAATAGGGGAGCAGTGCATCCTTGGGTTCTAGTGCTGATACTTGCAAGAGGAATCAAAATAGAAGAATTTTACCCAAAGGTAAGTAAAAGTTTTAGCAATATGGAAACTTCTAGTCAAACTCTTAATTTTACCTTATAGCCAGATTAAACAAACAGAAACATTTTGTTGAATTCTATATTTTCAGAGACATCAATTGAGCTGAAATGGTGTGTCTAAATAGACATAGCTTCTCATTGGAGTTAAATTCATAAAACACTGGACCGGCTAACTGATTCTTAACAAGTTTCTTACATTCTCTACCAAAAAATGGTATCATTGTCCTCACACAAGTCATCTAAGTGGAAGACTCAAGAACATTTTTTTCTTTCTGAGAGATATTTGTAAAGCATCATACATGTCTTACCTGTCCATTGTAGAAAATTGATAAGATACAGGTAATCAAAAAGAAGGAAAAGGGCTTCCCTGGTGGCGCAGTGGTTGAGAGTCTGCCTGCTGATGCAGGGGACACGGATTCGTGTCCCGGTCGGGGAAGATCCCACGTGCCACGGAGCGGCTGGGCCCGTGAGCCATAGTCGCTGAGCCTGCGCGTCCGGAGCCTGTGCTCCGCAACAGGAGAGGCCACAACAGTGAGAGGCCTGCATAAAAAAACAAAAAGAAGGAAAAAAATGACTATTGATCCTACCACCTAAACTACAGTTAAATTTTGTTACATATACCTCCAGAGATTCTTTGTTCCCTAGGCTTAATGAATGTCTTTTCCACATTCATGTACTCATATTTTATTAAAATGAGATCACCCAGTATAATTGTAATCTGTTTTTCTGTTTCCATGTAAATAAATGTAGATATAGTTTTGTTTTAAAACATACACATTTGTATACATTTTGTCACTTTTAATAGGTGCTTTATATTTCATTGTGTGGATGAACCAGAATTAATTTAGCCACTTCCCTGTTGTTATACATCTAGGTTTTCTTTTACCATCAGAAAAAGTACTCTGTCAAACATAATTGTATCTACTTATTTGCATATTCATGCAAGTATTTCCTTAAGGTATTCTTTTGACTGGACAGTTACATTTGAGAGGTTATGAATTAAAATATGATGATCCCAGGGACTTCCCTGGTGGTCCAGTGGTTAAGACTCCACGCTTCCACTGCAGGGGGAGCTGGTTCAATCCCTGGTCGGGGAACTAAGATTCTGCATGCCGTGGAAAAATAAAAAGAAACCAACTAAAAATATGATGATCCCAGTCTTTAACATCAATAATGATAATGGCTGAGATTATCAAGCACTTACTATGTGCTAAATATTATTCTAATTGCTTTACATTAATTAACTCTTTTAATTCTAATAAGTACTACTATTATACCCATTTCCCAGGTGGTAAAACTGAGGCACATAAGGGTTATTAACTTGCCCATGATTATTTAGCTAGCAAGGAGGAATCTGGACTTAAATTCAAGCAGTCTGACTCTAGTCTTTGCCCTGAACCAGAATCTCTACTGTGCTCTTTCCCTATGAGTTTTGCTTTAGGTGCTCACAGTAGAAGTCCCTTTCACTATTATTTCTAATATACAGGGCTGTCCCTTGGGCTTTTGCTGATCTAGGTACATTGGAAGATACACCACCATTCAAATACCAAAATGTTGCCAACAAAGGGAACTCTTTTGTTTTGGGTAACCCCCACCTCATAGATAGGAAAAGCTAAACACAACAACAGCAAAGAATGAGGGCATTCATTCAGTTTCTCAACTCTATCAGTAATTACAGTATCTAGTATCTTCCTTATATTTCTAGGGTAGTGTTTGCTTAATTGTGCCTTATGTTACAATTTCACAAATCACATTAGTTTTTCCCACTGGATTGGGGAGATAATGATCCACATCTTTTAGTTTCTGTTGTTTAGGGCCTAGAACAGTGTGCTTTATTTCCAAAGTGATGCAAACACATGATCTTATGACCTTATTTGGGGGCATAAAGTGCTTTTATAGATCCTGTAGCTTCAACAAATAAAGAAGCAATCTTGGTATCTGTGATGGGATATAATAAGAAATATATATTTTGTTTTTGTTCCTGATTCCTGGCATGCAGCTCCTAAAAACTCTTCTCATTTCCTGAGTGATAGCTGTGATAGGAGCATCAATTTGTTGTAATATTTGGTCTTAGTCCCAGTTCCTGACACAAGAGCTTCTAAGACTCTGGGAATGTCAGGAGTGATAAGAGTGTTTTTCTGTATGCTAATGAGATGGCTGGTGGCTGCAGGGCCCTAGATAGCATCAGGATGTGGTTGCCAGAAAGACAAAATGATTAGAGGGTTGGAACTTGTAGCCACACCCCTCAACCTCCAGGGAGGGGAGAAGGGCTGTAGATTGAGTTAATCACCAATGGCCAATGATTTGATCAATTATGTCCATGTAATAGAATCTCCATGAAAAACCCTAAATGACAGGGTGCAGAGAGCTTCTGGTTAGTTGCCACAATGAGTTGCTGGGAGGGTAGTGCAACCAAGGACATGGACGCTCGGCATCCTTTCCTCCCACACTTTGCCTTATACAGCTCTTCCATTTAACCGTTCCTGAGTTGTATCCTTTATCTAATAGTAAATAGACTGTTTTCCTGGGTTCTGTGGACCATTCCAGCAAGTTATCAAACCTAAGGAGTGGGTCATGGTAGTAGCTGGTTCGTCAGAACTATGGGAGGCCTGTGAGACTTGTGACTGGTGTCTGAAGTACGGGGCAGTCTCGTGGGACTGAACCCTTCACCTGTGCAGTCTGATGCTAACTCCAGGCAGTTATTGTCAGAGTTGAGTTGAATTGTGGGACACCCATTTGATATATATGGAGAGTCAGAGAATTTGTTGGTGTGGGGGGAAAAAAGCTCACACATTTCCTATCAGAAGCATTTGCGGGTAGAAGAACAGACCAGAGTATCTATTTGCTAAATGACCATTGATCTATAAGAACATTGGCTCCTGAGCTATGGAAGATCCCAGCAGTGGGGACCCTTTGAGGTGGCTCTCAAAAGACGATGAAATATGTACATTTAAGAGCTCACTTATATAACATTCTATATTTTTGTATAAGAGAGACTGGGTCATTTTTCTCAGCTTGTATTACTATCGTATGCTCTCCCTGATGGCTAAAAATCAAAAATAAGCTTAAAGTTATACAGGACTCCACTGAATCAGAGAAGTTAGGTTTTTACCAGTACTGCAAATGCTCAAAGATACTTTAAAAATTTATAAGGGGAGTTTAGAAAAATGAGTGGCCATAGGGATGTTGTAAGGGCATGTCCATTTTTCAATCCTACTCTTAAGTTCTGCTTATATTAATTAGCAATTGAACTAAATATTAAAATATGTGAGACTATCAGTTGTGTTTGGCTTTTCATTTGGAAGTGCAGGCATATCTGCTGAGAAATCTCGGGTGTGACAATGCAATCAGGACTTTAGAAAAGCGTAGCCAACTGCAATTTATATCAGTGCTCAGAGAAAATTGATTGTGATATTATTTATATCATTTTTCTCTGCATTCATTTTTCAATCCGTGCACATAAAAATGTTACTTTCTAATTCATGGACTATAGGCACCATAGATTATATGAAATGGGTTATACATTTAAGATTTTAGAATCTTAGGGGAAAAAACGTGTTCTACATAGTGATCCATCTTAAATAAAAATATCCATATAAAGAGAATTGATGTCTCCTCGTAATTCCACTAGGCAGGAATGAGCCTGCTCTGTACTATATTACATTAGCATGAAGTGCTTGCTACATACCAGTATGGTGGGTGGTCAGCACTTGTAGCCGTGGCTACTGGAGGGACTGAGCTGCAGGTGAAACCCACATCTGTACTTGTTGAAGCAGCCCCTCACCTTCCTATCTCCACGTTTTAAAAAGTGTGGCCAAAGGAGCCACAAAAGGGGATTCTGACCTCTGTCTGGGAAGGGTCCCCAAAGGTGGAAAATGGTCTTGCAAGAGATCATGTTAATACAAATGATCAGTTTTCATCAATTCATATCCTCATAAATACATTCAGCTTTTATAACATGATGTTTTTGTGGCAAAACCTTCTCATTGCTGCATAGAGAAATGGGCCTTAAAAGAATCAGCTATAGTCATTAAATCCAAAAGGTGTTAGAGATTGAAAAATAAACTATGATAAAACAGGCCTCTAGATATGAAAGGCTCTGTTCTGGTCCCTGACCTCATGGTTCCCTAGGATGGAATGCTTTTTTTCTTTCTTTATAACAACTTTATAGAGATACAATTAACATACCATACAATTCATTTATTTAAAGTGCATGAATCAATGGTTCTTAGTATACTCACAGAGCTATGCAACCATCACCACCATCAACATCTTCATTTCCTTCAAAGAATCCCTGCACTACTAAGTTATCACTCCCAGCCCTGGGCAACTACTAACCTACTTTTTGTCGCTATACATTTGCCTATTTATGTACATTTCACGTAAATGGAATCATACAACATGTGGCCCTTTGTGCCTGGCTTTTTTCACTTAGCATCATGTGTTCAATGTTCACCCATGTTGTAGCATGTCTTAGTACTTCTTTTATTTTTATAGCCAAATAATATTCCATTGTATGGATACACTACATTTTGTTTATCTACTCATCAACTGATAGATATCTGGATTGTTTGGGGCATTACAAATACTACTGTTATGACTATTTGTATACAAGTTTATGTGTGGAAATTTGTTTTTAATTCTCTTGGGGATATATTTAGGAGTGGAATTGCTGGGTCATATGATACTTCTATATTTAACATTTTGAGGAACTGCCAAACTGTTTTCCAAAGCAGCTGTACCATTTTATATTCCCACAGCAGTGTATGGAAGTTCCAATTTCTCCACATCCTCACCAACACTTGTTGTTGTCCATCTTTTTTATTTTAGCCATCCTAGTGAGTACAAAGTGGTATCTCATATGGTTTCAGTTTGCATTTCCCTGATGACTAAGGGAATGCGTCTCAATGAGTGATTAGAAACAAAGAAGGAGAAAAGGCTACTGGCTAGCTGTAAGAAGTGGGGTCATGCAAGGAAAGGTATATGAGTGGTGCTAGGGCCCGACATTGGGCTTGACCCAGACGTGGCAGCAGCAATATTGCAAAGAAAGAGGTTGTAAGTTTTGTTTTGTTTTGTTTCACAGCCGTAACAGTGAGGATAACAGGTTCTAGGTTAATTTCCTGAAATCATATGGTCCAAAAATAAGTTGGTAGAAAAGAAACTGGTCAAAATGACTAATTATTTGAGAAGATGGATTATTTTAAATTGATTAAAAACAAGAATTTCCAGTCAGTGATATAGCAGTTCAGAATAATGGCTCTGAAATTCTCATCCTACTGCTGCAGGGGTTGGAGAAAACCTAATGGAAAGGACAAGATAAGCTCAAGGATCAGTTTGAGGTCTAACAATCTGTGAATAAATGATAAAGCTTTTTGACCATTATTAAATTTCTACACACCGTGCACATTTTCAGATTGGATAACTTTATTTTGGCTTTGGGGAAAGGGATGAGTTTTGCAGATGTGAATTCCCTAAGTCTCTGTTGTGGTTTCTCTCAGTGCTGAACTAGGCCTAAGATGTGTATAGTCTGTCACAAAAATCACAGCACTTATTTAACTATGTACCTCCATGTGTAACATCTGTTTCCAGTGTCCTTTTGACTAAACAGAGTATTACAAAAACGAAATTGGTATGCCTGAGAGGGGTCTGGATTTCTTTTAGCATTGAAGTCAATTAATTTAATTTTAATTAAATTTAAACTGATTTTCATAATTCTATTCTTGTCTATGGTGATATTTTCTAACTTGTGAGTTTCTTTGTATGAGTATCATAGTATTGAAGAAGTTTACATGGTTTTTTTTCTGCCGTGCAGCGTGCGGGATCTTAGTCCTGACCAGGAATCCAACCCGTGCCCCCTGCAGTGGAAGCTCGGAATCTTAACCATTGGACCGCCAGGGAAGTCTGTACACGCATTTAAAATGTCAGTATCTCTCTCTCCATGGAGTGGGGTGGGTGAAAAAGCCAGGGCTATTTTTTTTAACATCTTTATTGGAGTAAATTGCTTTACAATATTGTGTTAGTTTCTGCTGTATAACAAAGTGAAACAGCTATATGTATATATATATATATATATATATATATATCCCCATATCCCCTCCCACTTCCATCACCCTCCCACACTCCTTATCTCACCCCTCTAGGTGGTCACAAAGCACCGAGCTGATCTCAAAGCAAGGGCTTCTTTATATTTCAGCTTGTATATTTCCTTTGGAGAATTTGGAGAACTATGAGATACTCTGGCTGTTTCTGGTACCTGATCTGCATTAGCATTCTGCACTTTTCTTTTCTTCATTTTTCTTTTAACATCTTTACTGGTGTATAATTGTTTACAATGGTGTGTTAGTTTCTGCTTTATAACAAAGTGAATCAGCTATACACATACATATATTCCCAAATCTCCTCCCTCTTGCATCTCCCTCCCACCCTCCCTATCCCACCCCCCCCCCATTCCACCCCTTTAGGTGGTCACAAAGCAGCGAGCTGATCTCCCTGTGCTATGCAGCTGCTTCCCACTAGCTATCTACTCTACATTTGGTAGTATATATAAGTCCATGCCACTCTCTCATTTCGTCTCAGATTACCCTAACCCCTCCTCATGTCCTCAAGTCCATTCTCCACATCTGTGTCTCTATTCCTGTTCTGCCACTAGGTTCCTCATAACATTTTTTTCTTAGATTCCATATATATGTATTTGCATATGGTATTGGTTTTTCTCTTTCTGACTTACTTTACTCTGTATCAAAGACACTAGGTCCATCCACCTCACTACAAATAATTCAATTTCGTTTCTTTTTTTTCCCACATCTTTATTGGAGTATAATTGCTTTAAAATGGTGTGTTAGTTTCTGCTTTATAACAAAGTGAATCAGTTATACATATACATATGTTCCCATATCTCTTCCCTCTTGCGTCTCCCTCCCTCCCACCCTCTCTATCCCACCCCTCCAGGCGGTCACAAAGCACCGAGCCGATATCCCTGTGCCATGTGGCTGCTTCCCACTAGCTATCTACCTTACGTTTGTTAGTGTATGTATGTCCATGAGGGGGAAGGGTGAGCTGTGACAGGGAGAGAGAGAGTCATGAACATAGAACTATTTAACTTCCCGTCACTGAAGATGAATCATCCAGGCATATGGACTCTCAAAAAGTCAAAATATAGACATCAGGGTTCTCACAATCTCCCCTAGATTTACGTGTACAATTTTGTTTGTCTATAAATGTTCACTTAAAAGAAGAGAATTCATAACTTTTATGATATTCTCTAAGAGGTTGGTGGCCTAATAAAGATCCCTCATGCAAACTTTTAAATTTCAGATATAAATTCCATAAGGGTAAGAGCCATAACAGTGTTTTGACTTTTTCTGTTCTATGGTGGCAAACAAAACATTTGATGACATATTCATAACTTAACAATTATAAAGATATTTATATTGTCAAAACTAGGAAGTACTTTTTATGATCAGAAATAAGTGAAAAAGAGCAAATATTGACCATATAGTCCCATTTGGTGAATGCAGGGTTCATCCCATTTAGTTAATAAGATGGTTGAAATATCCTGACTAAAAAGGATGTGTTCAAGTATCTTGGCAGAAATTAAGCTAATTAGTGGTAACAGGACATCACCTCTTAAGATATTTCAATCAGATGTCAAATTCAATGTAATCCAAATGGAAGGTATCATCTGAATTCACTTCTAAACCAATTCCCTTCAAGACTTCCATATTTATGAAAAGAGAATAAAAAATCTCCCAGTTTTCCTTTACTCTAAAGGATACTTCAGATAGAAAATAAAGAATAAACAAAGGCATTAAGGGGTGAAATATCACATCTTCTTTATCAATTTATCCATAGACAGACATATAGGTTATTTCCATATCTTGGCTATTGTAAATAATGCTGCAATGAACAAGGGGGTACAGATATCTCTTCAAGATCCTGATTTTATTTCCTTTGGATATATACCCAGAAGTTGGACTGCTGTATCATATGGTACTTATATTTTAATTTTTTGAGGAATCTCCATACGGTGTTCCATAGCAGCTGTACCAACTTAACGTTCCTACCAACACGGAACAAGAGTTTCTTTTTCTCCACAGCCTTGCCAACACTTGTTGTCTCTTGTCTTTTTTATAACTGCCATTCTAACATGTGTAAGATGATATTTCATTGTAGTTTTGATGTGCATTTCCCTGATGATTAGTGGTATTGACAAGGTATTGACAAGGTATTGACCTTCTCATGTACTTGTTGGCCATTTGCATGTCTTCTTTGGAAAAATGTCTATTCATGTCCTCTTCTCATTTCTAAAATCAGATTATTTGGATTTTTTGATACTGAATTATATGAGTTCTTCACATATTTGGGATATTAAGCTCTTATCAGATATTTGATTTGCAAATATTATCTCTCATTCTATAGGTTGCCTTTTCATTTTGTTGATCATTTCTTTTGCTGTGCAGAAATTTTTAGTTTGATATAGTCCCACTTATTTATTTTTGCTTTTGTTCCTTGTGCTTTTGGTGTCATATCCAAAACAATTGTTGAGTTTTTATCATAAAAGGATTACTGACAAGACTATCCTTTCCCCCACTGTGTACCTTTGGCTCCCTTGACAAATATTAGTTGACCATATATGTGGGAGTTTATTTCTGTGCTCTTGATTCTGTTCCATTGGTCTATGTGTGTTTTTATGTCACTCACTCTGGTGATTGTTAATGAAGCCAAAGCAAAAAGGATTTTCATGTCCAATTTTGTCTTGTACAATCATATGTCTCTGTAATACCATTCTCTTTGTTTCCAGTGAAGCTTCAGGTGGTAGTGTCTGGAGGAAGCATGCAAGTTCCCTCTAGACAGCCTTCTACCTGTGAGTTTGGGTCCTGCAGATGCATGCCTGCCAACTTTTCTATTTGGCCCATCTCGAGAACATAAGCAGCAGGTAGAAAAGTTTGTTCTCCTATATCTCTAGTTCTAAATCTCTTCTCAAAACAGGCCTTGTCACAAATGCAGCTAGAGTGTCAGACACCTGCTTCATGAGTGTGCTATGATATGCAAGCATTCAATTTTATGAAAACATGATTCTTAAGGTAGAACGCCAAGATATTTTCTTATTTTATTCATATATGTTTGATTCCCTATTACACATTTTACCCTCCTCTTTTGGTAGTCTCACCCCAAACCCCAAGCTTCTCCAACATTCTATTTACTTCTCAAGTCACACAGTTTCTCAATAGGCAAAATGGAATGCAATACCCTGTGTGCCTACGGTATCTGAAACTATTAGAGATTTCACTTGCTTTGAACTGTTTCTTCACATGGTTTTATGTTACTTACTTTTCTTCAACTATCATTTATATCCTGCCTATTATCAGAAAAGGTTTGTGTCAACCTGAAATATAGAGCCTAAGGTGAAAGAACAAGGAATAAAATAAAGCTAAACAAAATCTGAAACCATTGGGAATGAGAGGGATGTATCAGCTATTTGGGACAAGGCAAGTATTTTATTTTGGCACCAAATTAATTTTGGATTTCCTGGTAATCAAGCAGAAAGGGTAAACTGGCTTAGAATATTCCTAACCCACAATACGTGACAATGGTTTTCTTCTCTGACTGTTCCTTTAAGTTGTGGCTACTGTCCAAGTTTCAGTCTGCAACCATAGACTTTCTCTTCCCATGTTTAGTTCCATCACTCTCATGCTTCCAAATGCCACCACTGAGGGTAAATGTCCAAACTCCAGGTCCCACTATCTCATGAGTTAAATCTACTCGCAATATTGCATAATACTAATATGACTGCAACTCAACTTTTGATCTTCTAAAACAAAAAAACAAAATCAAACTTTCTAACTCTCGCAATTATTTGAAATGTCTCAACGTTTTCCCCATCTCCAAAAATCAGGAATTTTATCTCATTCTTTTTCTTTGCCACCCCCACCCAATAAGTCAACAAATCTCATTGATTCTTCCATTGCAACCTCACTTCTTCTCTTCCAATGGCCTCAGATTCTTTTGATAACTTCCATACTGGTATACTTTGCCTTTCCTCCAGTCAGTCCTACAAATTGGGCTCAAATCATTTTTTCTAAATTTTCACTTTCTTCCTATTCCTCCCTTGCCATAAACCCTTCAGTGGCACACAATAATAGGGACAAAGCTCACACTCCTTATCCTGATATGAAACATCCTTCACAATTTCACCCTTAGATCCCATATATCTCCTAAAAAAAACTCCAGTTTTACTTAAACTCTTACAATTCCTATTTGCTGGTATGTTTATTTCCATATATTTCCATACTTGAAGATTTTTATCCTCTACTCTAGCCACATAGTTATTTTAAGAGCCAATACCAGTTTTCCCTTTGTGCTGGAAATATGTATCTTGTTGCTGATACTGTAACTTCAATATTTGTTACTTAAGTTTCTATAAATTCTTATATCTCTCTCTCCAAACAGATCATCAACTTCCTAGGGCATGTCTTATACATCGGTGCCTTCTCAAGAGCACCTAGTATAGTACATGTATTGTAAATATTTGTTGATTTGATTTAGAGCTATTTATACAATTACTTCCCTACTCCATGATATCTATATGGAACTGTTCACACATTAAGAAACAAAAGAAATGAAAAAAATTATTTTGCCAAAAAAAAATTGTTCTTCTCCCAAACCTTTGTATCAAAATAGATCTTACAGGTTTGCTGTTTTAACATGCACAGCAGCATATGCTCCAACCAGCAGTTGGAAACTATCAAGAGGACAGGAACTGCCACAAATTGCTATTCCATAGGTATAAAATGCCATCATGCCATTGTACTAACACCACGGAAGGTTAAACTGCAGACTTAAAATGGGCTTCCCGGAAGAGACCTTCAAGATGGCAGAAGAGTAAGCCATGGAGATCACCTTCCTCCCCACAAATACAACAGAAATACATCTACCTGTGGAACAACTCCTACAGAGCACCTACTGAACGCTGGCAGAAGACCTCAGACCTCCCAAAAGGCAAGAAACTCCCCATGTACCTGGGTAGGGCAAAACAAAAAAGAAAAAACAGAGGCAAAAGAATAGGGCTGGGACCTGCACCTCTGGGAGGGAGCTGTGAAGGAGGAAAAGTTTCCACACACTGGGAAGCCCCTTCACTGGCAGAGAAGGGGGTGGCGAGGGGTAGGCTTTGGAGCCACGGAGGAGAGCACAACAACAGGGCAAAGCAGAGAGATTCCTGCACAGAGGATGGGGGCCAACCAGCACTCACCAGCCCGAGAGGCTTGTCTGCTCACATGCTGGGGCAGGCGGGGGCTGGAAACTGAGGCTCGGGCTTCAGAGGTCAGATCCCAGGGAGAGGAATGGGGTTGGCTGACTGAACACAGCCTGAAGGGGGCTAGGGCACCACAGCTAGCAAGGAGGGAGTCCGGGAAAAAGTCTGGAGCTGCCTAGGAGGCAAGAGACCATTTTTTGGGGGTGCACGAGGAGAGGGGATTCAGAGCACCGCCTAAACGAGCTCCAGAGATGGGCACGAGCCGCGGCTATCAGAGCAGACCCCAGAGACTGGCATGAGACGCTAAGGCTGCTGCTACATCACCAAGAAGCCTGTGTGCGAGCACAGGTCACTATCCACACCCCCTACTACTGGGCATATACCCTGAGAAAACCATAATTCAAAAAGAGTCATGTACCACAATGTTCATTGCAGCTCTATTTACAACAGTCAGGACATGGAAGCAACCTAAATGTCTATCATCGGATAAATGGATAAAGAAGATGTGGCACATATATACAGTGGAATATTACTCACCCAATAAAAGAAACAAAAGTGAGTTATTTTTAGTGAGGTGGATGGACCTAGAGCCTGTCATACAGAGTGAAGTAAGTCAGAAAGAGAAAAACAAATACTGTTTTCTAACACATATATATGGAATTTGAAAAAAAATATTTTCAAATGAAGCAACTGACAAAGGATTAATCTCCAAAATTTACATGCAGCTCATGCAGCTCAATATGAAAAAAAAAAACAACCCAATCCAAAAATGGGCAGAAGACCTAAATAGACATTTCTCCAAAGAAGATATACAGATTGCCAACAAACACATGAAAGAATGCTCAACATCATTAATCATTAGAGAAATGCAAATCAAAACTACAATGAGGTAACACCTCACACCAGTCAGAATGACCATCATAAAATATCTACAAACAATAAATGCCGGAGATGGTCTGGTGAAAAGGGAACCCTCTTGCACTGCTGGTGGGAATGTAAATTGATACAGCCACTATGGAAAACAGTATGGAGGTTCCTTAAAAAACTACAAATAGAACTACCATACGACCCTGCAATTCCACTACTGGGCATATTCCTTGAGAAAACCATAATTCAAAAAGAGTCATGTACCAGAATGTTCATTGCAGCTCTATTTACAGTGGCCAGGATATGGAAGCAACCTAAGTGTCCATCGACAGATGAATGGATAAAGAAGATGTGGCACATATATACAATGGAATATTACTGAGCCATAAAAAGAAACAAAATTGAGTTATTTCTAGTGAGGTGGATGGACCTGGAGCATGTCATATGGAGCGAAGTAAGTCAGAAAGAGAAAAACAAATATCGTATGCTAACACATATATATGGAATCTAAGGAAAAAAATAAATTCTGAAGAAGCTGGGGGGGGGACAGGAATAAAGATGCAGACATAGAGAATGGACTTGAGGACATGGGGAGGGGGAAGGGTAAGCTGGGATGAAGTGAGAGAGTGGCATGGACTTATATATACTACCAACTGTAAAATAGATAGCTAGTGGGAAGCAGCTGCATACCACAGGGAGATCCGCTCGGTGCTTTTTCACCACCTAAAGGGGTGGGGTAGGGAGGGTGGTATGGAGACACAAGAGGGAGGAGATATGGTGATATATGTATATGTGTAGCTGATTCACTTTGTTATAAAGCAGAAACTAACACACCAATGTAAAGCAATTATACTACAATAAAGATGTTAAAATAAATAAATAAATAAAATAAAATGGGCCTCCCTTTCCAAGTTGAGCCTCTATGCGAACAATCATGGGCCAGAAAAGCAGCAAGAGCCTTGAAGTCTCATATAATCTGAGTAATTATTTGCTTCTGGCGCGATGTCTCCTGGAGGGAATAATAATAATGACCATCATTTATCGCATTCATACTTTGTGCCAGCTACTGTACTAAGTGCTTCATATGAATTATGTCATTTAATCCTCACTAGCATGTTATAAGATAGAGACCAATATTTTCTTGTTTTACACATGAGGAAATTGAGACTTCACGTAATTGCACAAAGCCACACAGCTAAGAAATGACTAAGCTGCGATTTGAATTGAGGTAGACTGGCACCCAAGTTAACTCTATTTACTAACCTGAACTAGTTCTTCTTTTGTTTTCTTGCTCTGTATTAATAGTATGACTCAATAATCTAAGTAGAGATTTATTTTAATTACATACTTGCATATATAACCACACTGCATAAAAAAGGGGGATGGACAAAGTATGTTATTGCAAATTATTGGCATTTCTAAAGGTTTTGGGAATTTTGGTAAATTCAATTTTGTCTCAAGTTCCAAAAAAGGCTTATTTGTGTACATGCAAACTAAAAATCCAGTAGTTGTAACAACCCTCTAGTGGAGTTAGGAAATCTCAGGAACATGGACTGAAACCATTCTGTACATCTTGGCATGGATGGCTGATGCTGTCTGTGCTCTTCCAGTAGCTTTTCAATGTGTGCCTCTTTTTGTTCACCTGGTTACCACTCCAACGTATTTTCTCATACTAGAGACTATTCATGCGCCAATGATGAAATAGAAGATTCCATTCCTCAGAAAGCTAATGGAGATATTTTTTAAACACTTGAAAACTAGCAATTCTATCTCATAGATAACATACGTCTATACAGCACTGATCTGTCATGTCCTTTGGATTTAAACAGCATTTTGGAATACATGTCATGTCAGAAAATGATATCATACACTGCAATAAATGTATGTGAGGACATAGATTTCATGCTATGGAAATTGGGTAAGATATAATTAATAGAATAAATGCATGTTATAAAAATAACTATGGGGATAGATATCAGATAATAATATGTCATAAGCTGACATGATTCATAAGCTTCTTTAGTGCTGGGGCCATGTCTAATTCATCTTTGTATTCTATACAGGACTTGATACTAAATGATTGTTTGTTGAGTTAATGTGGTTGTCCCTAGGAATTGTTCTATATCCTTTAACTGGATGTATGGCTTGTAATCAGGCAAGAGGCACATAGATGAATGTGGACAGAATTGGGTTCTCTGAATACTCATCTACCAGCCTAATGCTCTACAGGCTCCACATGAGATATACATAAGGGACACTTCAAACAAATGTGGTTAATTGCAGTGTAAAGCCCATTCCACTTTGCTTCCAGTGTTTAACTGAACTGTACTTAATACACATAAACATAGTTCACTATCTCAAGACCAATCTTCCACAACAAGGGAAAATTTTCTGGTGTGGTCTCTGTTGAAGGTGCCACATGCCTTCACAGAATACACTTTAGCATTATATTCTTGGCTCTTATTAAAGACTGTTACAAGGAATGACCATATAAAGAACATCTCTAATATTTTTAGTTTTGCAACACTACTGACAACATTATCCATTATGTTCTTTAAAATTTATACATAAAAACACACATGAGAAATTCCTCTTTGTGTTTAGAGTAAAAAGAAATCAAACCTTGGCCACCCTTTGTCTTTAATTATATCATGCCCTCTCATGAAGTTACATATGTTCAATCGACTCAGACTATGTCTCTCACTAACTACCCAATACAATTTTCATCCTTAATGTACTTGATACTCAATGCCATGTCATTTAAGAATTATTTAAAGTAGCTTACCATAAACAAACTAAAACAGGCTAAGTATAATCATTGAGGCAAAGGTAAACAAGGAATAACTATAACTAAAATTATTTTTACTAAGGAATTCACTTAAGTTACAGGATATAAAATCAGCAGAAATCAATTGAGTTTCTATACACTAACAACAAAATATATGAAAAAGAAATAATCTTATTCACAGTAACATCAAAACCAATAAAATACTTAGGAATAAATTTAACCAAGGAAGTGAAAGACCTGTACAATGAAAACCACAAGACTTTGAGGTGAGAAACTGGAGAAGACACAGGTAAATGGAAAGCTATAGTGTGTGTTCATGGATTAGAAGAATTAATATTGTTCAAATATTCATACTACCAAAAGCCATAGATTGATAGATTCAATTCAATCCCTATCAAAATTCCAATGGCATTTCTTATAGAAATAAGAAAAAACAATCCTAAAATTTGTGCAGAACCACAAAAGACCCTGAATAGCCAAAGCAGTCCTGAGAAAGAAGAACAAAGCTGAAGGCATCACACTCCCTGATTTCAAACTATATTACAAAGCAATAGTAATCGAAAGAGTATGGTACTGGCATAGAAACAGACACACAGACCAATGGAATGGAATAGAGAGTCCAGAAATAACCCCTTGCATATACAGTCAAGTAATATTTGACAAGAGAGCCAAGAACACGCAATGGAGAAAAGATAGTCTCTTTGGTAAACGGTGCTTGGATAAGTGGATAATCGTATGCAGAAAAATGAAATTGAATCCCTATATTACACCACTCACAAAAATTAACTCTAAATGGATTAAAGACTTGGACATAAGACCTGAAACTATAAAACTACTAGAAGAAAACATAGAGAAAATGCTCGTTGACATTGGTCTTGGCAAGGGTTTTTAGACATGACACCAAAAGCACAAGCAACAAAAGCAAAAATCAACAGGTGGGACTACATCAAACGAAAAAGCTTCTGTGTAGCAAAGGAAATGATCAACAAAATAAAAAGGCAACTTACAGAATGGGAGAAAATATTTGCAAATTATATAACTGATAAAGGATTAATATCCAAAATATATAAAGATACATTCAGCTCAATAACAACAAAAAACCCACAAAAAATGTGATTTTAAAAAATGAGCAGAAGAACTGAATAGACATTTCTCCAAAGAAGACATACAAATGGCCAACAAGTACATGAAAAGATGCTTAACATCACTAATCATCAGGGAAATGCAAATTGAAACTACAATTAAATATCACTTTAAACCTGTTAGAATGGCTATCATCAAGAAAACAAGAAATAACAAGTATTGGCAAGGATGTGAATAAAAGGGAACACTTATGTACTGTTGGTGAGAATACAAATTGGTATAGCCACTATGGAAAATAGTATGGAGATTCCTCAGAAACTTAAAATTAGAATTACCATAGGATCTAGCAATCCTACTTCTGGATATATATTCAAAGGAAATTAAAACAGGATACTAAAATGATATCTTCCCTCCCATGTTTATTGCAGCATTATTCACAATAGCTAAGATATGTAAACAACCTATGTGTCCATCAACAGATGAAAGAATAAAGATGTGGTATATATATACACAATGTAGTACTATTTAGCCATGAGAAAGAAGGAAATTCTGCCATTTGTGACAACATGGAACTTGAGGGCATTATACTAAGTGAGATAAGTCAGACAGATAAAGATAAATACTGTATGATCTCACTTATATATGGAATCTAAAAAGATCAAAGTCTTAGAAACAGAGAGTAGAATGGTGGTTACCAGGGACTCGTGGAGAGTGGGAGGGGAATTGGTGTGATGTTGGTCAAAGGGTATATACTTGCATTTAGAAGATGAATTAATAAGTTCTGGAGATCCAATGCACAGCACTGTGACTGTAGTCAACAATACTGTGTTATATACTTCGACGTTGCTAAGACAATAAATTTTAAATGTTCTCACCACAAAATGAAATGATAACTATGTGACATGATGGAGGTGATAGCTAAGGCCATGGTGGCAATCATATTGCAATATATATATATACATACACTGTACATCTTAAACTTATACAATTTTGTGTCAATTATATATTAATTTTAAAAAGTTTCTGTGACCTTTATGAAAATATATATTTCTAGTCGCAGCTTGAGAAAAATGTAGTCTTTTACTTAAATAGATGACTAGTCAGAGAAAAAAACTGGTAATATAGATGACAGATATTATGGACGCAACACGAGTTTCTTTCCCAGTATACGTACACCAGAGTTGAAACAGACTTTAGGGCCTATTTAGTTTAAAATATTCATCTCATAAAACAGTTTCCTCCATGCCATATCTTTCCAAACTTCATCAGCATATGATTAAATACTTCCTCAATAATATTGGTTGCCCATTGAATTGTTGGGCAGTATTATTTTTTAAATTCTTTGTACTGAAATATTGTCTCCTCAGAGATCTACTCATAAACTTTAAAGACAATAATAAAATTATTGTCATCCTCTAATTTTCCCAGTCTTTCATAGTTGGATTTGCTCCTGCATCTTGGAAATCTTAGGTATCCTCTTGCTATTAACATTTATTTTAATGAAACTCCTTCCATGTTGACCCAATTCATGGTATTGTGCTTCTCCCACAGTTTCCCCATCCAGTACCTCATTTCTCTACTGAAACCAAGACCTTTCATAAAATTTATCTCATCTTTTTGGATCCAAACACTTAATAATAATAAGAATAATAAATCTTTCTAGTACTTTCATGTGTCAGGTTACATACTTCACAAAGATATCTCAACAAATCTCTTCAAAACCATTTTTCCTGGATATTTCATCAGTTCACCGTTTTTTTCCTGCAATGTCTAATCTGCCTTTATTTCCATCCAGTGCGTTTTTCATCTCTGACACTAATTTTTCTTTATATTTCCTGTATCTCAACTTTTAGAACAAATGGAATACAGTTATAACTGTTTTTAAATGAGGTATAATTTACATAACATTATATTAGCTTCAGATTTTAAATGCAGCAATTTGGCATTTGTATATATTGCAAATGATCACCACAATAAGCCCAGCTAACATCCATCGCCATACACGGTTACCAAATTTTTTTCTTGTGATAAGATCTTTCAAGGTTAATTTTCCTAGCTGCTTTCAAGTATGCAATACAGTATTATTAACTATAGTCACTGTGCTGGACATTACATCCCCATGACGTTTATTTTATAACTGGAAATTTGTACCTTTTTCATCTCTATTCATTTCTATTTTTTATCTGACATAATTTTTCTTTATATTTCATGTATCTACTTAACTTTTAGAACATATGGAACACAGTCACAACTGTTTTAATGTCCTTGTCTGCTATTTCTAACATCATTGTCAGTTATGTGTTGGTTTTGAATGATTATTCTTATTATAAGTCATGTTTTCCTGCCTAGTAATCTGTGTGATTAGATGCCAGACATTGTGGATTTTACATTCTTACATGAATATTTTGTATTCTTGAAATATTTGTTTCTGGGAAACGGTCTGATCCATCAAGGTCTTGCTTTTATATTTTGTAGGCAGGACTTTAGCAGGATTTCGTCTAGGGCTCATTTTCCTCACTACCGAGGCAAGTCTTTTCTGAGTACTTTACTTAATGCCCTGTGAATCATGACTTTTTCCCAGGCTGGCTGGTGGGTACTGAGCTATTCCTGATTCTGAGCACTGTCACCATTAATTCTTTCAGGTTCTTTCCCTGCCATTGGGTAATTCCTTCACAAGTACGTGCTGATGAGTATTCTGTACTCCTCCGGTACTGGCTTTCTCTTTCTGTGTAGCTCCCTCCTCTCCAGTACTCTGTCCTCTGGACTTTAGCTGTCTTGCACTCTTAGTTCTCACTCCTCAACTCAGAGGTTTCTCTAGGTTCTGCCTATGTTCCCTCTCCCTACACTGTGGCCTGAAAAATTTCTCAAGGTATTAAGCTGGAGCAATCATAGTACTCACCCTATTTGTTTCCTGTATCTCAGGGATCATTGTCTTTCATTGATTGATAGTTATCATCTTGAAAACCATCATTTCATATAATTTTGTCGTTTCAAGTGGCAAGGTAAATCCAGTCTATGTTTCTCCATCTTGGCCAGCAGTACCTTCATACTTTTTTATTACCAGATACAGTGCTATGCAGATTTTTATTTCTTCTTTATTGATTTTGGGAAGTTGTATTCCCAAAGGAATATTGTCCATTTAAGTTATTGAATTTAGTGGCATGAAATTGTTTATATTATTTCCTTACTTTCATTTTACCATCTGTGTGATCTGTAATAATTTCCCCTCTTTCATTCCTAATACTGGTTTTTGTTTTCCCTCTTTTATTCTGGATTAATCTTGCTAGGTGCTTATCAATTTTTTAATCAACTTTTTTCAAGACCAAATTTTTGATTTCTTGACTTCCTCTATTTTTGTCTAGTATTGATTTTTCACTCTTAACTTTACATTTCCTTCCTTCTACTTGCTTTGGGATCAATTTTTCTCTTCTTTTTCTAGCTCTTCATTGTGGAAACTTAGACCACTAAAATTGGAATTTTTCTTCCTCTTTATAATATGTTGATTTAAAGATATATTTCTCCTCTAATTATTGCTTTAGCTGCATCCTACAAATTCTGATGTGTAGTGAGTTTATTATTGTTCAGGTCCAAATATTTAATAATTTTTCTTGTGATTTCTTCTTTGATGTATGGGTTATTCAGAAGAATGTTGGTGAATTTCCAAATGGTTAGGCATTATAAAATATCTTAACGATTCCTCATTTAATGCCACTGTGGTCAGAGGACACATTTTGGATGATCTCAATTCTTTTAAATATAGTGGAACTGATTTTATGGCCCAGAATGTATGTTGCAGTTTTGGAAGATATTGTTCAATAAATATCAGATATGTTATATAGGCTGTTCAAATCTTCTATATAATTACTAAATCTTTTTTTTTGTTTATGTGTTTGATCAGTTACTAACAAAGGAATATTTAATATCCAACATGATTATGGATTTGTTCATTTCTCCCTTCATCATCTCTTTTTTGCTAACTGTATATTAGACTCCCAGCTGTGCTAATCTCCAACTCACTCCTTCTGAGTCTGGCCCCATAGCAGCATGTTTCTAAACATTAATGAGTTTAAGTTTCCTTCTCTTCCTCACTGACATAGCATGTTCCATATTGCATCCCACTCAAGATACAACATAAGAAATTCAGTAGACTTCAAAAATCAAAATTTCCTCTTTTAGAAAAAGTAGTTTCACGTTACTTTAAAAATGACACAGCTGACAGCCTCTTACTGGGAATGAGCAGCAGGTGAGGATGTACTTAACCCACTTGGCTTCTATTCTGAACAACATGCTATTAACAGTTGTTTGGCTGGGCCAGTGGTTTCAGGTCGTAGCCAAAGAACTGACTGGATTAAATGGCGCCATCTGCATTATGCTCATATCCCTCAACTTGCAGACCCAGAATGTGTTAGAATTCTGTTTTTGATTGTATGTAAATCTTCCTTTGGGGTAGCGGATATTTCTAGGAACCTCTGCTCTTGGAAGCTGACTTTGTATGTGGAGATAAACGGCTAGCACTGTGACCGTAAATAGATTAAAAACAAAGCACAGCCTCCACTTAGTATATCAAAGCTTCCATAGCGCAAGTCTAAATGAGCAAATCCCCTAAAGAGGTAACTTTTCTCTAGGTAGTGTATGAGTAGGGAGAGGCTTTAGCAAGTGTCCATGTATATTGGGAGACATTTATAGATCACCTTAGAAGGCTCATCTTAATAGTTGCCTTTTCATTTCCTTTCATAAAATTGATGGGTAAGTAAGCATAGATTTTGTCACAGGGAAGAATGATGGCCTTTAACAATAGCTTTTTGATTTGTACTAAGCCTAGTCTTTTTCTGAGGTGCACAATTGTCAAGGACACTGTCACTATTGTATTGTCCTTGAGTACTCAGAAGTGAATGTGAAGACCCTAGAAAGCTTTCTTTGCATGAAATCAAGTGTCCTGAATAGATAGAGGCAACTGGTAGTGAAATGGAGACTAAGGTCTTCTGCAAGTGTTATATTCTTCCTTCATTACCACTTTATAATGGAATGCAAGAACACTGCTTTATAGTCTATGCTGAGAACAGCATGTATTGACCTCTTGTCAGTACTTCAGTCTCATGTTCTCAGTTTACTGTTGAGATATAGTATAGCTATTGACAAGCAAAAGGAACTGCCAAAGATAGAGCATATATTATTAAAGCAGTTCATTTTCTCACCAACAGTTTATGTCTTGCTTTGGATAATTAGTGGGGTCTTGGAAGGAATTAGGATACTATCTGGGAATGTGTGTGCCAAGAGAATATCCATACACTGAATTAGAAAAGAAATGTACTCATTTATGAGGGGACTGAGCAATGTGAATGGCATGCACATAGAAATTGAGCTCTGAGATCATTCACATGTTTTCCCATTATACCCCTACAATTGGCCCATTTATTGCTCTTTGTCTATAAGGCTGACCTAGAGTCATTATGTTTCTAATGTTATACCACTGCCTATATCAGAAGCTACTTTTTCATTACCCACCATCATCCTGCATAAACTGAAGGAAAAGACTCTATTCCCACTCAGCAGCCTGGGGATATGTCAATCAGAGGAAATAATTGATCAAATGAACATTCCATTTATATGGCCAAAATATGTATAGGAGGAGGTTGGACTCCAGGGACTAAACCAGATATGCTGTCTCTAGATGATCCCGGGCAGCTATATATTCCTATGGCATTTAGGCAGCCCAGTATTCAGTCCCTGGTATGTGCTGTATAAAACTACGTTTCTACCGAATCCCATCTTCATATTGTAGGGATTCACTTCCAGGTGGTTTAGGATAACACAGACATTCACATTTTATATGGACGTGTGGCATTCTATGGTTATGTTCGATTCCAACCCTCAGTACTTTAAATTTCCTTCTAAAATGATTATTTCCATTGTATTTTGTGTAATTACGGTTCCAGCAGAGAGTAATCTTCACCTAGGGTGGTTCCGATGAAACCACTTTAATGAAGAGACTTCTTAGAGATGAGAAGCAGAACTAGGAGAACTAGCAACAGATTTTGAGGGAATTCCAGTGGTTAGGACTCCACACTCTCACTGCTGAGGGCCTGGGTTCGATCCCTGGTGGGGGGACTAAAATCCCACAAGCCATGTGGTGTGGCCAAAAAAAGAAAAACAAGTGAATGAACAAAAAAAGATGGATATGGATGTTGAGGCACCCAGAGACTAGCAACAGCAGGAAGCCATTACCATCTTTAGGGCTGAAATGGCAAAGGGAGTTAAGAGCAATCCAGATATTGAGCTGCATGAGCTGCTTATAAATTTTGGAGATTAATCCTTTGTCAGTTGCTTCATTTGCAAATATTTTCTCCCATTCTGAGGGCTGTCTTTTGATCTTCTTTATGGTTTCATTTGCTGTGCAAAAGCTCAATATCAAAAAAGCAAACAACCCAATCCAAAAATGGGCAGAAGACCTAAATAGACATTTCTCCAAAGAAGATATACAGATTGCCAACAAACACATGAAAGGATGCTCAACATCATTAACCATTAGAGAAATGTAAATCAAAACTACAGTGAGATATCATCTCACACCGGTCAGAACGGTCATCATCAAAAAATCTACAAACAATAAATGCTGGAGAGGGTGTGGAGAAAAGGGAACACTCTTGCACTGTTGATGGGAATGTAAATTAATACAGCCACTATGGAGAACAGTATGGAGGTTCCTTAAAAAACTACAAATAGAACTACTATACAACCCAGCAATCCCACTACTGGGCATATACCCTGAGAAAACCATAATTCGAAAAGAGTCATGTACCAAAATGTTCATTGCAGCTCTATTTACAATAGCAAGGACATGGAAGCAACCTAAGTGTCCATCAACAGATGAGTGGGTAAAGAAGATGTGGCACATATACACAATGGAATATTACTCAGCCATAAAAAGAAACGAAACTGAGTTATCTGTAGTGAGGTGGATGGACCTAGAGTCTGTCATACAGAGTGAAGTAAGTCAGAAAGAGGAAAACAAATCCCATATGCTAACACATATATATGGAATCTAAGGGAAAAAAATGGTCATGAAGAACCTAGGGGCAAGACGGGAATAAAGACACAGACCTACTAGAGAATGGACTTGAGGATATGGAGAGGGGGAAGGGTAAGCTATGACAAAGTGAGAGAGTGGCATGGACATATATACATTACCAAACGTAAGGTAGTTAGCTAGTGGGAAGCAGCCGAATAGCACAGGGAGATCAGGTAGGTGGTTTGTGACCACCTGGAGGGGTGGGATAGGGAGGGTGAGAGGGAGGGAGACGCAAGAGGGAAGAGATATGGGAACATATGTATATGTATAACTGATTCACTTTGTTATAAAGCAGAAACTAACACACCATAGTAAAGCAATTATACTCCAATAAAGATGGTAAAAGAAAATGTGATGGTAAAAAAAAAAAAGAGCAATCCAGAGCTCTCAGCGAGCTGATCCACGGAGGACAGGCCACCCCATAGGAGTTGTCATTGTGAAGGAAGGCGACTACTGCCAGTGAAGCAGTGCAGAGGCCGAGGAGGAGTTGGGAAGAAACACTACCCTCACCTTTCTCGCCTCCCATCCTCCAGTGTCCTATTGGTGCCTCTGATGGGCTAAAACCCATCCAGAAGACAGCCAACAAGGTATCAAGTTTCCATATCCAGTACACAGAACAGGCAGAAAAAGGTATAAAGTGGATCTGGGGATGGTGGACTGGGGGAACGGAGAACAAATCAGCATACATTGAGAGGTCACAGCTTTTGCACAGAAGGATGAGGTGGGAATCAAAGCGTTTGAGACTATCCCATGTCACCATAAGGTTTTGGCAGGATAACTCTAACTCTGCCCTAACCAGGCTCCTACCTACATCCACACTTCTCTCCATGCAATCAGAGGACCACCGATGCCAGAGAAATCAGTTCAAAACAAATCTGTCACACCCTGCCCTCTGCTGCCCACTCCCTTCAGCATTTAACCCTTCAGTGGATTCCACTGCTTTTAGGAGAGAAACTGAAATCTTTCCCAGGGCCTGCAGTGTTCGATAGGATCTGGTCCCAGTCTCATTCTTTAATCACATCTTGCTCCATTCTCTCCTTTGTTCAGTTCCCTCCAGCAATACTAGCTTTCTGCCTGATTCAGAACATTTGAAACTTTGCTCTATCTTCCTGGAATGTTAATCCTGCTTCCTCATCCCCCTTTCTTAGTTAATGTTTCTTCATCCTTCCTATTTCATCTCAAAAGGCATTTCCTCATGGAAGCCTTTGCATAACTCCCAGATCCACTCAGCTACCGATTTTTATATATTTTGCTTATACCATGTAAATTTTCTTCATTGAAACTTCTCAGTTTAAAACTCTACACTTTTTTTGATAATTAGCTTGATTTCCATCTCTTCTACTAGATAACAAGCATCATGAAGCAAGGAATTTGCCAATTTTTTTTTCACTATTGTACTGCAGGCCCTAACTCAGCACCTGCGCGTGGTAGGCTTTCAACAAATGGTCACAAACAATGTTGAAAGACACATTATGTCCCTCCAGTGTAGTTTATTATGTTAATATAAGACACATGTATCAGTATATCTGGGTACTTGATCACTTATGAATTTATTATTCAGGTCCCCATGCAGAAAAACATACAACAATGCACCCATAGTTTATATTGGCTCTTTATGTATTTTTACAGGTAAAGCAACTTTTTTTAGAATTGTATTTTTAGGTTATGTCCTTGAAATGTCTGAGCTAAAAATCATTGGTAGCATTATTCATGCATCATAGAAATTGTGTTTCTGTCTAAGAAATGAAAAATATGGTTCGCTGAAAACTATGTTTAAAAAACACCTTTTTACTAGCTTGCATTTTTCTTCCTATAAAACTCACATTTTCCTGGTCATGAAAAAGAATGCAGTTGCCAGGAAAAAAGGCGTGAGCATGAATGCATAATATTTAAAATTATTCCAAGTAAATGTTCTTTCACAGAGGAAAATTGTTATATCAGGAGAAATGCTGTTTGCTTCCTAAGAGACCATTCTAAACAAATAATTATAAACCACATTTTTGATGTGGTCTGTGAAGTTCTGGATGGCAGAATATTTTTGTAATTGGCTTAGCTATGTTCATGGAGACATGAGTTCAGCCCTGTTGCTGCATCCCTTATTAAAGCTGTTTCTACACAAGCAGTAGGGAATATATGTGAGGGAAATACCTTAGAATTTTGTTGAATTAATTTAGTCGGTGACACAGTTATTTTCAACATTGCAAGAAGCAAAGAAAAAGGCAGAACTCCTTTAGTACACCTATTGGAGTGGGGAGAAAGGTGGTGCATGGAAATGAGGGAACGTATAGGAAGTGCCTGGCACGGTGAGAATAAATACCACGTAAAATCACACAGTAGACACTTTGTCAATATTAGTTCCCTCTTCTCTCCATTTATTGAGGTACTCAAGTTGCCAGGGAAACACTGATTACAAAAGGACAGCCACACAATTGGAGGGACCTCTTATAGGGAAGGTAGTTTGTTCCCTTTAATTGTATTCCTTCTCAACTGGGCTTGAAGGAGACAGGACAGAAGGATTAAAGGTTCAAAATTAGAAGGTTCAGTGGGGTACAAGAGAAACTGTGGGAAAGAAAAAGGTGAGTGCTGAAAAGAGCGTCATCCTCTTCTAAGGTATAGGTGAGTAGTGAAAAGTCAGAACAGAGCAGCTTGTAACCTTTTTTTGAAGCAGTAGTACCTTATTTTCCATTGGAATCTTACCCAGGATTCTAATATATTAAAAAGATAAAAGAGGAAGCTTTTGTGATTCTACAGAACTCGGCTTGGAAACTCACTTCTGTAACTGCAATGCAAATACCTCTGTAGTGGCACAGCCCAGAGTGTGAGCACAGCACAATGGCCAGAGGGAATTTCAAGCCAAGACTCTAAGGAAAACTGAGTTGTTAGAGAAATAGTTTCCAACTGAAGTTTACGAAGAGAAGGTACTTAATTTGTATCTAGGAATGCCTTGCTTTAAAATTGTGTCTTTCATTATTTGCTAATTCCACAGATCGAATTTCTAAATTACTTGGCAGTAATTGTTGCTTAAGCAATTTCAGTGAGTTTTGTTAAATATTTTATTTTATAGGAAAAAGACTGGATATTTTGTTAAATTATTTATTTTATTGAAAAATTAAAAAGGAATAGATCCTGAAACTGCTGGCTTGATATAACTGTTGAAACTGAGTTTTCTAAACCTTGCCTTTGAGGTAGATGGTTTTATATTATTTTCGCTAAATAGCAAAGTTGCTAAAAATATAAGAAGAAATTAAAGAAATAGTGTACTGTGCTGTTTATTTTATTTAACTTCTATTTGGATTGACAATAATGTTTTGTTGTTGTTGTTTTTTTTGGTTTTGTTTTGTTTTTTGTTTTGGCCGCACTGCACGGCATGCGGGATCTTAGTTCCCCGACCAGGGATCGAACCCATGCCCCCTACAGTGGAAGCGTGGAGTCCTAACCACTGGACGGCCGGGAGATCCCTGGATTGACAAGAGTGGTTTTAAATAATTTTAATTGTCAGCTAACATTACCAAATGGAACCCCCAAAATATAGTATTATCAACAAAACCTGTCCTTTCCAACCCCAAGTGAATGAGTGCTACGCTGGTGCCAGGCTAAGTTGGAAAGCTAAAGTAAATATAAGCCTATAGTTCAAAAGCAAAGTGGGAGTAAAAGCAGTCAGACAAGAAATATTTTGTTTTCCCACCACCAAATCTACCATTCCCCTGTACATGTATAGTTTGCCTCCTACTTGCCACTAAAATGGAAGAAGTGACTTTGCCATGAATTAGGACTATAAATTGAGTTCTGGCCATCAGAATGAGACCAGCAGGATACGGGCCAAGGCAGTCAAGAGTTAGTGTACACACCCCACACTCCTCTCTCCAACCTCTATGGCTGGCAGTGATGGACTTGTAGATGGCATCATTACAAATTGCAAGGAGCACAGATCCTGAGTCAGTGCTTGAAGAGTAGTCTGATCCACATGTTCCTATGACATGAGTCACAAGCCTTTGTTGATTAAGGCCCCTGAGAACTCAGGTTTTTACCATTCTAGCATGGCCCGACTAATATAGATGGCCATAGGTTTTGCCAGTTTCTCAATGATTTCATCAAGTTTCAAGAAGCGCTATACTACATACTTGGCTCTGCTGTTCTGTATGTGAACTTGTCCCCATTTTCAGCTCTGAATTTCTTATCTCTATATTGATTATCAGTAGATCATATCCTTAAAAAAGGCAATGGCATAGAAAGTAATTTAATTTGGTATTAATCCAGCATTTCTCAAAGCATTTTTAAGAAGCATCACTTCTGGGAGATATTCATGTGTACCTGAACAGAATTTCCAAGCTTATATAATTTTGGAAAATGCCACATTCTATAGATCCCTCTTGGAGACAATTGACATATATGATCATACTAAAGGCTTTGAGTAGACCTTCAATATAAGAGAAGCCAAAGTTACTTTTTTCCAAGTGTTTCCCACATTTATTTGACCATGACATTTTTTATCCTGCAAACATGTCTCAGAAGTAGTTCCGTTTGTGGAAAAGTAGTTATGGGGATAGCCTGAGAAAAAAGTCCTACAATTTCATTTGTAAAAATGCATTTTCACCAAAAGAATATTGAATGAGTCAGAGTTCTACCAAAGAAACAGAACTAGTAGTTAAGTAGGTATATTCATTTTCTAGGGTTGTTATAAAAAAAATTACCACAAAAATGGTAATGGATGGCTTAATAAAGCAAAAGTTTATTCTTTCACACTTCTGGAGGCTAGAAGTTCAAAATCAAGGTGTCAGCAGGGCCATGTCCCCACTGAAGTCTCTAGAGAAAAATCCTTCCATGGCTCTTCTACATTTTAGTGGTTGCTGAGAATCCTTGGTGTTCCTTGGCTTTCTTCCCTGTGTCTCTTCTGTGTCTTCACATCTCTCTTTCCTCATAGGGGCACTGGCCATCGGATTTAGGACCCACCAGAATCCAATATGACCTCATCTTAATATGATTACATCAGCATAGACTCTATGTCCAAATAATTTCACATTCACAAGATTCTAGGGTTGGAGGTTAGGACCTCAACATATCTCTTGGGGAACACAGTTCAACCCACAGCAGTATGTATATATGTGTATATATACATATATATATATATATATATATACACACACACACACACACACACAGACACACACATACATACACACACACATCTCAAGGAATTGGCTTATGTGCAATTGTGGCATCTGGTTATACAAGTCATAAACAGGCCAATGGGCTGGAAACTCTTGGGTAGGAGCTGAGACATTGTCCACAGGCAGAATTTCTTCTTACTCAGGGAAACCTCAGTTTTGCTCTTAAGGCCTTTCAATTGATTAGATGAGGCCCACACAATCAAGGGTACACTCTCCTTTATTTAAAATCAATTGATTGTAGATGTTAAGCACATCTATAAAATGCCTTCACAGTAACATCTAGATTAGTGTTTGCTTGAACTGGGTATCTTGGCTAGCCAAGTTGACACAGAAAACTAACCATCACACACATAAAATTAAATTATTAGGTGAAGAACTTTCTGATGTTCTAGCATATTCTAAAGCACTCAGCACACAAAGCTTTTTTTTTGTTTTTCTTAACAAAATTTTCTTGGATTGCCTGTATCAGACATAGGTCTGGTAAGGTAGCCATTATTAGTCCTGTCTCTGAATGAAAAGGAGAATTGATGGGATGTAATTTACTTTTCTTAAGATATTTTAAAAAATAAATCATGACACCTATTTGGCTGTTTTGAAATCTTTACTTTAAAAAGATCTTAGATAGCACCTAAGCTGATAGTCTTACTTTATCAGTGGTTAAACTGGGCCTAGAGTAGATAAGCACCTCGCTCAGATTTACCTGGCAGGTTCAGACCCAACCTAAAATGAGAACCTACTCCAGCTTTCTATGCACAGTATCTCTCAGATAACTGTCAAAGGGGCATACTAGGCTAAATTGAGAAAACAGATAAACTCTCTGGCTTGGTTCTTCTAGTCATTATACTGTGGGAACACATGTGCACTGAGGAATCTTCCCATGCCCCTCTACTAAGGCACACAGCTCACAGCCAGTGTCTGTGTGGTTGGAAAGGGAGGGTGCCTGGACATGAGGGTAACTCTCCCAGCAGAATGTTTTTCCTGCACAGACCTCTCAAGACCCTCTTTAAGTATGGGTCATGTTCTTCATCTGCATCACATTTGGAACTCAATTTTTAGTCACTCTGAGTATACAAGGTTGGCCTGCCTCTGCATTTCGATGACACTGTATGTTTTGATATCCTAGGTGACATGTCCGCATAAATACATTAAGACAGGAACAGCAAAGGTCATAACTTGCATTATTACTGAAGATAAAATTTAATGAGCTAGATCACAGGCTGCTTTAAGAACGGCTGTGCCAGGTTAATGGGGCTCTGCCACTGAAGCCAATTACACTGGGTACAATTACATCCTATTCTAATAGCTGTAAGTCAGAGTTACACAAAGATTCTGTCTCTGGGTAATTACTAGCTAGGAAGCAGGTGAGGGGAAACTAAGCAAATTGTCACTGACCATACAAGAGACACACAGAGAACACAGAGCTTGTAGCTATTCCGGGTGCGTGTGTGTCATCTGTTGCTAAGAGGAGCTGGCTTCACAGTCAGAAAGCCCTCTTCTTCTAGCACTGACCAAAAGGATATGTGATTTCAAAGACGCTTTTAGAAAAGTAGCTGAAAAGTGAATAGTAGGAGAGGGGGAGGAAGAACTCAGAAAGCCCTTCTCTATTGAGACTGTTTCCCTGAGGATTTTGCAAGATTTAGTGGGCTGACATTATTGATTTTTTTTCCAGCTGAAATACAGAAGAGTGTTACCCAAACCCAAAATAATACAGAAAAATTTGAACAAACAAACCTCCAAGATTGACTTAATAAAAGACCTCCTTTAGATTCTCTGTTATCCTCACCCTTGTGGCTATTTACAGGTCCTTTACCACACATGGTAAAAGGGGGCCATTGAAGAGCCTTCTGACAATTGAAGATCCACCAGAAATATAGATGAAAACACTTTGAAATTTCAAAGTAACAGAATTTCCCTATGGTCTCATGGATCAATTTGCACACTACTGATTTTTGGAAAGCCTTTGAGGAACCAACACGTCTCCTCCAAGTGAAACACATCTGTTCGTGTTATCAGTGAGTAAATATTTAAAAATCCAGGGGAAGAGGGGTTAATGTTTTCTTAAGGAAAGCATCAATGACATTTATTGGAACTGTGGGAAAGTCAGTGCAGACAAGGGCAGCTGTATTTCTGAGTGTTGCCTTTTGAGTAGTATGATGTTTATATAAGGGAATGAGTATTAAATAAATGACACAAGCAATGTCAATTTATTAGAATGTTCTTTGTTTCCAAGAGGTAAAAGTTTAAAAATAAAGTAATTCCTAATATTGGCTGTTCGGACCACAATTGGAAAGACTTTCAGAATGACTCAAGACTTTTTAAAGATCCTTTCAAAGTAATGAAGTAATTCATGATAGAGCAAAACAAAGAGGAAGAGGGAGTAGCTGGTATAGTGTGAGGTCAGATCATGTCCTCTGGCTGCTGCTTTTTGCCGTAAGATTGAATTTTGGTGATATTGCTCTTTTTATCATCAGAAGAAGAGAAGGAAGAGGTTTTCCAGTAATTATATATTCATTCTGTCCCTTTTCTCTCTCTAAACAAAATTCATCTCTCCAAATCCTTCTGTTTTTTGTTCTATACCCTCCAAAATACCATTTGTTTTTACCCCTGATTTAAGATTTCTATCCTTTTCTTGGTGATCTTCCTCAAAGATCGTCCTTAAAGAATTGTGTAAGTATGTTTAATCCTTTGAAAAAGATTTCAGTCACTCTTAGCAAGGCCCCCAAGAGCCCTAAATAAATCAAAGGACAGAATACTCTCCAGTTGATTTTTCTAACTCTTTTAGTATCCAGTTGGAAATAATGTCATCTCAAAAAGGAAGACTGCCCCACTGAAAGTGTATTATAGTTGAGAGTTACTCAAGAAGTGAGTCAGCCATCCTCTCAATAGAACAGATTCAATGTCAGTCTCTCTTGGACAACTGCAGTGATCCAAATGTGTCGATAGATAGCCTTCTTTAGTATTTATATTGACTGTGGCTATTCAGAGAACATAGTGGTCAGCTCTGTCATTCACATAAGTGCTGATACTAGACAGTATAAGACAGAAAACAGAACACATACTTTGACATAAGAACTAATATAAGAAAAATGAAAAGGTGCATCTGTTTAGTAGCAATATATCCAACACCGTACGTTGCTTAAACCCACCTAGAACTAATCCAATCTAAGAATGATAAACAGCCAGGTTTCAGAAACATTTTTTAAAACAACTCAGATATACTGGAGGTCTGCTCTAATACCAATGGGTCCACATTAGAGGCAAAACAAAACAGGGTCACAAACGAGTTTTTCTGTCACTGGCATCATTAAACTTTCTTGAAATGGGATTCAAGAATGACTTAGATCAATTCATATTCTATAACCTTGTTACTCAAAGAGCGGTCCATGTAGCAGAAGTATCAGTATTACTTGGGAGCTTGTTAGAAATGCAAAAATATCAGGCCCTACCCCAGACCAACTGAATCAGAATCTGCATCTTATGAAGATCCCCATGTGATTTGTAAGCACATTAAAGCTTGAGACGCACTGCCTAAAACACAATAGACCACTAGGTTCCCGTGTCTATTTTCAGTATAGCTTTGCAAGAGAACATTAAAAACATTCCAGATCCAGCTAGAGATTCAGATCCATGAATCTCCCAACAGGTCCGTACTCAGATCTGTCTCTATATTATGAGAAATAAAAGAAATTATTGATAAATGACTATACTAAGGAAAGCATGGCCTCAGTGGAACAAACATTAAGCTTAGAGTCAAAAGAGTTATGCTCAACTCCTGACTCACTACTAGCTGTGTGAACTTGAACAAGATACTTAATCTCTCTAGTTGTCATTTCTTTCGCTTAAAGAAATTGGGTTAATACGACCTGTGTTATAGTGCTGTTAAGAGAATGGACTGCGTGACGTAAGCAGAGTGCTTAAATAAATCAAAGATTGATCTGTTACCTGACAACCATCTCTAAATTTCCCCCCAGAACCTCAATATCAATTTCTCTTCTTTGGTTAACTCTGTAGTTTGTTGTGTTGCCTCAAAGTTATTATGCAAGTTCACATCAGCTAGAGTCTTACATTTCCTGAAGGCAGTAGCCTCTGAGGTCTCATCACAAAGTCCTCACTACTCTCTCTGACCAGATTTAGTCCAAATAATGGCATGTGAATAAAGTGCAATGAGAGGTACAGTATTTCAAACTAGTTTACTTCCAACACTATAATTTAGGTGAAACAATCTTGTCCAAGCCTGACTGCAATTAGAGGATTCCCAGAGAACCCCAGAGACATTTTATGACCATCTGTCAAACTGTTGCTTGGAGAATGCTGAGTCCTATCTACAACATAAAATAATTGATCCAGAGGGCTTTTCTCATTTAGGTAGCTTGACTGTTTGTCCTTGTTTCCCCAGCACAATCCTAGTTTACTCTTGTTTATCCAGGTGTGATTATTAATAGCCCCAATTTCACTTTAAAAAGTATCCCAGCTTGTATGATAAATTATACAGTCATCTATAAGCAGATGGCTTTGGCTATCCAAAGTTAAACAGGTAAGTGGAAAAGAAATGTTGCACTTGTTCCCTTGCTATACCTAAGAAGCTCTTGAAAAAGTTGCTCCTGACAGAGACCCCTATGAATTTCATCAGGCCTCCCAATCTATGCTGGACCTGATATTCTCCGTTGGCATTTAGTACCCTTTCACATCCCCCCTCTATATCTTCTCCTCTGTTGCAGAGGATGAAAACTTGAGATACATGCACCAGATGGCCTTGCCAGCCAAGGTCCATAGAGTCTTAGACTCCATGGTAAGATGCATTAGTGTGAGGTTTGGAAACAGATGAGAAGCACAATCCATTTTGCTTCTTCTGTAAGTGGCAAGCAGACTCACAAGACCCCCCAGTGCATGTTTTTCTGTTGTTGTTGCAGCCTCTGCATTCCTCAGCCACTTAATCTGCTTTGAGGCTGAAGAAGATCTATAAAGTGGGGAGTGATTTCCTTCATATCCCTGACCCTGGGTGGCAACATCTCTGTAAGTCTCTGCATATGTGAAAATGAAAGCTAGTGGCCTCAGCCTGACTTTCACGGCTTTGTCCCTTCCAGTGCTATGTTGTTGTTGTTTGTTTGCTTGCTTGTGGATGTTTTAACGATTCTATTGAGGTATAATTGATATAATTAATCCTCTCACTCCTCTTTGTTACCCACCACCAGGGAAGCTAATGATCTGCTCTTTGTCACTATAGGTTAGTTTACATCTTAACGTTTTATATAAATGGAATCTTATAGTATGTACTCTTTTTTTTTTTTTTTTTTTCGGTACGCGGGCCTCTCACTGCTGTGGCCTCTCCCGTTGCGGAGCACAGGCTCTGGACGCGCAGGCTCAGTGGCCATGGCTCATGGGCCTAGCTGCTCCGCAGCATGTGGGATCTTCCCGGACCGGGGCATGAACCCGTGTCCCCTGCATTGGCGGGCGGACTCTCAACCACTGCGCCACCAGGGAAGCCAAGTATGTACTCTTTTTTATCTGGCTTCTTTCACTCAGCGTAATGTTTGTTGAGATTCATCAATCTTGTGGCAGGTAGCAGATTTCATTACTTTGTATTACTGAGCAGCATTCCATTATATGGATATACCTTTTTCATGTATACACCTACTGATGGATACTTGCACAGTGTCCAGTTTTTTGGTTATTACAAATAAAGCTACTATAAATATTCCTACAAGTTTTTGTATAGATATGTTTTCATTGTCCTTGAATAAATACCTAAGAGTGCAATGGCTGGATCCTATGAAGGTTTATTCAACATTTAAATAAACTACCAAAAGGTTTTCCAAAGTGATGGTTCCATTTTATATTGATTGTACCATTGTATATGGTTTCCAGTTGATCTGCATCTTTGTCAACACCTGTAATTATTTGTCTTTTTAATTTTATCCATTCTAGCAGGAGAGAAGTAGGATGATCCACATCTTCACTAAGACCTAAATATGACCACATTAGCTTAGAGGGTAAGATATATAAAATACTAGGTAATGGTGAAGGGTGAGAGAATGAACCATGGAATAGGGGTGGCTGTGGGGTATGACTTGGAGAAAATATCCTCTCCTTGTCATGTGAGCCTCCAAAATTGAACATGGAGTGATGAGGAACATTATCAGGTAAGTTTGGGAATGCTCTTTAGAGGGTGCTAAAGAAGAGCCTTTTTTGTCCAACCAGAGAACTTTTGCCTCCCCAGAATCAGCCCCACAGAGGTGTCAGGAGTGGTACTTTGATGTGAAAGCCATAACATGGCCTCCCTAGCATCCACTAGCCCTTGTTGATGGGCAAAGTTGTGCATTGCAATGTCTAAGCCTGCCCCCCAAGCCACCATTGGCTGGGGCAGTGTCTAGCTGACTAATCAAATTGAAGGGTGTCACTCCTTATTGTCCTGAGTAGGGTATACATAGGGAGGTCAGAGGCAGAGGTTCTGAGTTAGGCCAGTTCTTAGCATCATCATGACTAAGGTAACCAGGAAGCCATGGGAGCCAAGAACAGCTGTACTACAGTCCACTCCAAGAATCAAAGGGAGGAAGAAGAAGACCCTCTGTCAACTGAGATCCAGAGATGATGTCAAGGTAAGATGACTCCAACCAAGCTCCTCCTCTTCTCCATTGACTTTGCTGTCCAAGACCTCTACCCTGCCCTTGTCTGGCACAAAACCCCTCATCAGCCCACATCCCTTTTTCATGAAGCCCCCCTTCACAGTCAGTCCTTATCCTCTTTCCCCAAACTAATACCCTTCTGGGCTCTCTTGCCTTTCCAGGTGCCAAAGACAACCATGAAGGTCAAAGGACCTCTTCAAGAGCACTCAAGAAAAATAATTCAAACATCTGCCACTCAGTCAAAAAAGCTGAAAAAAGAAAACCAAAAGTACCTGTTACTATATATGTACTTTATAAGAATTTGAATCAAAGTAAGAAAAGGAATCAAAATAAGTGGCAGAATCAAAATAAGAGGTAGAATAAAAAAATGAGATGATCTCAACCAGCCCTAGAACAAGAGACCTGGAGAATCCCACCACTTCACATAACCTGTGCAGCCAGTAACTGAATAGAAAAGGCCATAGAGTTTAGAATTGTGTCTCCAGAGGTCTGGCTTCTGAGAAATGGCCAACCAGAAAGAGACTGAATCTTATGCCAACATAGTAAAATGATGGCTATGAGTAAAATAAAGATCAAGTGGTGAAACAGTAATATTTGTGTGTCTCTGTGAATTTTCTAATGGGGAGAGAGGGAAGGAAGAAAAGGGGCAGGTGCATGAAAAGGAAGGGATATGGGGTCCTGTGTGGTTGGGGACCAGACCCTCAGGTCCACAGTTAGCCAGACAGTAGGGTTCAGGACTGGGTCAGGACTCTCCACTGAAGATCTATTTCCCTCCTTCACTTTATCTTAGGGGCAAGGAGTAAAAGTGTGAGGTGTTACTGCATTTGTTTGGGGGTGGGGAATGACATTAGGGTCTAGATTGCGAGAACCCAGATGGGAAGAGGGTTTGATGTGTGGATGGTGACTATGATACTCTCCCTGAAAAAGGCAGACAGGGAAATCACCTCCTGGCCACCTACCTCATAGTGGGGTTTGTTGCACCCCTGGTGTATACTGTCAGCTAAAGGTGCTCAGAAGGCACAAAATGCTCACCCTACTAAAAGTCCCCAAGGACTAAAATAATGTTTGGAGGGAATCAACCCAATACTGATTAGGCCACTTTTTGCTAAGAAACTGGCAGTGGAGCAGTGGCTTCCCAAGTGGTCCCCTCCTGGTGCAGGTGAGAAAGAGGATCACTGCCCACAGTGATACATACATACATACATATATATATATATATATTTTGGCCGCACTGCGTGGCTTGTGGGATCTTAGTTCCCCGACCAGGGATTGAACTCATGCCCTTGGCAGTGAAAGTGCGGAGTCCTAACCACTGGACCACCAGGAATTTCCCTACAGAGAATTTTAATACAAGTATAAAACCGAGTAAAAGCTGGTCTTTTAATTATCACCACACCCTAGTATTTCTAAGTAACTACAGTTGTAAAACACTCTTCCTCAATAAAGTCTTTTGTTAGTCCAAGTTCTAAAAGTTTATTGTGGTTTAAGTTTTAAAAGTATAAGGTTGACACAAAAAAGATAGAAAGATACACAGTCAGAGATTTGAGAAGATGGCGGAAGAGTAAGACGTGGAGATCACCTTCCTCCCCACAAATACATCAGAAATACATCTACATGTGGAACAACTCCTACAAAACACCTACTGAATGCTGGCAGAAGACCTCAGACCTCCCAAAAGGCAAGAAACCCCCCACGTACCTGGGTAGGGAAAAAGAAAAAACAGAGACAAAAGAATAGGGACGGGACCTGCACCAGTGGGAGGGAGCCGTGAAGGAGGAAAGGTTTCCACACACTAGAAGCCCCTTTGCGGGCAGAGACTGCGGGTGGCGGAGGGGGGAAGCCTCGGAGCCGCGGAGGAGAGCACATCAACAGGGGTGCGGAGGGCAAAGCGGAGAGGTTCCCGCACAGAGGATCGGTGCTAACCTGCATTCAACAGCCCGAGAGGCTTGTCTGCTCACCCGCCGGGGCGGGCGGGGCTGGGAGCTGAGGCTCGGCTTCGGTCGGAGTGCAGGGAGAGGACTGGGGTTGGCGGCATGAACACAGCCTGCAGGGGGTTAGTGCACCACGGCTAGCTGGGAGGGAGTCCAGGGAAAAGTCTGGACCTGCCGAAGAGGCAAGAGACTTTTTCCTCCCTCTTTGTTTCCTGGTGCGCGAGGAGAGGGGATTAAGAGCGCTGCTTAAAGGAGCTCCAGAGGCGGGCATGAAGAGTGGCTAAAAACTTGGACCCCAGAGACGGGCATGAGACGCTAAGGCTGCTGCTGCCACCACCAAGAAGCCTCTGTGTGAGCACAGGTCACTATCCACACCCACCTTCCGGGGAGCCTGTGCAGCCCGCCACTGCCAGGGTCCCGGGATCCAGGGACAACTTCCCCAGGAGAACGCACGGCGCGCCTCAGGCTGCTGCAACATTCCACTGGCCTCTGCTGCCGCAGGCTCGCCCCGCACTCCGTACCCCTCCCTCCCCCCGGCCTGAGTGTGCCAGAGCCCCCGAAGGAGTTGCTCCTTTAGCCCCGTCCTGTCTGAGCGAAGAACAGATGCCCTCCGGCGACCTACACGCAGAGGTGGGGCCAAATCCAAAGCTGAACCCTGGGAGCTGTGCGAGCGAAGAAGAGAAAGGGAAATCTCTCCCAGCAGCCTCAGGAGCAGCGGATTAAATCTCCACAATCAACTTGATGCACCTGCATCTGTGGAATACATGAATAGACAACGAATCATCCCAAGTTGAAGAGGTGGACTTTGGGCGCAAAGATATATATATATATATATTTTTCCCCCCTTTTTCTCATTTTGTGAGTGTGTATGCGTGTGCTTCTGTGTGAGATTTTGTCTGTATAGCTTTGCTTTTACCATTTGTCCTAGGGTTCTCTCTGTCCGTTTTTTTTTCCTTTTTTCTTAATAATAATATTTTATTTTTATAACTTTAATTTATTTTACTTTATTTTATTTTATCCTCTTTCTCTTTCTTTCTTTCTTTCTTCTTTCTTTCTTTCTTTCTTTTGTTTTCTCTCTTTTATTCTGAGCTGTGTGGATGAATGGCTCTTGGTGCTCAAGCCAGGAGTCAGGGCTGTGCCTCTGAGGTGAGAGAGCCAACTTCAGGACACTGGTCCACAAGAGACCTCCCAGCTCCACGTAATAATAAATGGTGAAAATCTCCCAGAGATCTGCATCACACGCCAAGACCCAGCTTCACTCAACAACCAGCAAGCTACAGTGCTGGACACCCTATGCCAAACAACAAGCAAGACAGGAACACAACCCCACCCATTAGCAGAGAGGCTGCATAAAATCATAATAAGGCCAAGGACACCCCAAAACAAGCCACCAGATGAGGACCTGCCCACCAGAAAGACAAGATCCAGCCTCATCCACCAGAACGCAGGCACTAGTCCCCTCCACCAGGAAGCCTACACAACACACTGAAACAACCTCAGGCACTGGGGACAGACACCAAAAACAAAGGGAACTACGAACCTGAAGCCTGTGAAAAGGAGACCCCAAACACAGTAAGTTAAGCAAAATGAGAAAACAGAAAAACACAGAGCAGATGAAGCAAAAAGGAAAAAACCCAACAGACGTAATAAATGAAGAGGAAATAGGCAGTTGACCTGGAAAAGAATTCAGAATAATGATAGTAAAAATGAACCAAAATCTTGGAAACAGAATACACAAAATCCAAGAAAGTTTAACAAGTACCTAGAAGAACTAAAGAGCAAACAAACAGTGATGAACAACACAATAAATGAAATTAAAAATTCTCTAGAAGGGATCAATAGCAGAATAACTGAGGCAGAAGAACGGATAAGTGACCTGGAAGATAAAATAGTGGAAATAACTACTGCAGAGCAGAATAAAGAATAAAGAATGAAAAGAACTGAGGACAGTCTCAGAGACCTCTGGGACAACATTAAACATATCAACATTCGAATTATAGGGGTCCCAGAAGAAGAAGAGAAAAAGAAAGGGACTGAGAAAATATTTGAAGAGATTATAGCTGAAAACTTCCCTGATATGGGTAAGGAAATAGTTAATCAAGCCCAGGAAGCACAGAGAGTCCCATACAGGATAAATCCAGGGAGAAACATACCAAGACACATATTAATCAAACTATCAAAAATTAAATACAAAGAAAATATATTCAAAGCAGCAAGGGAAAAACAACAAATAACACACCAGGGAATCCCCATAAGGTTAACAGCTGATCTTTCAGCAGAAACCCTGCAAGCCAGAAGGGAGTGGCAGGACATATTTAAAGTGATGAAGGAGAAAAACCTACAACCAAGATTACTCTACCCAGCAAGGATCTCATTCAGATTTGATGGAGAAATTAAAACCTTTACAGACAAGCAAAAGCTGAGAGAGTTCAGCACCACAAAAACCAGCTTTACAGCAAATGCTAAAGGAACTTCTCTAGGCAAGAAACACAAGAGAAGGAAAAGACCTACAATAACAAACCCAAAACAATTAAGAAAATGGGAATAGGAATATACATACTGATAATTCCCTTAAATATAAATGGATTAAATGCTCCCACCAAAAGACACAGACTGGCTGAATGGATACAAAAACAAGACCCATATATATGCTGTCTACAAGAGACCCACTTCAGACCTAGAGACACATACAGACTGAAAGTGAGGGGATGGAAAAAGATATTCCGTGTAAATGGAAATCAAAAGAAAGCTGGAGTAGCAATTCTCATATTAGACAAAATAGACTTTAAAATAAAGACTATTACAAGAAACAAAGAAGAATACTACATAATGATCAAGGGATCAATCCAAGATCATATAGATATAACAACTGTAAATAGTTATGCACCCAACATAGGAGCACCGCAATACATAAGGCAAATACTAACAGCCATAAAAGGGGAAATCGACAGTAACACATTCATAGCAGGGGACTTTAACACCCCACTTTCACCAATGGACAGATCATCCAAAATGAAAATAAATAAGGAAACACAAGCATTAAATGATACATTGAACAAGATGGACTTAATTGATATTTATAGGACATTCCATCCAAAAACAACAGAATACACATTTTTCTCAAGTTCTCATGGAACATTCTGCAGGATAGATCATATCTTGGGTTACAAATCAAGCCTTGGTTAATTTAAGAAAATTGAAATCGTATCAGGTATCTTTTCTGACCACAACGTTATGAGACTAGATATCAATTACAGGAAAAGATCTGTAAAAAATACAAACACATGGAGGCTAAACAATACACTACTTAATAATGAAGTGATCACTGAAGAAATCAAAGAGGAAATCAAAAAATACCTAGAAACAAATGACAATGGAGACATGACGACCCAAAACCTATGGGATGCAGCAAAAGAAGTTCTAAGAGGGAAGTTTATAGCAATATAATCCTACCTTAAGAAAAAGGAAATATCTCAGATAACCAACCTAACCTTGCACCTAAAGCCATTAGAGAAAGAAGAACAAAAAACCCCAAAGTTAGCAGAAGGAAAGAAATCATAAAGATCAGATCAGAAATAAATGAAAAAGAAATGAAGGAAATGATAGCAAAGATCAATAAAACTAAAAGCTGGTTCTTTGAGAAGATAAACAAAATTGGTAAACCATTAGCCAGACTCATCAAGAAAAAAAGGGAGAAGACTCAAATCAATAGAATTAGAAATGAAAAAGGAGAAGGAACAATTGACACTGCAGAAACACAAAAGATCATGAGAGATTACTACAAGCAACTCTATGCCAATAAAATGGACAACCTGGAAGAAATGGACAAATTCTTAGAAATGCACAACCCGCCAAGACTGAACCAGGATGAAATACAAAATATGAACAGACAAATCACCAGCACTGAAATTGAAACTATGATTAAAAATCTTCCAACAAACAAAAGCCCAGGACCAGATGGCTTCACAGGCGAATTCTATCAAACGTTTAGAGAAGAGCTAACCCTTATCCTTCTCAAGCTCTTCCAAAATATAGCAGAGGGAGGAACACTCCGAAACTCATTCTACGAGGCCACAAACACCCTGATACCAAAAGCAGACAAGGATGTCACAAAGAAAGAAAACTACAGGCCAATATTACAGATGAACATAGATGCAAAAATCCTCAACAAAATACTAGCAAACAGAACCCAACAGCACATTAAAAGGATCATACACCATGATCAAGTGGGGTTTATCCCAGGAATGCAAGGATTCTTCAATATACGCAAATCAATCAACGTGATACACCATATTAGCAAATTGAAGGAGAAAAACCATATGATCATCTCAATAGATGCAGAGAAAGCTGTCAACAAAATTCAACACCCATTTATGATAAAAACCCTCCAGAAAGTAGGCATAGAGGGAACTTTCCTCAACATAATAAAGGCCATATACGACAACGACACAGCCAACATCATCCTCAATGGTGAAAAACTGAAACCATTTCCACTAAGATCAGGAACAAGACAAGGTTGCCCACTCTCACCACTCTTATTCAACATAGTTTTGGAAGTTTTAGCCACAATAATCAGAGAAGAAAAAGAAATAAAAGAAATACAAATCAGAAAAGAAGTAAAGCTGTCACTGTTTGCAGATGACATGATCCTATACATAGAGAATCCTAAAGATGCTACCAGAAAACTACTAGAGCTAATCAATGAATTTGGTAAAGTAGCAGGATACAAAATTAATGCACAGAAATCTCTGGCATTCTTATACACTAATGATGAAAACCCTGAGGTGAAATTAAGATAACACTCCCATTTACCACTGTAACAAAAAGAATAAAATATCTAGGAATAAACCTACCTATGGAGACAAAAGACTTGGATGCAGAAATTTATAAGACACTGATTAAAGAAATTAAAGATGATACAAATAGATGGAGAGATATACCATGTTCTTGGATTGGAAAATCAACATTGTGAAAATGACTCTACTACCCAAAGCAATCTACAGATTCAATGCAATCCCTATCAAACACCCACTGGCATTTTTCACAGAACTAGAACAAAAACTGTCACAATTTGTATGGAAACACAAAAGACCCCGAATAGCCAAAGCAATCTTGAGAACGAAAAATGAGGCTGTAGGAATCAGGCTCCCTGCCTTCAGACTATACTACAAAGCTACAGTAATCAAGACAGTATGGTACTGGCACAAAAACAGAAATATAGATCAATGGAACAGGATAGAAATCCCAGAGATAAACCCACGCACATATGGTCACCTTATCTTTGATAAAGGAGGCAAGAATATACAGTGGAGAAAGGACAGCCTCTTCCATAAGTGGTGATTGGAAAACTGGACAGGTACATGTAAAAGTATGAAATTGGAACACTCCCTAAAACCATACTCAAAAATAAACTCAAAATGGATTAAAGACCTAAATGTAAGGCCAGAAACTATCAAACTCTTAGAGGAAAACATAGGCAGAACACTCTATGACATAAATCACAGCAAGATCCTTTTTAACCCACCTCCTAGAGAAATGGAAATAAAAAGAAAAATAAACAAATGGGACCTAATGAAACTTCAAAGCTTTTGCAAAGCAAAGGAAACCATAAACAAGACCAAAAGACAACCCTTAGAATGGGAGAAAATATTTGCAAATGAAGCAACTGACAAAGGATTAATCTTCAAAATTTACAAGCAGCTCATGCAGCTCAATAACAAAAAAACAAACAACCCAATCCAAAAATGGGCAGAAGACCTAAATAGACCTTTCTCCAAAGAAGATATACAGATTGCCAACAAACACATGAAAGAATGCTCAACATCGTTAATCATTAGAGAAATGAAAATCAGAACTACAATGAGATATCATCTCACACCGGTCAGAATGGCCATCATCAAATAATCTAGAAACAATAAATGATGGAGAGGTTGTGGAGAAAAGGGAACACTCTTGCACTGTTGATGGGAATGTAAACTGATACAGCCACTATGGAGAATGGTATGGAGGTTCATCAAAAAACTGCAGGTAGAATTACCATACGACCCAGCAATCCCAGTACTGGGCATATACCCTGAGAAAACCATAATTCAGAAAGAGTCATGTACCACAATGTTCATTGCAGCTCTATTTACAATAGCCAGGACATGGATGCAACCTAAGTGTCCATCAACAGATGAATGGGTGTAGAAGATGTGGCACATATACACACTGGAATATTACTCAGCCATAAAAAGAAACGAAATTGAGTTATTTGTAGTGATGTGAATGGACCTAGAGTCTGTCATACAGAGTCAAGAAAGTCAGAAATATAACAACAAATACCGTATGCTAACACATATATATGGAATCTAAGAAAAAAACAAAAAGTTCATGAAGAACCTAGGGGCAAGACGGGAATAAAGACACAGACCTACTAGAGAATGGACTTGAGGATATGGGGAGGAGGAAGAGTAAGCTGTGACAAAGTGAGAGAGTGGCATGGACATATATACAGCACCAAATGTGAAATTGCTAGCTAGTGGGAAGCAGCCACACAGCACAGGGAGATCAGCTAGGTGCTTTGTGACCACCTAGAGGGGTGGGATAGGGAGGGTGGGAGGGAGGGAGACGCAAGAGGGAAGAGATATGGGAACATATGTATATGTATAGCTGTTTCACTTTGTTATAAAGCAGAAACTAACACACCATTGTAAAGCAATTATACTCCAATAAAGATGTTAAAAAAAGTATAAAGTTCATTCTACAGCTAAACAAAAAAGTAAATTCAATTCAAAAATGGATAAAGGACTTAAGTATATATTTCCCCCTGGAAGATATACGAATGGCCATTAGGTACATGAAAAGATGCTAAACATCATTAGTCATTAAAGAGATGTAAGTCAAAATCATGAGATACTACACATTAGGATGGCTATTGTGAAAAATTAAAAATAAGTGTTGGTGAAGATATGGAGAAATTGGAGCTTTCGTGCATTGCTGGTGGAAAGGTAAAACGGTGTAGCTTTTGTTGAAAACAGTTTGGTGGTTACTCAAAAATTAAACATAGATATACCATATGGTCCAGCAATTCCACTCCTAATTAGATACTGAAAAACAAAATGAAAGCAGGTGCTCAGATACTTTTACATTAGCATTCATAGCAGCATTATTTACAATAGCTAAAAGGTGAAACAACACGTGTCCATCAACAGATGAATGGATGTACAAAATCTGGTGTATGTGTGTAATGGGATATTATTCAGCCATAAAAAGGAATGAAATTCTGACATATGCTGTGACATGGATACACCTTGAAAACATTATGCCAAGTGAAATAAGCCAGACACAAAAGACTAATAATGGATGATTCCCCTTGTATGAGGTACCTAGAACAGGCAAATTCATAGATACAGAAAGTAAAATAGAGGTTACCAGGGGCTCAGGAGAGGAAGGACTGGGGAGTTATTGTTTAGTGAGGACAGACCTTCTGTCTGGAATGGTGAAAAGTTCTGGAAGTGGACAATGGCAATAGTTGCATTGTGAATGAAATTAATGCCTCTGAATGGTACACTTAAAATGGTTAAAAGGGAGAATTTTTATTTTATGTACATTTTATCATTAAAAAATGCAAAAAGTTTAGCAATATTTAAAATAGCACATTTTTAGTGCTTATCCTTTAAAAATCATTCTCTTCTGTGAGGGAGTTAATTTGGAGAAGACCCTGTTATACAGTTATCCTCACAGGCTGCCACAGTTACCACTGCTCTTTTCCACAGAACGTTCTTAATGGTTTGGAAGGCTTTGAGACCACTTCCTGCACATCCTGCAATCCCTGAGGGAATGTACTAATACACACACTCCACGTTCAAACAGTAGATTCTAAATACACAGTGATATCACAAAGATTGTCAAGGTAAAGACACACTGTGTTAACTTGTTAATAAGCTGCTAGGTAAGAGTTTAATACTCCTGGGTGTTGCTTTTAAGCTTTGTTAGGTGGGACCAGAGCAGTACTTGGTCTAGGGCTAGTATTTTCCCACTCCTGATGCAAAACCCTCTGCGTGTGCTACCTTGTGTACTATACAATACTTCGTACATTCTTCCCAGTCTTATTTGAGCTCTGAGGATTGTTCTTCCCAATCCTCTTGGGTAATTCTCTCCTTGGCCTAGGGTAGTTTCCTCACATGCTATTGCTAATCAGTACCCTGCCGAATACTTAAAGGGGAACATCTCTAGATCCCTGAATCAATCTCTTTCTGTCTCTCTCTCCCTGTATGTCTGCCTCTCTCTCTGTCTCTCTGTCTGTATCTGTCTCTTTGTCTGTCTCTGTCTCTCTTTATCTCTCTGTTTCTGTCTTTGTCTCTCTCTCTCTCTCTCTCTCTCTCTCTCTCTCTCTCTGTGTGTCTCTCTCTCTGTCTGTCTCTCTCTGTCTGCCTGTCTCCCTCTGTCTCTCCCCATCTCATTCCTCTCTGGTGCTCTGCCCTCTGAACTCCAGCCACCTTGGTTTCCCTGGACCCCCAGCTCTCTCTCATCACTTCATGGTGACCACCAGGATCTTCCTGGGTTTCTTGTTCCTGTACCACAGCCAGAAACTCAATCTAAGCAGTAAGTTGGTTCCTCCTAAGTCTCATCTTATTTTATCCTGTCTCACGGATATCCCTGTCCTTCATTAGCCAAGGTCCAATGTCTTCAAAATCAATGTTCAATATATTTTGTCTGTTTTGTTTTTTTTTTTTTAGTTGTCATAGGCAGGAGGGTAAAAGAAATCCTCTCTAATTCATCCTTCTCAGAAGTGCAAGAAGTCTTATGCTTCTCAGTGATTTTGAAGTAAACTAATTTACTGTAATAAATCCCTTTATATCTGAAAAACTTAGAATTGTTCCTGATTTACTAATAGAATACTGATTATAAATATGCCTAGAGTTTGAAATAAATGAGGTAATAACAGAAATGGAAACTAACATTGATTTAGTACTTACTGTTTGCTGGGCAAATTGCATATTTAAGAAAATCACTCAGTGCATATTAGTTGACTCTGAATGTTACTGATTTTACTTAATAATTTAGTGCATGTATATATAATTAAATTGCATTTATTTGCAACTATACCATATTGGTATATAAGGAGGGGATTTAGGGAGTAGTGGTGTTAGTGCTGAAACAGGAGCCAAAAAAGTTCTAAATGCCAGCAAACTTAAACAATGGACCTTTGACAGGAAGTGGCTAAATAAATATTACTATTTTAGTGACTATTTACATAGATTGTGTCCCTACGTTATTTGACCTGCCTTATTTTTATTTATTTTTTTACTTTTTTAAAAGTTTCCATTTATTTTACATTTCTTATGCAATGAACTGATATTTTCTAAATCCTTACAAATCACACTATACATTCACTCTTCTATATATTCTGTACTCTTCTTATAACATGAAATTTCAATCCTGCATATCAGTACAGGATTAGAGAAATAAAAGCTCTAGGCCAAAGACTTTGGGAGAAAGTATTAAATTTAACCAGTATTGTTCTGTTTTTAAAAGCTAATTGTTAAAAAACCTTTTTTTAAAAAAAACAAAAATTAATTATGGGCTGTGCTTAAAAGGTGTTATTTATCATTTCAGATATAGTAATATATAGACTTTTTTTGGTGCTAAATAACTTACTTTTTTTAAACATCTTTTTTTTTTTTTCAGTACGCGGGCCTCTCACTGTTTTGGCCTCTCCCGTTGCGGAGCACAGGCTCCGGACGTGCAGGCTCAGCGGCCATGGCTCACGGGCCCAGCCGCTCCGCAGCATGTGGGATCCTCCCAGACCGGGGCACGAACCCACGTCCCCTGCATCGGCAGGCGGACTCTCAACCACTGCGCCACCAGGGAAGCCCTAAACATCTTTATTGGAGTATAATTGCTCCACAATGCTGTGTTAGTTTCTGCTGCACAACAAAGTGAATCAGCTGTATGTATACATATATCCCCATATCCCCTCCCTCTTGCATCTCCCTCCCACCCTCCATATTCTACCTCCTTGCTCTTTAAAACACCTTGCATAACTGCCAAGAGTGTGAGAAGGGTCTGTGTTAGTGAGCCACAGTTTCAGCCATGTTGCTTTGGACCTAGAGTCTGTCATACAGAGTGAGGTAAGTCAGAAAGAGAAAAACAAATACTGTATGCTGCCTTTTCAGAACATGCTTAAAAGCAGGGTATTCAAGAACTACAGAATCTGATCATAAAAGTGGAGTTTTATTTTTAAATCTGAATTGTAAATTATAAATATAATAGATTTGTAAACTTTTTGAAAATATAGAAATTTTAAAGAAGAAAATTAAAATAACCAATAATCTCATTGCCTACTGATAAGCATTGTCATAGTCAACTTTATATTTGACCAGTATTTATCTAATGCATGTGTAATTTTTTATCTAAATGTGTGCACTTAAAGTTATTCATAAAGTTATGTTGATACTGTATTAATAATGTGCTTTTATGAACCATAAGGGTTTATGCTTTATACTTCTTATACCATTTTATTGATATAAAAATTGTTTTTGAGAAAATATAGTCTTGTTATTCATGTACTTGCTTCAATTTCCAAATAGAAGTGCTCTTTTACTAGTCCATACCATAATCATTTTGGTCCATCCTACGATGATACCTCTGTATTTGTTTAGAACTTGCTTATAAAAACATCACTTAAAAAAATGGTACCACCAGTGGTGTGCTGGAGTCCTGTCACACTGCTTTGCAAGAGCTGATTATGAGCATTTCTTCCTAATACTGCATTCAGTGATGTCACATTTGTTGCTTGAATTCAGCCGTGGGAGTATTTACAATATAGAGAAAGGAAAATGGTACAAATGAGGGCCTTTTTTTCCAGAGAACGAGTTGTTAGAATTTACTCGTCCAGCGCTGGGCATAGCCATGCCATAGATTACCATGCTATTAAATGAAGATGTAAATAGATAAGGAAAAAGTCAAACCATAGAAAATTTATTATACTTCTACTTCTGTTAATATAAAATCTGTATGCATATGCAAAGAAAGATGTCTTTAAAGACTAGGGTTACCTCTGAGAAATATGACTGAGAAATCAGTGATCTGATTTTTAAAAAATTTTGTACACATTTGTATTCCTTTAGAGCTTTGTAATGAAACACTTTACTCCTGTGATTAACATATGTATTAAAATTAATGTATTTCTTCAGGAAAATAAATTTATTGTGCTGATATTATCTTGAAGGTAATAAGAGAATAACGACCACAGTATAAGCCACTTATTTACTATTTATGATATATCAGATGTGTATGTGCTAGGTAGCTTTTTTATATGTTTACTCATCTAATCCCCCCAAATTGCCCTCATTTTACAGAAGCATCAGTTGAGGTGTACAGAAGTTATGTTATCTTGACCATAATCAAACAGTCAAAATTTATGTGAATGTTTGGCTTTAAAGTCAGTTTTTTTCCCTCTCTGCTGAATGGAAAGCTCCACTCGGTTGTTTTGGAGCTACTAATTTACAAGTTCCATCTCAGAATGAATGAGAAGATCTTAAACGTATTAGGAGAATGATGACTGTTGGTACATGCCGTATGGCTAGCTTGGGGAAGGGTGGGGATTGAGATGATGCTGTCATTTGAAAGGCAAAATGAAAGGGTTGAGACAGAGAGAGTATGGAAAACAGAGATTATGTCCACAATTCCTGATTAGAAAAGAATAAAGGTGGGAAAGGACTAGATGCAAAATTACATGATAAACAAAAATAAAAATGACTTGGCAAATGGGTGAAATTAGGACAGTAGGGGACTGCATAGGTGACAACAGAGATTGCTATGGTGAGCTGAACTCAAAATCCTGTGCCAGTAGGTGAAGAGCACTCATGTAAAAATTGATTAGTAATGAGACAGCTTCATTACAGAATGTGTTTCTCACATTTATAGGCTATTAGATGTGGGAAATGAGGCAAAAAGTTTGTTCTTGTATACTTATACCCAATCAGATTATGTTGATTTGTCGAAGTTCAAGAATCAAGTTCTAGCTTTAGGCAAATGGCTTCATCTTGCTGTGCCTCAGCTTTCTCATGTGTAAATCAGATCATCTAAAATACTTTAATAAATTGATGTGAAAATGACATAACGATGCGCTTATTATTAGACTGGCAAAAATTGGAAAGCTGGATAATGCCAAGCTCTGGTTAAGATGTTGGGACATTGCATTGTTGATAGCAATATGGACTGGTACAGTCATTCTGGAGAGTAATCTGGCACTAATTAGTCCATTAAATATCCATATAACCTACAACCCAACAATTCTGTTTGTGGGGACTTATCCCAACGAGATTTTCACATAGGTCCAGAAATTCTCACATACAGTACACATTATATATGAAAAATATTACACTGTGGCAAGAACCATAAATATCTCAGAGGTTTGTAGCTGAAATCATTTCCTGCTGACATCAGAAATCTCCTTCTATTTTCTCATTCTAACGGCATAACATAGCAAGATACTTCCTGCTCTATTAAGCCCTCCAAAGAAGATATTCATACGTGTTTGGAACCAGACACTTTATACATCATTTTAGAGTGTGGGATATTTAATTTGGTGTTAACTTTCATTTTGAAATGTTTTAAAAGGTTCAGGGACTAGTTAATCAAATATGGAGATACATAAGGCAGAGTTTCTGACCTCAAGAATCCTGCGTGACAACAGAAAACATTTTAGAGAAAAACTAAAACACAGTTTTTCACTCATCAGCATGAAAAGAGAAGTTCACTTCAGATTTAAAGTCAATGATATGGTATCTTTTATCTGGACTGCAGCTCCCTAATTAAATCTTTTTGGCACTTTAACTCCAGGGAGACCCAGCTGATGATTCAAAGCCGGTCATTGAATATGATTTAAAATCAATATGAGTGAAAGACACTCTGGGTGTGCTGTCCTTTCAAAGGAAGTGGGAGCACTTTCACACCTTGTTTGCAGAAAATCAATTGTCTAAAGTAGCTACCAGGATGATGTGGACAGAGAGAGCTTACATCTACAGATAGGCCAGTGCTGTTATTCCTGATCTGAATATATTATTGCCATTTAACACTACTGCACTTTTTTTAAACATCTTTATTGGAGTATAATTGCTTTACAGTGTTGTGTTAGTTTCTGCTGTATAACAAAGTGAATCAGCTATATGTATACATATATCCCCATATCCCCTCCCTCTTGCATCTCCCTCCCTCCCTCCCTATCCCACCCCTTTAGTTGGTCACAAAGCACCGAGCTGATCTCCCTGGGCTATGTGGCTGCTTCCCACTAGCTATCGATTTTACATTTGGGAGTGTATATATGTCCATGCCACTCTCTCACTTCATCCCATCTTATACTTCTCCCTCCCTGTGTCCTCAAGTTGATCCTCTATGTCTGCGTCTTTAATCCTGTCCTGCCCCTAGGTTCATCAGAACTATTTTATTTTCAGATTCCATACCTGTGTTAGCACACGATATTTGTTTTTCTCTTTCTGACTTACTTCATTCTGTATGACAGACTCTAGGTCCATCCACCTCACTACAAAAAACTCAATTTCGTTTCTTTTTATGGCTGAGTAATATTCCATTGTATATATACGCCACATCTTCTTTATCCATTCATCTGTCAATAGAAAAACAGGTTGCTTCCATGTCCTGGCTATTGTAAATAGTGCTGCAATAAACATTGTGGTACATGCCTCCTTTTTCTTTTAACATTTTTATTGGAGTATAATTGCTTTACAATGGTGTGTTAGTTTCTGCTTTATAACAAAGTGAATCAGCTATAAATATACATATATCCCCATATCTCCTCCCTCTTGTGTCTCCCTCCCACCGTCCCTATCCCACCGCTCTGGGTGGTCACAAAGCACCAAGCTGATCTCCCTGTGCTATGCGTCTGCTTCCCACTAGCTATCTATTTTACATTTGGTAGTGTATATAAGTCCATTGTCACTCTCTCACTTCGTCCCAGCTTACCCATCCCCCTCCTGGAGTCCTCAAGTCCATTCTCTACGTCTATGTCTTTATTCCTGTCCTGCCCCTAGGTTCTTCAGAACCATTGTTTTTAATTCCATATATATGTGTTAGCATACGGTATTTACTTTTCGCTTTCTGACTTACTTCACTCTATATGATAGACTCTAGGTCCATCCACCTCACTACAAATAACTCAATTTCATTTCTTTTTTATGGCTGAGTAATATTCCATTGTATATATGTGCCACATCTTCTTTATCCATTCATCTGTCGATGGACACTTAGGTTGCTTTCATATCCTGGCTATTGTAAACAGCTACAGTGAACATTGTGGTACATGACTCTTTTTGAATTACGGTTTTCTCAGGGTATATGCCCAGTACTGGGACTGCTGGGTCATATGGCAGTTTTCTTTTCTTTTTTTTTTTTTCATTTTATTTTATTTTTAAAACATCTTTATTGCAGTATAATTGCTTCACAATGGTGTGTTAGTTTCTGCTTTATAACAAAGTGAATCAGTTATACGTATACATAGGTCCCCATATCTCTTCCCTCTTGCATCTCCCTCCCTCCCACCCTCCCTATCCCACCCCTTTAGGTGGTCACAAAGCACTAAGCTGATCTCCCTGTCCTATGCGGCTGCTTCCCACTAGCTATCTATTTTATGTTTGGTAGTGTATATATGTCCATGCCACTCTTCCACTTTGTCACAGCTTACCCTTCCCCCTCCCCATACCCTCAAGTCCATTCTCTAGTAGGTCTTTGTCTTTATTCCTGTCTTGCCCCTGGGTTCTTCATGACCTTTTTTTTTTTTTAGATTCCACATATATGTGTTAGCATAGAGTATTTGTTTTTCTCTTTCCAACTTACTTCACTCTGTATGACAGACTCTAGGTTCATCCACCTCACTACAAATAACATATTTTTGTTTCCTTTTTATGGCTGAGTAATATTCCATTGTATATATGTGCCACATCTTCTTTATCCATTAATCTGTCGATGGACATGTAGGTTGCTTCCATGTCCTTGCTATTGTAAATAGAGCTGCAATGAACATTTTGGTACATGACTCTTTTTGAATTACGGTTTTCTCAGGGTATATGCCCAGTAGTGGGATGGCTGGGTCATATGGTAGTTTTAGTTTTTTAAGGAACCTCCATACTGTTTCTCATAGTGGCTGTATCAATTTATATTCCCACCAACAGTGCAAGAGGGTTCCGGTTTCTCCACACCCTCTCCAGCATTCATTGTTTGTAGATTTTTTGAGGATGGCCATTCTGACTGGTGTGAGGTGATACCTCATTGTAGTTTTGATTTGCATTTCTCTAATGATTAATGATGTTGAGCATTCTTTCATGTGTTTGTTGACAATCTGTATATCTTCTTGGGAGAAATGTCTATTGAGGTCTTCTGCCCATTTTTGGATTGGGTGGTTTGTTTTTTGATATTGAGCTGCATGAGCTGCTTGTAAATTTTGAAGATTAATCCTTTGTCAGTTGCTTCATTTGCAAATATTTTTTCTCATTCTGTGGGTTGTCTTTTTTATTGTTTCCTTTGCTGTGCAAAAGCTTTTAAGTTTTCATTAGGTACCATTTGTTTATTTTTGTTTTTATTTCCCTTTCTCTAGGAGGTGCGTCAAAAGGATCTTGGTGTGATTTATGTCATAGAGCGTTCTGCTTATCTTTTCCTCTAAGACTTTTATAGTGTCTGGCCTTACATTTAGGTTTTTAATCCATTTTGAGTTTATTTTTGCATATGGTGTTAGGGAGTGTTCTAACTTCATTCTTTTACATGTAGCTGTCCAGTTTTCCCAGCAACACTTATTGAAGAGGCTGTCTTTTCTCCACTGTATATTCTTGCCTCCTTTATCAAAGATAAGGTGACCATATGTGCGTGGGTTTATCTCCGGGCTTTCTATCCTCTGTCATTGATCTATATTTCTGTTTTTGTGCCAGTACCATACTGTCTTGATTACTGTAACTTTGTAGTATAGTCTGAAGTCCAGGAGCCTGACTCCTCCAGCTCCGTTTTTCTTTCTCAAGACTGTTTTGGCTATTTGAGTTCTTCTGTGTTTCCATACAATTTGTGAAGTTTTTTGTTCTAGTTCTGTGAAGGATGCCATTGGTAGTTTGATAGGGATTGCATTAAATCTGTAGATTGCTTAGGGTAGTATAGTCATTTTAACAATGTTGATTCTTCCAATCCATGAACATGGGTGTATCTCTGCATCTGTTTGTATCATCTTCAATTTCTTTCATCAGTCTTATAATTTTCTGCATACAGGTCTTTTGTCTGCTTAGGTAGATTTATTCCTAGGTATTTTATTCTTTTTGTTGCAATGGTAAATGGGAGTTTCCCTAATTTTTCTTTCAGATTTTTCATCATTAGTGTATAGGAATGCCAGAGATTTCTGTGCATTAATTTTGTATCCTGCTACTTTACCAAATTCATTGATTAGCTCTAGTAGTTTTCTGGTAGCATCTTTAGGATTCTCTATGTATAGTATCATGTCATCTGCAAACAGTGACAGTTTCACTTCTTCATTTCCAATTTGGATTCCTTTTATTTCTTTTTCATTTCTGATTGCTGGGGCTAAAACTTCCAAAGCTATGTTGAATAATAGTGGTGAGAGTGGGCAACCTTATCTTATTCCTTATCTTAGAGGAAATGTATTCAGTTTTTCACCATTGTGAACTATGTTGGCTGTGGGTTTTTCATATATGGGCTTTATTATGTTGAGGTAGGTTCCCTCTATGCCCACCTTCTAGAGAGTTTGTATCATAAACGAGTGTTGAATTTTGTCAAAAGCTTTTTCTGCATCTATTGAGATTATCATATTGCTTTTATCCTTCAATTTGTTAATATTTTGTGTCACATTGATTGATTTGCACATATTGAAAAATCCTTGCATTCCTGGGGAAAACCCCACTTGATCATGTTGTATGATCCTTTTTAATGTGCTGTTGGATTCTGCTTGCTAGTATTTTGTGAGGATTTTTGCATCTATGTTCATCAGTGATATTGGCCTGTAGTTGTCTTTGTTTGTTTGTTTTTGCGGTATGCAGGCCTCTCACTGTTGTGGCCTCTCCTGTTGCAGAGCACAGGCTCCAGACGTGCAGGCTCAGTGGCCATGGCTCACGGGTCCAGCTGCTCCGCAGCATGTGGGATCTTCCCAGACCGGGGCACGAACCCGTGTCCCCTGCATCGGCAGGCGGACTCTCAACCACTGCTCCACCAGGGAAGCCCAGTTTTCTTTTTTTGTGACGTCTTTGCTTTTGGTATCATGGTGATGGTGGCCTCGGAGAATTTGTTTGGGAGTGCTCTTCCCTCTGCTATATTTTGGAAGAGTTTGAGAAGCATAGGTGTTAGCGCTTCTCTAAATGTTTGATAGAATTCACCTGTGAAGGCATTTGGTCCTGGGCTTTTGTTTGTTGGAAGATTTTTAATCACAGTTTCAATTTCAGTGCTTGTGATTGGTCTGTTCATATTTTCTATTTCTTTCTGGTACAGTCTTGGAAGGTTGTATTTTTCTAAGAATTTGTCCATTTCTCAGGAGGTAGCATTTCTGAACAACCATTTTTAATGCATTCTTACATGTTTTTTCCAAATTTTCTACTCTCTTCAATTACTTTCATAAGCTAACACAATGGTTTTACCATTACCAAGTATGTCTCATCCTCAGCTATGCCATCTGTGGTCACTGTGCTGTAGATGTTTTTAATGTAGAAGGCTTAAATGCTGCAGAAAGTTTTTTCATGAATGAATGTTGCAAATAGGTCTATTTTTAAAATTTATCTTTGTATCAGACTAGAGATCCTAACGTCATTTTGCAAAGCTCTTTCCCTTCCCATAAATTGTTTTCCTCTTGCCTTTGGTTAAATGTTAACTGCATTTTTTTAAGGCGTGTTTTAGTGGTTTAGATATTTTGCCCTGAGTTCATTTCAAGTTTTCTTCATCCACTGAAGTGTAGTATATTTTCTGAATCTTTTACTGGTTGCCCAAGAGTTTGCAATATAAATTTACAACTGATACAAGTCAACTTTCAAATAGCACTATATCAGTTCATAGATAATGAAGGTAATAAAACAGATGCACCCAAATCCTCCTTCCTGTCCCTTATAACATTTCTGTCATTCATTTCATGTATCTACATGCTATAATCACCTAATACATTGTTAGTATTATTACTTTGAACAGTTATATAATAGATCAATTAAGAATAAGTAAAATATTTTTTTCCCTTCATGTATTCCTTCTCTGATGCTTTCTTTCTTTATGTAGATCTAAATTTATGACCTAGATCATCTTTCTTCTCCTTGAAGAACTTTTAACATTACTAGCAGGGCAAAGCTGCTGGAGATAAACTCCTTGTTTTCTATGAATCAGTCTATATTTCTTCACTTTTAAAGAATAATTTTGCTGGATATAGAACACTAGGTTGGTGTCCATTTTCTTTCAACAGTTTATCAACAGTTTAAATATTTCACTCTACTCTTTTCTTGTTTGTGTGGGGTTTTTTATGAGAAGTCCCCTGTAGGATCCTTATTCTTATTCCTCTATAGGTAAGGCTTTTTCATTTACCTTCTTTCAAGTTTTCACTTTACCTTTGGTTTTCTGGAGTTTTAATATTGTATGCTTTTATATATAAAAGCATATAATATATAATACTATATATATATATATATATATATATATATATATATAATTTTGGAATTTATCCAGCTTGGTGTTTTCTGAGCTTCCTAGATTGTGGTTTAGTATTTCTTCTGCTCCATTCTCTCTTTATTTTACTTCTGGTATTCTAATTATGTGTATGTTATACCTTTTGAAATTATCCCACAGTTCTTGGATATTCTGTTCTGTTCCTTTGCTTCTTTTTTTCTCTTTACATTTCAGTTTAGAAAGCTTCTATTATTGACACATATTTAAGCTTGCTGATTCTTTCCTCGGCTCTGTCCAGGTTATTTATGGGCCCATCAATGTATTATTCGTTTCTGTTACAGTATACTTGATTTCTATCATTTCCTTTTAATACCTTCTTAGCATTTCCATCTTTCTGCTCACATTACTCATCTGTTCTTGCACATTGTCCACTTTTTCCATTAGAGCCCTTAACATATTGATTAAAGTTATTTTAAATTTCCTGTCTGATAATTCCAAAATCTATATCATATCTGAGTCTTATTCTGATGTTTGATTAGTCTCTTTAGACTGTGTTTTTGTCTTCCCTTTTAGGATGCTTTGTAATTTTTTGTTGAAATCCAGATGATGTATCAGGTAACATGGACTATATTAATTTGGGTTCTCCAGAGAAACAGAATATATATGTATATGTATATGTATATATATATATATATATATATATATATATATATAAATACATATATATATATATATATATTCATATACCAAAATGTAAAATGCAAACTATGAAACTCCTAGAGGATAACATTGTAGAAAACCTAGATGACTTTGTATATGGTGGTGACTTTTTAGATACAACACAAAAGGCATGATCCATGAAAGAAGTAATTGATAAGCTGGGCTTCATTAAAATGAAAAACTTCTGTTATATGAAATACAATGTGAAGACCGTGAGAAGACAAGCCACAGACTGGGAGAAAATATTTGCAAAAGACACATCTGATAAAGGACTGTTATCTAAAATATACAAAGAACCCTTAAAACACAACAATAAGAAAACAATCTGATTTAAAAATAGACCAGGGGGCTTCCCTGGTGGCGCAGTGGTTGAGAGTCCACCTGCCGATGCAGGGGACACAGGTTCGTGCCCCGGTCCGGGAAGATCCCACATGCCACGGAGCGGCTGGGCCTGTGAGCCATGGCCACTGAGCCTGTGCGTCCGGAGCCTGTGCTCTGCAACGGGAGAGGCCACAGCAATGAGAGGCCCACGTACCACACACACACACACACACACACACACACACACACACACACAAATGGACCAGGGACTTCCCTGGTGGTCCCGTGGTTAAGACTTCACCTTCCAATGCAGGGGGTGCGGGTCGATCCGTGGTCAGGGAGCTAAGATCCCATATGCCTTAGGGCCAAAACACACCAAAAAACATAAAACAGAACCAATATTGTAACAAATTCAAAAAAAACTTTCAAAATGGTCCACATCAAAAAACCTTAAAGAAAAAAAGGACCAAAGATCTTAACAGATACTTTGCTGAAGAAGATAAACAGATGGACAAAAAAGCATATGAAAAGATGGGAAGAAATATGGGAACATATGTATATGTATATGTATAACTGATTCACTTTGTTATAAAGCAGAAACTAACACACCATTGTAAAGCAATTATACTCCAATAAAGATGTTAAAAAAGAAATGAACACATCTCTCACATAATTTTGTTGATAGACTATTTTACTTCTTGTGTATCCGTGTTTTTATTTTTTAAAGCCTACTCATGCATAAAAAGTTATTTATTCTAAAAAATTAAAATTCAATAGCTCATCACTTATACTGATGTTTAAGATATGCTGTTAAATTGTAGAAGATGTTCTTAAAATAACACCAACAATTATATACAGAGTTTGAATTGGGAAAACTAAGAACTATTTAGAAATAGTATTCTGTCTTGCTTAAGGCCCCAGCAATGTCTCAAAAAAAGTCCACAGCCAGAATTCTTTAATGGTCTCAATAAAATAAAAGTCACAGAATTAGAAAAGTAAGGATTTATGGAGATCATATGAGCTCTTTTGGCTAAGGAGTAACACAAATCCTGAGAAATAAAATATTACATGTTTTGGTATGTGTAGAATGGTAGTAAAGAAATGACACCTTGAAATTTTGCCTGGGTCTTGAGAGTTATCACTGACTTTGGATGACAACTGGGACAAATGTCACAGTTTAAAAAACACACCAAGAATAATAGATTTGAATACATGGTAAAACATTATGAAAAATATCATTATGAAAATTATCATGAACAAGGATAAGTGACAAATGAAAAACTGGGAAAATTACAAAAATTATAAGACTACAATATGCAGGTGATTTTAGTTATGAGTGACAGAAAGCACAACTTAAACTGCCTTAAAATATTTTTAGAAAATTCTATTTTCTCTGTTTGATTAGATTTCCAGCATGGTTATATCAAAGCTCTGGGTCTAATTGTCTGTTTTTCCCTTGATTCCATATACTTTCTAGTGTTGGCTTCATCCTCAGTTTGGCTTCCTTCAAAATCATAAGATGTTTGTGACTGGCAACTAGGGCTATATTAGCCCTTTTTCATTGCAAGAGGGAAAAAATGTTCTACTTCCCATAACCATCAAAAATGTCTCAAGCTTATTTCCGATTACATCACTCTTAAACACAATCACTCAGTCCAGGGAGTATTTCCATCACCTGATTCACTTAAGCCTAGGCTAATGCCTATCCCTGTGGACTGTAGGATGTAATTACCCCAATTTCCTTAGTTTAGTGTTCCTCCACGGGAGTGCTACTTGCCACCTCTGAACCAATCACTGATTGGCTTAGGCCTAAATATGGTTCCAGTGCCTGAACTAATCACTAAGGAAAGAAGATGAAATTAGTCTCTATAGTTTAGACCAATCTGAGTCTACTACCAGAGCTGGGTATGGGGTTAATCCATTTGAAACCATGTGAATGCTATACAATTGGGAAAGGGTAAAATTAATGTTGTAGAAGCAATTCCAATATTTGCTGCCTAGAAAAAATGCCAATATTTTAATATAAATAAAAGGCTATCATAAAAAAGGAAAAGACAAACACAAAATGAGAAACAGCAAAGGATGTGATCAAGAAATTCACAAAAGAAAAAACACAAGTGATAAACGTCAATAAAATATAAAAAGATTTTCTATTTCACTAGTAACCACATATATACATATTTTAAAGTGAGATTAACTTTTCACATATCATATTTGCAAATTGAATATTACTGTTCCTATATTGGGTTGGCAAATATGTAAGGAAAATGGCATTCTTATCTATTTTTGGGGAGACTAGGAATTGGCAATAAAAACTTTTCTGAAAAGTAGTTTGGCAATTCATATAAAAACTCTCAAAAAGAACATACATTTGAGGAAATCAAGATGGTGGAGTAGGAGGGTGCTGAGCTCACTTCCCACCATAAACACATAAAACATACATGCACATGTGGAGCAATTCTCACTGAAAACAAACTGGAGTCTGGCAGAAAGATGCTTATACAACCAAGGCTGTAAAGGAAGGTCTACACGGAGTTGGGTAGGAAGGGAGGAGAAGCGATCAGGTCAGGACCTGCACCTCTAGGAGGGGACACAGAGGAGGGAGGGGATTACACGGGCTCAGAGATCCTCCTGGGGAGTGAGCAGTTCAAACCACATCTTGGAAACTCCAACCTTGGGGTCAGAAACTGGGAAGATGAGTCCCCTTAGCTGGTTTGAAAACCAGTGGGACTAACAGGAAGGCTATAAGAAACCTAGACTCCATTTGTGAAGAGCACCCACAGGCTTGCTTACTCACAAAACAAGGCAGAAGAAGCAGGTTGAAACTGCACAGGATGCTGGCTGGTTTCCCACAACCACCACAGGATGTGCCCCAACCCACTCTGAGCACCTGCTCCAGCCCCTCTTATTCTGTAGCACATACACCCCCAACTAGAGCAAAAGCTTCCATGGCTGAGGAGAACGTACACGTGCTGGGGATGGAGCCAGCACAGACCTGGTCTACATCGAACACGTTGAGAGTAGTCATTACCAGTGCTTATGGAGGCAGCACAGTGGGAGCATCTGGAACTCCGACTGGTGTGCGGGGACTGCCCCAGTGTGTACCCTGGCCCACAATGGGCACCCCCTCTTGCTCCAGCACTTCTCTCCCCTGGGGCAAGCTTTCCAGTTCTGGGAAGGGAGAGAGCACACACTTAGATGGAATCAGCTCAGACCTGAAACTCAGAGCTTCTGCACGAGCAGTTGGAGACCTAACCTAATCCGCAATAGGGCAGTGTTGGCTACTAAGCACAGGAGAAGTCCTGGCTCACACCTGGCCCCTCCATCTCCAGCCCCTCCTCTCACCAAGGTGAGAGCTGCTAGTACACCCTGGGGGAAGACTTCAAATCCAGCTCTCCCACAAAGCCACTGGGCACACCCAAGCTGTATAGGGATGCTCCCACATAAAGACACCCCTTCAAGACCAGGTTAGGTATTTCACCTAATTTCATAGAGAGAAAGTTAAGCAAAATTAGACAACAGAGGAATTTGTTTCAAATGAATGAACAAGAAAAAAACCTGAAAAAACAACTAAAGAAACAGAGGTAAATAATTTACCAGATAAAGAATTCAAAGCATTAGTAGTAAGAATGCTAACTGAACTAGGGAAAAGAATAGATGAACACAGTCATAATTTTAATAAGCAACTAGAAAATATAAAAAAGAACCAATCAGAGGTAAAGAATACAATAACTGAAATGAAAAACACACTAGAAGGAATTAACAGCAGACGAGGTGATACACAAGAATGCATAAGTAATCTGGAAGATAAACTTATGGAAATCACTCAATAAGAAGAGCAAAAAGAAAAATAAATTAAAAAATGAGATCAGTTTAATGGACTTCTGGGACAACATCAAGCATACCAACATTCACTTTATTGGGGTCCATGAAGGAGAAGAGAAAGGGGTTAAAATGTATATGATGAAATTATGCCAAAAACTTCCCAAGTCTGAAAGAAGAAGGAAACAGATATCCAGATATAGGAAGCACAGACAGTCCTAAATATGATGACCCTAAGAGACCCATAGCAAGAGATACCATAATTAAAATGGCAAAAGTTAAAGAGAAAGAGAAATTCTAAAGGCAGCAAGAGCAAAACAAAGAGTTGCATAAAAGGGAACCCACATAAGGCTATCAGCTGACTTTTGTATAGAAACTTTGCAGGCTAGAAGAGAGTGGCAAGATATATATAAAGTGCTAAAAGGGAAAAACCTACAACCTATTATACTCTACCCACCAAGGTTATCGTTCAGAATTGAAGGAGAGATGAAGAACTTCTCAGACAAGCAAAAACTAAGAGTTCATCAATACTAAACCAACCCTGAAAGAAATGTTAGAGGGTCTTCTCTAAGTGGAAAGGAAGTAAAAATCTATAGAGAAGGGAAGAATCCCACTAGTAAATGTAAAGCTGTGGATCAACCACTTAAATAAGCTAGTATGAAGATTAGAAGACAAAACATTATAAAATATACTTTAACTACAGTAAACATTGAAGGGGTAAACATGAAGATGTAAAATAGGACATTCAGAAACACAAAATGTGGTAGAGGGGAGTAAAAAATGCAGCTCTTTTAGAATGTGTTTGAACTTAAATGACTACCAGTTTAAAACTACTAGATACAGTTATAGTTCAACATATATGAACACCATGGTAACCAGAAATCAAATCCTACAATAGATAAACAAAAACTAGAGAGAACAGAACACAAGCATACCACTAAAGAAAATCATCAAACTACAAGGGAAGAAATGACAAGAAGAAAATAACAGAGAATTGCAAAACAACCAGAAAACAAGTAATAAAATGGCAATAAGTACATACCTATCAGTAATCACTTTAAATATCAATAGACTAAAGGTTCTAATCAAAATATATAATGTGGCTGATTGGATTAAAAAATAGTACCCATCTATATGCTGCTTATAAGAGACTCATTTTAGAGCTAAAGACACACACGGACTGAAAGTTAGGGGATGGAAAAAGACATTTCATGCAAACAGAAATGACAAGAAAGTTGGGGTAGCAATACTCATATCAGACAAAGTTCACTTTAAAACAAAGTCTATACCAAAAAACAAAGAAGGGCATTATACAATGATAAAGAATACAAGAAGTGATATAACATTCATTAACATATACACATCCAATGCAGGAGCACCTAAATACATAAAGCAAATATTAACAGACATAAAGGGAGAAATGGGCAATAATACAATAATTATAGGGGACTTCAACACCCCACTTACATCAATGGACAGATCATCCTGACAGAAAAGCAGTAAGAAAGCTGTAGTCTTAAATGACACATTAGAGCTGTTGGACTTAATAGATACCTACAGCACATTCTATTTCAAAATAGCAGAGTATGCATTCTTTTTAAGTGCGCATAGGACATTCTCCAGGATAGATCACATGCTAGGCCACAAAACAGTTCTCAACAAATTTAAGAAGACAGAAATTATATCAAGCACTTTTTCTGACCACAGTGGTACAAAACTAGAAATCAATTACAGGAAGAAGTATGGGAAAAACACAAATACATGGAGACTAAACAACATGCTACTAAAAACGAATGAGTTAATGAAGAAAGCAAAGAGGAAATCAGAAAATACCTTGAGACTAATGACAATAAAAACATAACTTTCCAAAATCTTTTGGATGCAGCAAAAGCAGTTCTAGAAGGAAGTGTATAGTGATACAGGCCTATCTCAAGAAAAAAAATCTGACATAAACAACCTGATCTACCATATAAATGAATTGGAAAAAGAAGAAGAAAGTCCAAAGTCCTCAGAATGAAGTAAATAATAAAGATCAGAGAGAGAGAAAGTGAGAACTCAAACAAAATAAGAAATGCAAAGGAGAAATTACTACCAATATCACAGCAATACAAAAAATCATGAGGATACTACAAACAGTTATATGCCAATAAATTGGAAAACCTAGAAGAAATGGACAATTACTAGGAACACACAACCTTCCAAAACTGAATCAGGAAGAAATGTAAAATCTGAACAGACCAATCACTAGTAGTGAAATTGAATTTATAATAAAAATATCTCTTAGCAATAAAAGTTGAGGACCACACAGCTTCACAGCAGAATTCTGCCAAACATATAAAGAAGAGTTTATACCTAACCTTCTCAAACTATTCCAAAAAACTGAAGAAGATGGAATACTCCCAAATTCATTCTACAAGGCCACCATTATCCTCATACCAAAACCAGACAAAGACACCACCAAAAAAGAAAATTATAGGCCAATATATCTGTTGAATATAGATGTAAAATTCTAAACAAAATATTAGAAAACCAAATTCAACAACACATTGAAGGCATCATACACCATTATCAAGTTGGATTTATTCCAGGGGTACAAAGATGGTTCAATATCCACAAATCAATCAATGTGGTACACCACATTAGTAAAGAGAAGGACAAAAATCACATGGTCATCTCAATAGATGTTGAAAAAGCATTTGGCAAAACTCAACATTCATTCATTACAAAAACTCTCATCAAACTTGCTATAGAGGGAACATATCTGAACATAATAAAGGTGATTTATGACAAACACAGCTAACATCATACTCAATGGCAAAAAGCTGAAAGCTTTTCCTCTAAAAACAGGAACAAGACAAGGATGCCCACTCTTGCCATTTCTATTTAACATAGTATTGGAAGTCCTAGCCACAGGAATCATTCAAGAAAACGAAATAGGGCTTCCCTGATGGCGCAGTGGTTAAGAATCCACCTCTGAATGCAAGGAACATGGGTTCATGCTCTGGTCTGGGAAGATCCCACATGCTGCAGAGAAACTAAGCCTGTGTGCCACAGCTATTGAGCCTGTGCTCTAGAGCCTGCGAGCCACAAGTACTGAAGCAAGCCTGCGCACCTAGAGCCCATGCTCCACAACAAGAGAAGCCACTGCAATGAGAAGCCTGCACACCACAACTAGGAGTAGCCCCTGCTCGTCGCAACTAGAGAAAGCCCGTGTGCAGCAATGAAGACCCAACACAGCCAGAAATAAATAAATAAATACATACATTTATTTTTGAAAAAAGAAAAAGAAATAAAAGGCATCCAAATTGGAAGGAAGAAGTTAAATTGTCACTATTTGTAGTTGACATGATACTGTATACAGAAAACTCTAAAGCCGCCACCAAAAAACTATTAGAACTAATTAATGAACTCAAAATGAATTAAAGCCCTAAATGAAAGATGGAAAACTATAAAACTCCTAGAAGAAAACATAGGCAGAACATTCTTTGACATAATTCATAGCAATATTTGTTTTCATCTGTCTCCTAAGGCAAAGGAAACAAAAGCAAAAAAAAAAAAAAAATAGGACCTAATTAAACGTAAAAGCTTTTGCACAGCAAAAGAAACCATTGACAAAATGAAGACAACCTACTGAATGGGAGTAAATATTTGCAAATGATATGACTATAAGGGGTTAATATCCAAAATATATAAACAGTTCATACAACTCAATATTTTAAAAAAGATTAAAAAATGGGCAGATCTGAATAGACATTTTTCCAAAGAACACATACAGATGGCTGATAGGAACATGAAAAAATGCTCAGCATTGCTAATCATCAGGGAAATGCAAATCAAAACCACAAGGAGATAACACCTCACACCTGTCAGAATGGCTATCACCAAAAAGTCTATAAATAACAAATGTTGGCAGATGTGGACAAAAGGAAGCCCTTGTACATGGTTGGTGGGAATGTAAATTTGTGCAGTCACTATGGAAAATATCATGGAAGTTTCTCAAAAAACTAAAAATAGAACTACCATATGACCTAGCAATTCCACTCCTAGGTATACATCTGAAGAAAATGGAAATTAATTTGAAAAGATACATGAACTCCGATGTTTATAGCAGCATTATTTACAATAGCCAAGATATGGAAGCAACCCAAGTGTCCATCAACAGATTAATAAATACAGAAGATATGGTATATGTATATATATATACACACACACACATACACACAATGGAATAGTAGCCTAAAAAGAATGAAATTTTGCCATTTGCAACAACATAGATGGATTTGGAGGGTATTATGCTTAGGGAAATAAATCAGACAGAGAAAGATAGTGTATGCTATCACTTATAGGTGGAATGTAAATTTTAAAACAAACTAGTGAATATAACAAAGAAGGAACAAACTCACAGATACAGAAAACTAGTGGCTACCAGCAGGGAGAGGGTAGGGGGGAGGGGCCACATAGGAATAGGGAACTGAGGTACAAACTGCTATGTATAAAATAAATAACCTACATGAATATATTGTAAAGCACAGGAAATATAGCCAATACTTCACAATAACTTTAAATGGAGTGGAGTATAATCTATAAGAATATCGACTCATGTTGTACAAGTGAAACTAATATAATATTGTAAATCAGCTATACTTCAATAAAAATATAGAATATACATTTTTACTTAGCCTTCTGACTGTTAGGCATTTAATCTAAAAATATTGCCAGAAAGTTTGTAAACATTTATACACATGGCTCCCCACAGCAGCACTGTTTGTAATAGCAAGGATTAAAAACAATCTGAAAGTCTACGATTAATTAATTAAGCACATTATTAAGGTTTTTTTCCCCAGACACTCTGCTAGATCCTAGGGACATGACAAGGAACAAGATACACATGATCCCTGTCTTCATGGAACTCACATGGAGTATAGGATATGCAAGAATTTGAACACTATACCAATTCTTAGAAATAATGGCAGATATGTTTGTTGAGATGGAAAAATTCTCCCAGTATATTGTGTTGAAAAGGAGGGCTACAATATAGCATGTAATTTGATTCAATTTCTATAAATTAAAAAAAATTCACTTATGTATATATGCCCATCCAAATATATGTGTATTATATATATTTTAGCATTATATAACATACATAATATATAATGATATATATATTATCATTGCAGCTCTATTTACAATAGCCCGGAGATGGAAACAACCTAAGTGCCCATCATCGGATGAATGGATAAAGAAGATGTGGCACATATATACAATGGAATATTACTCAGCCATAAAAAGAAACGAAATTGAGCTATTTGTAATGAGGTGGATAGACCTAGAGTCTGTCATACAGAGTGAAGTAAGTCAGAAAGAGAAAGACAAATACCGTATGCTAACACATATGTATGGAATTTAAGAAAAAATATGTCATGAAGAACCTAGGGGTAAGACAGGAATATAGACACAGACCTACTGGAGAACGGACTTGAGGATATGGGGAGGGGGAAGGGTGAGCTGTGACAAAGCAATAGAGAGGCATGGACATATATACACTACCAAACATAAGGTAGATAGCTAGTGGGAAGCAGCCGCATAGCACAGGGAGATCAGCTCGGTGCTTTGTGACCGCCTGGAGGGGTGGGATAAGGAGGGTGGGAGGGAAGGAGACGCAAGAGGGAAGAGATATGGGAACATATGTATAACTGATTCACTTTGTTATAAAGCAGAAACTAACACACCATTGTAAAGCAATTATACCTCAGTAAAGATGTTAAAAAAAATTTAACGTAGAACAATAAGCACTCCAATATTAACAGTATATGTTTCTATTGATGGCCTCATTGGTCTAATTTCATTTTTTATACTTATTTTTGCATTTCCAAGTTGGTTTGCATTGAGTATATATTTACAATTAGAAAACATTAATAATGCGTTTTCAAAGCAGAGTAACCCAGACATTAAATTAACATATGCCGAGGTGTCCCTTCAAGTTCTTACTTCTTTATACCTCCAAGACCACGTTTCTTCCCAATTCCCCCATCATACCTTAGATTTCAGTCACATTCAACACATGTACTCCAGAAAAACCAGCTCTTGGATCTCAGTGCCTTTGCAGATTCTCCCCCTTTGCCTGGAAAACACTTTCACACCCTTTCACTTGGTTATCTACTTCAGGTGTTTTAGGACTCAACTCAGGTGTCTTTACTTAAAAGCACCCCTTCCCCACCTCCTTGCCTTCAGACTGACAAATGCCTCTCCTCTTTACTACCACAGCCCAGTGCGGTTTGTGTACTGCGAACCAAATCATCACATAAATGGAAAAATAAATTTAATATTACTTTCCTCCTTTTCGTTCCTTGTTCTCTCTCACCAGCAGCTCATCTCTTTCTAGTCTTCTCCTCACTCACCTGGTCCCACTTGCACCAGCCTCCTTGTTTTAATCAGAAGGGCATAGATAATACCAATTTGGGGCTTTTGCCCTGGCTGTTTCCTCTGCCTAGAATTTATTCCCCAACATATCCACAAGGTCAGTCTCTCACTTCTTTAAATCTTTGCTTAAATGCCCTAGATTAATAAAGCCTTCCCTCACTAACTTCTGGGGAGGAAAAACTCCCCATTTCTCATAACCCATAAGTTTCTCTCTATACTATATAATTCACTATTTTGTTGTTAATGTTTACTTTCCATCTTCTCTGACTAGAACGTAAGGCCTGTGAGGGCAGGGGCCTATGTATCTTTGGTTACCGATGTGAGCCTTGCATCCACAACAGTGCCTGAAACACAGCAGGGGTTTAATTAATATCTGTTAAGTGGGAAATAAAAATTACACGAAATAACTCCTGTTCATTTTTACAATTAAATAAAAACAAATCCAGACTTATGTAAAAAGAAACTTAATTTGAAAAGACTACAGTAAGTCCCCTACATATGAACGAGTTCCATCCCGAGAGTGCGTTCATAAGTCCAGTTTGTTCATTAAGTCCAACAAAGTTAGCCTAGGTACCCAACTAACATAATCGGATATACAGTACTGTACTGTAATAGGTTTATAGTATTTTTCACACAAATAATACATAAAAAACAAACAAACACAAAAAATAAAGAAAACATTTTTAATCTTACTGTACAGTACCTTAAAATGTACAGTAGTGCAGTACAACGGTTGGCATACAGGGGCTGACATCAAATGAACAGGCAAGAAGAGTTACTGACTGGAGGAGGGAGAGGAGGTGGGAGATGGTAGAGCTGAAGGATCATCAGCAATAGGAGACACCAGCTACATCACCACTGCTACATCTTAGCAGTACCAGCTACATCACTGCCGCTTTTATGCTTGCTTCCAGACATCCTGGGCTTGAAATAAAGATACTGTACTACTGTACCCTATACAGTACCGTACAATAAAGTACATAAAAGCACAACCACTTGTAGAGGATGCATGCACGTGACAATGTACGCCAGACACATGAACTAACTTAAGTGATTGGACATGCAAACACGCGTTCGCATCTTCGAAAGTTCACAAATTGAAGGTTCGTATGTAGGGGATTTACTGTATAGAGATAGGGAGAGTGCTTTGACCATAAGTTCTTCACGTGTCTCAAAACTGAACAGAAGATGTTTCTTTTACAGGGAAGGGTAAGCAGGGCTAGCAGGAACTTTGTGTGTGTGTGTGGTGGGGATGAGCAGACAGCATGATGGGGCAGTTTAACGGAAGTATTTCTTTCTGTAGTGAGCTGATTCTCAGAATGAGCTGTTAAGGGAGCCAGGAATATCTGAATCTTAGTGCTTGCTCAAGGTTGGGGGAAAGCCAAAGTTCAGGGGAGAGAAGCCTGGCTAAAGTTTAGTCAAGCCAAGTCAGTGGGTATTTTATGGATAACTGTGAGCACTTGGTCAGTCTCTGCTTTTGTTTAAGAGAGGCAAAGTCTGTCCTTAGCCATTATTATGGATAGAATAAGAGTCACTGTGAGGTTAAGGTTGGTCAAAATATTTTTCAAGGTGGGCTGGCCTTCACATGTTTGTTGGCTTTGAAATATTAGCTAGATTATATGTTGACCATGTGGTCAAGTGACAGCTGTTGGAGGGTTTTAGAGATAAGCACTAGTGAGAGGCATGCCTGGGAATACAAGGAAAAGAATGATTATTAAAGGCTAAATAAGAGTGTAAAACCAAAATCTGAGGTTGAAAAGGAGTCAATCAAAAGGATTCCAGCACATTGGACCCAAAGTGTCCTCAGATGGCAGAGTGAGAATCACAGTGGTGATCTGATGGATTTTCCAGTTTGTGTTTTGAATACTTTTGGTGATGGCATAGACATCAGTGATGTTTTGGGGAACATATGAATAGCATCCACTTCTGACCATTGACTACTGTATAAGTGTCCCTTTGGGAAGACAGAATCATGTCCAATGCCAGACAGTTTTAGAGGACCACTTGTTGGAGTTGATGTAGTTCTTCGGTAATCATGTTAGTGGTTCTGGTAAGATTGTCCACAGTCCTGCTTATTTCCCAGAGCAAAGCATGGAAATTGTGGGAGTTTGTAAAGAACTCTAGAACTTTTAAAACTGAGAAGGCCTTGGTTTCTTAAATAATCAAGGACATGATAAAATCAACATAAAAGCACAGGGGGTTACTCTAAGACACAGTATTTCTGCCTGTTAGGCAAATCACTTAGAAGTCAAAGAAAAATTTTTATAATTTCTTATTAAGAAATGTGGAATATAAAAAATAATACAAATGAATGTATATGCAAAACAGAAACAGACTCACAGATATAGAAAACAAACTTGTAGTTACCAAAGAGGCGGGGGAAGGAGGGAGGGACAAATTAGGGGTATGGGATTAACAGATATATAAAATAGATGAGTAACAAGGATGTACTGTACAGCACAGGGAACTATAGCCTTGATCTTATAACAACTTATAATGGAGTATTATCTGCAAAAATACTGAATCACTATGCTATACACCTGAAACTAATATAATATTGTAAATCAACTATACATGAACTTTAAAAAAGAGTAGATCAACAATCCAAGAAAATTTTGTCATTTAATAGAGAGAAAACTAAAGTCCAGTTTTATATTGGTATAACATTTGAAATTAAAGTTACTTTTTAAAAAATTATAAATAAACCCATTAATCTTTCACCAGCTTTGAACACCACACATAACATTCCCCTTTACAACTTTTTATATCTACTTAAATTTTATCCTAAATTTTCTTCTTTCTTATTTTGGAAGAACCAGTCATTTTTACTTTAAGACAAAACTATATTTTTTCCTTAATAAAAATATATCTTTTATACTTTGCATACAAAGTTGTTTCTATATGTTACTATTGCTTCTAGTAGAGTTTTATTCACATATATTGATTATAACATTCATTCACAGTAACTTTATTTTAGAAAAAACTTGGAGGTGGATAATTTTGAACTTCTGTCATAGCATCAGTATTTTGTAGCAGATTAGCAGAGTTTATGAATATAGCCATAATTATCTTTTACAGTACAACTTTTCAATGAGGAAAAAATGAATGCATTAATTAATAGACCCAAACATATATAGCCTTAAAAGTATGCTTTAGTAATTAATATTTCAGTATTCTATCTTTTTAAAAATTGATCTAGTTATTTAATTAATATTCATTAACTAATTTAAGTCTAAAGTTTTAACTTACCAAAGATCTTGAAAACTGTTTTCAAGCTAATCTATTACAAAACATAATTAGTGTCAAAATAAAGTTTGTCAGAATAGTAATTTAAATTGGTTAAATCTAAATTTACATTTTTTCTAATCTTAAATATTTAATAGATGCAGTGCTAGTGTACCCAATCAATAAACCTGTATGAGTTTAGGAAGAATATTCCAAATAGAATAAAAATATATGCTTATATTTTATCTAAACTTGATAACTCAGAAGACATAACTGATTTTATTAGTCTTGTTTGTCAAGATTTAAATTATGTAAACTTGAGTTTTTAAATATTTGGGTTTATTTCTATAAGAATATTTTTGAAAGGCTTAGATGTTAAATTTCCTTAATTTTTGAGAAGTTTAGGAATATTTAACTTATAGAAGTGCTTATTTATCTCTAAGCCAATCAGAATAGAATTCCTTTAAGGCATTTTATAGTCTATATGGCACTCTTATCTGGAAGTAGGAAAATAACATTCATACATACATAAATACAAAGCCAGACACAAATAGCAAACTAATAGCTTTAATTTAAATTTTTAATGTATTGGTTTATATAAAAGTGCTGGCTCTTGCCCTTGACCACCTTACATTTTTTACAAAATCAGGAATGCATTTCTGGTAGATGGGGCAAGTCAAACTTACCTACTCAATATGAGAGTTGAAGTGTCCCCAACAATATTAGTGGAGGTGACCTTTAAGATTTTCTTGGCCCTGATGTGTAATCTTATAGAGGTTCTGTATTGAATTTGGGGCAACAGACTGAGGATACACCAAGTCTGGGTGTCTCTAAAGCTCATCTGGGTAGATAAAACATCCAGCCTGTTCCTAATTAGCTTTTTCCACCTTAAGTGTTTGCTCTTGGGGTCTTTGAGCCCCTCAAGAGCCCCCAACAGGCAGAGAGTGGTCTAGAGATAAAGTGACTAGAGGACTTTGAAGGGCTGAAGTGGGATGGAAAAGGTTTGGCAGAGGTGGATAGAAGGATGGAGGAGGCAGGAGTGTCGAAGGGGGACATGTAAGTCAAAGGATACAGGGAGCTGAAGGGAAGTTTGAAGGTCATGAGAAGAAGGAAGGAGGATGAGGGGCAGGGAGATGGGAAGGGAGAGGTATTTGCTGAGGTAATGGGGGAGAGCCCATGTTTCCGAGGCCATTGAAGTTCCAAATTGTCTTTCGTAAAAATTTTGCCATTTTTTTAAAGATATTGAACTGAATTAAGGCCATAATGGTAGAGCAGGGAAAGAGGAGGGAGGGAACACAATAGAGTGTTATCCACGGGATTAACTAATCAAATCAGAGACGGGACCTTAAAGGAGCCAGGGAAGAGTTCTGCTCAATTACAGTACTCCCTTGTACAGTCCCTGTCTGAAGGGCCAGGAAAATTTCCTCCCCCAATTCCCACTAGGAGAAGCAAGGAAAATCAGAAGAATCCTCACACCAAAGAGTAAGGAAGTTTCCTGCTCAAGAGTTAAGGAATGATTCCCCACTCAAAATGCCAGAGAAAAATTTCTTTGCTTAAAAGAATCAAAATAACTCCTTACCATGCTGTAACAGACATGATGTCCAGAGCACTGGTTGGAGAACTGAATTCACCAAAGGATTCCCAAATTCATGAACAAGAGAGAAGTTCAAAGGATTTGTAAGGTGCCATTAGTTAACCTGGGCAGGAATGACAGGGTTCCATATAGAAAGTCCAATCTTGAGCCAATTCATGGCAATATAAAACTGTTAAATAAAACAAATCCAGACTTCAGTAAGAGAGACTTTATTCAAAAAGGCTATTGCAATAGGGAGAGTGCACGGACCACAAGATCCATAAGCATCTCAAAATCAAACAGAAAAGGCTTCTTTTTTGTTTAATAGAGAGGGATAAGCAGAGCTAGCAGGAACTTTGCTGGGGGGGTGAGGGGAAGCTGTGGGGATGAGTAGACAGCTTGAGTGGGGCAGTTTACCAGGAAATGTTTGTCTTATCGACAGCCAGGAGTGAGTTGCACGTTAGTGCTTGCTTAAGCTTGAGGGTGAACGAAAATTTAGGGGTCTGTGGAGAGAAGCCTGAATAACGTTTGGTCAAACCTGTGGATGTAAAATGTCGCCTGCCATATCAGTAAACAAAGGATGTTGCAGCCATCAAGCCAGCAGCCACTGCAGCCCCCCCCCCCAACTGTGCCCCCTGAGGGGATTCAGGATGGGGAAAAGCAGGATACTCCCTGGATAGTTAGGTGCATATCAAAGGAACGATTTCAATGAGCCCAGACTCTACATCTTCCCATACACAGGAAAGTGCTAAATTCATTAACTTGACATGTCTGGTTTTCTTTAATAAACAGTAAACTTTTGATGTTCTGACTACCTGGTTTTTGTTGCAAAACTCCTATATATCCTGGCTCCTCCCTTACCCCTTCAGAGCAGTCCCTTAGAGCCATCGGAGAGGATGTATCCTTGGCTTAAGTCCTCAGTTTTGTCCGCCAAATAAAACATAATTCTCAATTTTTAGGTTGTGCATTTTTTAGCCGGCAAACCATACAAACTTATGAGTAATTGTGTGAGCCATTACCATTCTGAAAATTCTTTCCAAATTCCCACTTTGCCTCTCTCTTCACGTTGCTATTGCTCAGTGTGCTCTCAAGAATGATAAAAATATCAACTTTAGGAAGTCAAAGCCTCAGGATAGCCAAGTTTCCAGTGTAACCATGGCCTCAGCTTCTCAGACTTCAGCGTTCCCTGGTCAAACTTCAATGAGATCCTAATCTTTTTCAAACGTCACACATATGTTTACCCAGAGCTCTTTCTGCATCTGTCTTAGAATAACTACATAATCATTATCAGTAGCTTGAATTAAGTAGATATTTCACAACCCTTTTTCTGAGATAATCTCAACTCCCTACATAACGCAGACACTGTCACTGACCTTTCAGGTGAAATTATAATCACTTTCCAGTGAGAAATGGAATATTTCTTGCCATATCAGTAAGCAAAGGATGTCATATCAGTAAACAAAGGATGTCACAATCATCAGTGCTTGCAGCCCTCCAGTGTGAGCTGGTGAGCCCTGAGGGAACTCAGGAAGGAAACAAAGAATACCTGCCATCAACAGCCATCAGACTGCAGCCACTCCCTATGGTGAGCCCTGAGGAAACGCAGGATGAGAAAACACAGGATACTGGCCCCAGAGGGCTGAGGTGCATATCAAAGGAATGATTTCAGTGAGCCCAGACTCTTGCATCTTCCCATACACAGAAAAGCGCTAAATTCCTTAACTTGAGACGTCTAGTTTTCTTTCATTAACAGTAATCTTTTGATGTTCCCAACTACCTGCCCTTTGTTACAAAACATCTATATAACCTGGCTTCCCCCCCTTGCCTCCTTGGAGCAGTTCTCTCAGGGTTACTTGAGATGCTGCCTCCCAGGCTTATGTCCTAAAAATTTCCGCCAAATAAAACATAACTCTCAACTTTTAGGTTGTGAATATATTTTTAGGTCCACACCAGCAAGGAGATGAGATCATGGTGTCCCCAACTTTTACTCAGGGCTCAGATGGCCCCTTTCCACACCTGTTGACTGTGACCAGTGCAGCCATTAGCCCCACAGGAACTGGTACTTGGTAAGTCACTTTTTTGTTTTTAGATAGTTCTCATATTCCTAAAAGGAACTGAATATATAATACCTGGATAAAACAGTGTTGCTCCCTGGTTTGCAACACAATCTCTAATTATATAGGCAGGGAAGATTTTATTTTTTGATGTAACCAGAGGCAGGAACCACCCTCGTCTACCTGCTTCAGGACCACTTGGCATGTCTCTGTGAACAAAGAATGTTGCCTGCCATTTCAGTAAACAAAGGATGTTTCAGCCATCAAGCCGGCAGCCACTGTAGCTGCCTTAGACGGTGCACCCTGAGGGGACTCAGGATGGGAAAGGACAGGATACTGGCCCTGGATAGCTGAGATGCGCATCAAAGGAATGATTTCCATGAGCCCAGACTCTTGTACCTTCCCATACAAAGAAAAGGGCTAAATTCATTAACTGGAGATCTCTGCTTTTGTGATTAGCAGTAATCTTTCGACTACATGGTTTGTTTGTTTGTTTTTTCCACCAAAAACTCCTATATACCCTGGCTCCTCCCTTACCTCTTTGGAACAGTCCCTCAGAGCCCTGTGAAAGGCTTTTTCTGCAGCTCTAGGAAGTCCCAAACATAACTCACAACTTTTAGGTTATGTGTTTTTCTTCAGTCGACACCTCCTCCATCTTCGCCACCATGGTCCTGTCCGAAGTCTTTTCTCTCCTCCCTGACTGAAAACACTGAACTTCACAAATCTGACTCTGACTCTTAAGCTACCTGTATTGAAGGTCTGTGAGCTCCCAGACCATCGGCCTTGGCCTGGCTGCTGTGGGAACTACATTACCCAGAAGGCTCTCCACTTGAGCATCACTGTCGCTGGACCAATGAGGAGCTGGAGGAGGGACGTTTCTGTCTTAAAGTGCCACTTCGGGGCAGGACTTCTGGCGTAGTCCTCCCAGCTGTTATTTTATCTGTTCTTGGCTCTTTACCCCGGATTACTCCAGAGCAGTGTCATCCCTGAGGTGGCAGGAGAGAAAGCGTGGTCCGCACTGCACAGAGGCGGGTCTGAGGCTTGGCAGTGTCGCTGCCCGTGTCACCTTGCCGCCGGGGCTGGCTGGGGACGACGGAGCCCGGGTCCCCGCTCTTGTCGCCCGCCGCTGAGGGCTCTGGTGACGGCGGCTGCGCTGTCGGACCGGCGCAGGTGGGTGCTGCCATTCCCAGGTCGTCACCCGACCCGACCCCCACCTCCGAATCCTAAAGCCCCTGGACGAAGGTGCCTGCTCAGGGCACTGAAGCGCAGGCGGCTGTGTCCAGGACAGTGGGGTGCTCGTGAGCGGGGTCCCCTCCTGACAGCCAGTGGGAAAAGATGTGGGACGGTTGCAGGCAGAGGACCAGCTTGTGCAAAGGCTTGGATGTGCGACTGAGTCGGGAGCATTTGGCAGACCTAGGATCTGTGTGCTGTCTACAAGGAATGGAGCGTGAAGGGGAGGAGTCGCATCTGAAATGGCAACCTGAACAGCTGGACCTTCATTCCTAGGGCACTACAGGCCTTGGGGAATTGTGAACAGAAATGGGACACAATCTGGGTTAAGATTGTAAGGTTCCCAAAGGTTGCTCGGGGGAAATGGGGTGGGGGTGGGGGTGGGGTGGAGGGAGCCGTGATGAAGGTGCAGGCAGGGAGACCAAAGCGGAGGCTGCTGCAATATGGCTGGGCCGGACCAGAGTGAGGGCAGCAGAGGAGGGCCAAGCCTTCAGGGTTCCCTGCTGCATCAGATACTGTGAGGGAAGGTAGGGAGTGAAGGACCATCCTAAGATTTTTTGTTCTTTGTTTCTTTTTTCCTTCCTTCCTTCCTTCCTTCCTTATCTGGGAGAATGGAGATGGAGAAGTTGGGTGAAGGGAGCAGGTTGTGTGTTGGGGGGGAAGGTCAGAGGTTGGATTTTGGTCTTGGTAATTCTGAGATGTTCAGAAGTGTGTGTGTGTGTGTGTGTCACATGGACAACCGGACAAGCACGTCTGCAGTTTTGGGGGGGGGGTGTCTAGGCTGGAGATGTCAAGGGAGCTTTATATGTGGACCAGGGCATAGCCAGGGGATCAGATTTGGGGGGAGGGAATCTTCAGGTTGTTATTTCAAAAGGGCCCGAAGTGACAGAGGGAAGGAAGGGCTAGAGGGTAGCTACAGCAGGTGGGCATCCCCAAAACTGCCTCCAGAGGGGAGGGGGCCTTCAGGCCCAGCGCTTCTGGTTGTTATCTGAGGGAAGACAGGCCTGCATGGGTAAGGAGCCCGAGCTGGGGAATGGTATATGTTCATTGCCCTGTGGACTCAGCAAGACATTGTGTCTACTCCCTGTGAGCAAGAGAAGAGTCAGCCAGGCCAGACCAGTGTGTCAGCTCCTCCAGCTCAACAAGCCCCTCAGCAGGAGGGATGATCCAGTGTTCCAATGGACGTTTCCTTGAGCAGGTTCACCTTTGGAGTGGGGGGCATGCAGCAGGCAGGCTGCACTGCTGAAAGAGCTAGCATCCCACTGGCCTGTTCAGACCCACTCCCCAGAATTTATTTACTTATGAAATAATTGCTTCTTTAAACACACAATAGAAATTTAAAACTTACGGATTTAGCTAGTTAAATGTATGCAAATTCTTACTACAGTAAGCCTACATATGAACGAGTTCCGTTCCGAGAGAGCATTTCTAAGTCCACTTTGCTTAAGTCCAACAAAGTTAGCCTAGATATCCAACTAACACAATCGGCTATCTAGTACTGTAATGTAATGGGTTTATAATACTAAAAAACAAACAAACACAAAAAATAAAGAAAATATTTTGAATCCTACAGTACTGTACCTTGAAAGGTACAGTTGTCCAGTACAACAGCTGGCATCCAGGGGCTGGCATCTAGTGAACAGACAAGAAGAGTTACTGACTGGAGGAGGGAGAGGAGGTGGGAGATGGCAGAGCTGAAGGATCTTCCACAATAGGAGATGAAAGGCAAGCTGCAGTTTCGCTCATGCCTGACGTGGATGGCACAGGTTCTGGTTCTGTGCTGGATTCAATTCTGTCTACCCTCTTGAAAAAGTGATCCAGTGCTGTCTGGGTAGTAGGTCTTTTTTTCTTGTCATAGATGACACGGTAGCGCTGGATTGCATTCTGAACAGCTGCTGCAACCTTCCTGTACCATTCTGCATTCAGGGCCTGTGCTTCAGAAACTAACAGTGCCTCCTCAAGTAAAGAAAATCCCCTTGCCGTGTCCTGCGTCATGAATCTCTTCGGTTCTTCAGTTACTTCTTCCTCTTGTCTCTCTCGGCTGTTCTTAGCAGTACCAGCTACATCACCACTGCTTTTATGCTTGTTTCCGGACATCCTGGGCTTGAAATAAAGATACTGTACTACTGTACTCTATACAGTTCTGTAAAGTACACAGAAGCACAACCACTTGTAGAGAATGCACACTTGACAATGTACGCCAGACACCTGAACTAACTTGCATGATTGGACACTTGAACGCACTTTCACATCTTTGAAAGTTCACAACTTGAAGGTTCGTATGTAGGGGACTCGCTGTAATTGTTTGAAAAGTTCCTGTACCTCTAAACATTTGAATAAAATTAAAAGTCAAATATCACATTCACTTAAATGCTTAAAAAGCAGGAAAGCCACCCACATTTTGGTTGAGGAAGGGGGTCCCCACAGTCCCCAGAGCAGGGACTCATGACAAGCGGTTCTCCAAGGGGGACGGTGAGTCAGATAGGTGTGGCCATCACTGTCGCCTGGTATCTTTCGGAGGAAAACAGAATCTCAGTTAAAGGTTAAAAGCTCAGTCATGCCCAGGTGCCTGCAGGGCCGTCCCTTGTTTCCTAAGGCACGGGCCAGGGTCCTCCATGGTACAGGAGATGCACAGGCACATTGTCAAATGGCATTGACGGGCAGCCTGAGGATACTGTTGTGGAAATCTGGGATAAGGTTCTCAGGCCAGCCTCAGATGGGCACTGGAGTGAGAAGTCGAGGGAAATATAGGCTCAGGAGGCCATTTCCTGCCTCAAGGACACCCACACAGGAAAGTCTAACTGCAGAGAGAGCTTGAGAGTAAAGCTGTGAAGCTTGCAGAGAAAAGTGGACGCAAGGAATCCAGGGGCCTCAGTGAGAACTGGGGCAGCCAATTCCTGCCTCAAAGTCGCTGCAGCAGAAAGAGCCACTCAGCTGAGAGTGACATGAGTGACACAGAGAGAAGCCCTGGCATTAGACCCAGGTAGGTCCTCCCCCGAGGACCCTGAGGGTACCTGCAGCCTCCTGCATTCTGCCCCCACGCTCCAGGCCTGGCTGTTCCTCCCTCCTCCCCGTAGCTCCTGCGTTGTTTGACTCTCACATCCTTCCTGGTCTCCCAGTGTCTCTACCAGGGATTGGTGGGGCTAGAATCAGAGTCCCCTTCAAAATGATTCAAAACAAAGGGAGAATTTATTAGAAGGGAATAGGGATATATTGCAGAAACCAAGGGCCAAATGTCCAGCTGGGCCCTGGGAGAGACTGAAATCAAGAACTGAACGAAACTGTGATCTGCCTCAGCCTCGGGTCTAATATTTTATCAGATAAAAGAATGAGATTTCGTCTTCATGTTTGTTTCTCTAACTTAATCGTGAGTTTAACTTGGCTGTGTGTATTATTTTCTTCTAGTTCCCCCTTCCCTTGCGGGTCAACATAAAGAGAAGCAAGTACCATTCCATGAGCACTGGCCACGGGTCAAGCCTGCTCTGGGCACCGTCCATGCCCCTCTCATTTCCTTCTCCCAGCATCTCAGTCCTTGGCGATGCAGGAAAATCCAGCCAATGCTGTGAGTCTCAATTGAGAAGATGGCCCTTGACTTTGAGATGGCCTCTGCCCTTCTTTTGTGAAATGTTCTTGAGAATAGATGGTGCCTGATGTCTGAATCAGTGTCCATAATTGACCAAATAACTATGTGGGTTTCCTGGGTTATATTTTTTACTAGTTCATGAAATGCCCAATTCTGGGAATCACCATATTAGCCACTCCCACTGGCCCCTATTTTCCCACGAGTGAATCCTGCCACTCACAGCCCTTCATCTCCATGGCCCACTTTCTCCTAAGTTGCTGGCCCCACGCCAGGCTCTGAGCCGTTTCCTCCTTGGTATGTCACTCAGGAGCCCGGGCTCTGCAGCCACATTGCCTGCTGCCCAATCCCAGCTCTGCTGCTCATGAGCTCTGTGACTCTGGACAACTTACTTAACCTCCCCGTGCCTCAGTTTCCTCATTGGTAAAATGGGGTAATATGGTATCTAATTCGCATGGCTGTTGCCAGGGCAAATAAATGAATGTATGAAAAGGCTTAGAACAGAGCCTGATGTTCACTGGCTGTGCGGATTGGCGGTTGTGCTCTGTGTTGTGATCATGATTGATTATGATCGATGTCAACATCATCGTCATCATGCCTGGACTCGGCACCTTCCAAAGCCACGTTGTGTAGTTCTGTAGATGAACATCACAGATGCCAGCCACAGCCATACCTGGGCTCCCGTCTGGGCTCGGCAACTTGCCATTTCCAGGCATGCCCTGTGACAAATCAGTTCACGTCCCTGAGCCTCCATGCCTTCATTCATGAAATGGCACCTGTCACAACACCTGCGTCCTGGGGATGCTGTGAGAAAAACCAGAAGGAGAATCATTTAGTACGGGGCCTACAACAGCAAGAACCTATGCGAGCCTTGGATCAATGAATCAATGAGTCATACCATGTTCTGGAATGATGAGACTCCGTGTGTTAACTGTGTAACTTCTCCAGATAAGTCCATAAACGTAACTGAAGTTCATGAATGCACTGAAGGTGCTGGGCACAGTCCCTGAGACGTGGTAACAACCCATAATGTTTGTTTTGGTCTTGCCGCTAGGATTGAAATTCCCACGGCAGCGTGGCGAAGGAAACACCTGGACTCAGCCATGGATCGTGTTCCTGAACCTCTCTAGGCCTCGGTTTACTCATCTGTGACAGGGACAATAGTAGTACCGGCCTGGTATTTATTATATGAATTACAATGAATCCGTATTTGTTAAGCTCTTAGGGAAGATCTGGACACATAGCAAGGACTGTCTACATTTTTGTTAAATAAGATAAATGAATACACCCCGCATGTTTTCCCAGCCAACCTCTGGTGGTCTGTTTAGCCAGGAATTGGCCAGACTAGGAACTGAACAGAAACCTGAGGGCTCCCTTATCCCAGGTAGCCACAAGGCTCCTGCTGGCACGGCCCCCCCTCCTTGGTCTCAGTGTCCACACAGTCTCTCCCAGGAGTCAGAACGGTGGGCTCCACCCCTTCCCTGGAATCATGGGTACATGTCAGCATTCCTAGCCCTTCCTCACTGAGGGGGATCTAGTACTCCACCCCGTGCTTTCCTGAATCTGACTCCAGCCTGGGAAACCCCTGCAGCTAGTGGAGGCTGAACACATGGACACAGACCAGCCTTTGCCACTCATCAGTCGTGGGACCTCACCTCTGAGCCTCAGCTTCCTCATCTAGAAGATGGAATGATAAGTACCCTTTGGGACTGAGGTGAGGATTCCATGAAAACGGTCTCGTAAAGCGCCTTACACCAGGCCTGGCTTAAGATGAGCGCTCACTATAAAATAATGCAAACACCTCACTGACCGCCCTGTTGGAGGTTAGTCCCCTTTCCACCTTCCCTAACCCTCTCCCCGTGGCGCTCAAGACTTTCTGACAGACTTTAAAATTTGCTAATTTATGTTTATCGTTTTGCTCCTTGATAGACTGTGGATTCCAGAAAGCCAGGACCATTGTGTGCTTTGTTCACTGTCAGGAACACTGTGATGAGTGAATGAATGGGCTGTTGAGTCCTGCTGTCTGTCCTGTTACTGCTCTATGGAGTCCTCATGACTCCCCCCTCCCTGCACTGATCAAGATGCACATGCAGCAGAAGCCCAGCTCAAGCAGGTCTCCCCCGGAAGGACACTCACTCCCTCCCCCAGTGAGGAGCCCCGAGGTGAGGCCGGCTCCCTTGCTGTCTTTTCCTCAGGCTGGCCCCCTCCCAGGGGTCGCAGAATGACTGGGGTAGCACCCCCCCACACACACCAGTTACCCCTCTCCTCCTACCTCAGAAAAAAATACTTTCTCATCAGAATGCTGGCCCTTCCTGGGTCATCTGCATCCCTCAAGTTTCTGACTATCATGAGATGCCTTTTACTGACTGATTTAGACCTGTGTTTTTCACCCTCCCTGCCTCCTTAGGCTCCAGTGAGCCTTCCCCTTACTCTATCTGGAAGCTTCCACCTCCCCATCAGGATTCAGCTTGTGGGGCACTGCCTCTCGAAGCATCCCCTGATCGCCTTCTCCCTCCCACCTGGGCCTGCTCAGGCACTACTGCCCTGTGTTCTCATCCCACCATTAGACATCCTCTCTCAGGTCAGAGGCAGCACGCACAGTGTCACAGAGCCCCACTTCCCAGCCGGCCTTACCTGAGGGAGAGCCTCACCCCAGGGACAACTGACTCCGGGAGCCTCAGGGCAGCCCACCTTGCAGTGAGCCAGGAAGCAGCAAGCAAGGGCCTCCAGAAATGCAGGAAAGGTGCCTGAGACCACGGCCAGTCCTGCAGAAGACCCTCCTGAGCAAAACGAGCCTGGAAAGCCACAGTTTGGGGACAGATAATAGTATGTGCTTGAGGGTTTGGCAGCAGTAATTCACGGGGAGATTCTGCCTATGAATGGGGTTCATCCAGGCCAGGGAAAGACCGCAGGCTTCATCCAGGAAGGATTCCTGCCAATGCAATTTGCCGGGAAGGGTTTCCTGGGAATTTCCTCTTTGTTCAACATCCTCAGACTCAGGCTGGAAAGAAGCCCTGTGAGGGCAGCAGGTGCCGCCCCGTCTCAAGACAGCGCACCTCACGGGCCTCCATCATCGGGGCTAGGAGAATGCCCCAAGAGAGAAGAGGACGTGGAAAGGCCTTCACAGGCCACTCTGCTTTTGTCCATTGTTTTGTAAAACAGTGCACTTGAGAGAAAAACCCTCTGGGGGCAAAGTGTGCAGGAGAGCCTTTTGTGACAGCTCGTCCTTAACTTGACACACAAGGAGGCACACTGAGAAGCCCAGTGGAGCACAGAATGCGGGGCAGCCTTGTCCACGGGTCACACCTCACGTGGCTCTGGCACATTCGCCCTGGAGAGAAGCCCTATCTACAGGTGCGCTGAGTGTGGGAAAGCCGTTTGCCAGACCAGATGCCTCATTCAACACCGCATCGTCCAGTGGCGAGAAGCCATATACCTCATCACTTCGTGCGGCACCAGCGGATCCACAGTGCGGCTAAACCTTGGAGTGCAAAGGATGCGAGGAAGCCTTCTTTCATACAGCCCCTGAGGAATCACACTGGGGAGAAGCCTGAGGAGTTTAAGGAGGTTCAGAAGCATTTGACTGCAGCTCAGTCCTCACCAAGCATCGAGAGGGTTGCGCTAGGGAGCCTGTGTGTGAGGGATGCAGGAAGGCCTCTTGCCATTAGGTAACTCACACTCGGGAAAGACCTTTGGAGTGTAACTACTGTGGAAACTCTTTTGGCCTGAGGAGTTGTCTTGTCATCTGAAAATTCATACTGAAGAGAAATCCCCTTAAGTATCATCACCATGAGACAACTTTTTGTGACAGGTCATCACTTTTCTTTTCAAGAGATATTAGAAAATGACCCAACCTAGAGCCTTACTTCATATCTGATAATTCATCCAGGAGAGAAACCTAGTGGTTATTGTAAACTTAGGAAAACCTTCATGGTTTTACCATCGGTTTGCACTGGAAAGCTCTCTTTAGAATATTAAACAACAAAGCAGGAAGAGAGGTAGAAGATAAAGAAATGCACATGACTTCTTTCTGATTTCTCTGCCATGCCTTTGATGTGTTATCATTGGTTATCTTTTTGAGGGTGTAGTAGGCAAATAACGGCCCCCAGACATGTGCATGTCTTAATCCTGGAACCTGTGAATAGTTTGTTACACGGCAGAGGAGGATCACAGATGCAGATGGCTGACCATAAAATAGGGAGGTTATCCTGGCCTATCTAGGTGGGCCCAATGTGATCACAAGGACCCTTAAAAATGGAAGCGGGAGGCAGAAGGGTCAATGAATGCCATGTGAGAAAGACTCAACTGGCCATTGCTGGCTCTGAAGATGGAGGAAGAGGGACATGACCCAAGGAATACAGGCAGCTTCTAGAAGCCAGAAATGTCAAGAAAACAGATTCTCCCTTCTAGCCTTCAGAAAGGAACGCAGCCCTGCCGGCACCTTGGTTTTAGCCCTGTGGTGCCTGTGTTGGGCTTCTGACCTACAGAATTATTGGATAATAAATTTGTGTTGTTTTAAGCCACTAATGTTGTGGTAACTTGTTACAGCAGCAAAAGGAAACTAATACAGAGTGTAGGAGGTGGTGGTGGTTGGGAGGGGAAAGAGCGTCTTTTCCTTTATCTGTCTTTTATAAACGTTCACTGCCATCTGGTGTCAGGCGTGTTAGTTGAAGGCAGCTCTACAAACATTTATCGAAAGACTTCATTCTCCCAAAACGTTGTCTGTACCCTTGAGCAGCATAAGTTTTGTATGAAGGCTTGACTTATGAAATACTTGAAACTTATGAGAAATCAGAATACTAAATGTAGTGTCTCGTGCAATTATTTCATTATAACCATGGAGATAATGATCCATATACAAATGAGCACGTTTTTCTGCACCACTTAAAACTGTTTAGGGCTTTGATTCAAAACACAAGACAAAACTCTTGATGTGGTTTTGAATGCCCAGCATTCTCACTTTCTTTTGGCCCTGGTCCACTCGTCTGCTTATTGTTAATTTTCTGTGTGGAATGGGGATGATGGTCTAGCTGAGTGGGCTTCCCTGTTGAGTCCCAATCCTTTCCTCCAACAGGTAATTCTCAGCTTCCTTAGTCTGAGGTAGAGGGGCTTCTAGAAGCCCACCTCAGCAGCTATTTAGGGATGGAATTAGAACTAGAAGAAAATAATACACACAGCCAAGTTAAACTCATGATTAAGTTAGAGAAACAAACACGGAGAAGATATCTCATTATTTTATCTGATAAAATATTGTTTGAAGTGCTGCTGTAAAGTGACTAGAATTTTAAGAGGCAGACCAGGATGAACACAGGCACGTGTGTGTGGGTTTCACAGTTACTGCCAGGGCCTCACCCCCGTGCTGCTGTCACTGTTCAGGGTGTTTTGGAATTCCTCCTTTACGATTATATTGAGGCTGGTTTTCAGAGCACATAAGACAGGTACTCAGGGTTACCTCAGGTTAAAAAATTTTGTGTCTAGAAAGGTATGAGAATAATCATGTCCTAACTTTGAGCTCTTCAGAGCCCTTTCAATGATCACACGCCACTTTGATTACATTACCGGAGTGGTACTTTATTCACATATTTTGTCTACATATTTATCATTTTATAAAGGCTAGATGCAGAATTTTCTGTCCTTTGTGAGTAAGCAGTGCCTCTGTAGGACCCTGGCCCTGCCCATCTTCCCTCGGGAGGCCCTCTCTCTTCTGAAACACAATTGTGTTCTCAACAGAGGATCCTTTCCAAGGACGAGTCTGTCCAGAGCTTCCTGGGGCCTCACAACTCCCAGCTCACTTGAGGCTGGGGAGGAAGAACCTTCCTGCTGTGAGGCCTCTGCTAAGCACTCTATCTATTCTGGAAAAAAAACATCATGTGGGACTCCGGACTGCCCACCCCTCTGCAATGATCGCAGGCAGAGCATACAGCGAGAAGGTGGATCTGGCGTGCAGACGCCGCTCTATGAGCTGCTGGTGGGAAAGCTGCCCTTCAAGAACATCTCACACAGCGAGACCTACAAACACTTCCTCCGAGGGGAGCGGGGCATTTACGGAGGGCTGCTCCATGACGGTTCCCAGACTTGACTGTCTGGATGCGATCAGAGGGAGCCTGAACTGTTGTGAACAGGGGTCTGAATGGATTCAGGAAACAGGGAGGCACCAATAGAAGGAAACTATCAGAGTTGCTTTCCGCTTCCTGAGGCTTCATCAGTAGGTCTTTCCTCTCCTCCAGCAATGCTTTACTGAGCCCAGACTCTGCCCCATCACAAAACTTAATTACTTTTTTTTTGGTGTGGTGAGAACACAATATCTACTCTTTTAGCAAGTTTCAAGTATACAATACAGTATAAGTTACATATAGTCACCATGCTGCACATTAGATCCCTAGAACTTATGCATCTCATAGCTGAAAGTTTGTTTCCTTTGACCGGTATCTCACCATTTTCCACAGCTCCAGCCCCCAGTTCTACAAATCATTCTCTGGCTCTATGATCTTGACTTTTAAAAATTCCAAAATGTAAGTGAGACCAAGCAATATTTGTCTTTCTCTGTCTGGTTTATATCATTTAGCATAATGTCCTCCAGGTTCATCTATGTTGTCACAAATGGCAGAATCTCCTTCTCTTTACAGCCGAATAATATTCCATTGTATATATTTTACCATATTTTAAAATATCCATTCATCTGTCGATGGACACAGGTTGTTTCCATGTCTTGGTTATTGTATATAATGCTGCAATGAATATGGGGGTGCAGATGTCTCTTTGAGATAGTGGTTTCATTTCCCTTAGACACATACACAGAAGTGGGTTTGCTGGGTCATACGGCAGTTCTATTTTTCACTTTTTGAGGAATCTACATACTGTTTTCTACAGTGGTTGCACAAACTTACATTCCCAAAAACAGTGCTTGAGAGTTCCCTTTTCTCCACATCCTCGCAAACGTTTGTCGTCTTTTTGATGGTAGCCATTCTGACAGGTGTGAGGTGATACCTCATTGTGGTTTTGATTTGCATTTCTCTAATAGTTAGTGATGTTGAGCATCTTTTCATGTGCCTGCTGGCCATCTGCATGTTTTCTTTGGAATAATATCTATTGAGGTCTTCTGCCCATTTTTTAATCAGGCTGTTTTTTTGATATTGAGTTGTATGAGCTGTTTGTATATTTTGAGTATTAATCCCTTATCAGTTATATCATTTGCAAGTATTTCCTCCCATTCAGTATGTTCTCTTTTTGTTTTGTTGATGATTTCCTTAGCTGTGAAAAAGCTTTTAAGTTTAATTAAGTCCCATTTGTTTATTGTTGTTGTTGTTTCCTTTGCCTTAGTAGACATCCAAAAAAATATTGCTATGCTTTATGGCAAAGAGTGTTCTGCCTTTCTTTTCTTCTAGGAGTTTTACGGTTTTCAGTCTTACATTTAGGTCTTTAATCCATTTTGAGTTTATTTTTGTATATAGTGTCAGAAAATGTTCTAGTTTCATTCTTTTACATGTAGCTGTCCAGTTTTCTCAGTACCACTTATTGAAGAGACCATCTTTTCTCCATTGTATATTCTTGCCTCCTTTATTGTAAATTAATTGACCATAAGTGTGTGGGTTTATTTCTGGGTGCTGTATTCTGTTCCACTCATCTATGTGTCTGTTTTGTGCTAATACCATACTGTTTTGATTATTGTAGCTTTGTAGTATAGTCTGAAGTCAGGGAATGTGACACCTCCAGCTTTGTTCTTCCTTTCTCAAGATTACTTTGGCTTATCAGGGTCCTTTGTGGTTCCAAATAAATTTTAGGATTATTTGTTCTAGTTCTGTGGAAAACGTCATGGATATTTTCATAGGGATTTCATTAAAAATGTAGATTGCTTTGGGTAGTATGGACATTTAAACAATATTAATTCTTCCAACCCAAAAACACAAGATATCTTTTCATTTCTTCATATCATCTTCAATTTCCATCATCAGTGTTTTATAGTTTTCAGAGTATAGGTCTTTTACCTCCTTGGTTAAGTATACTCCTAGGTATTTTATTCTTTTTGATGGAATTTTAAGCTGGACTGTTTTCTTGCTTTGATTTCTGATAGTCCATTATTAGTTTATAGAAAAGCAACAGATTTCTACATATTAATCTCATATCCTGCAACTTTACTCAATTCATTTATTAGTTCTAATAGTTTTTTGATGGAGACTTTAGGGTTTTCTGAATATAGAATCATGTTATCTGCAAATAGTGACAGTTTTATTTCTTCCCTTCCAACTTGGATGCCTCTTATTTCTTTTTCTTGTCTGATTGCTGTGGTTGGGATTTCCAATATTATATTAAATAGAAGTGGCAAAAGTGGGCAACCTTGTCTTGTCCCTGATTTCAGAGGAAAAGCTTTTAGCTTTTCACCATTGAGTGTGATGTTGCTGTGTGTTTTTCATAAATGGTTTTTATTATCTTGAGATAAGTAAGTTCCCTCTATACCAACTTTGATGAGAGTTTTTATCATGAATGGATGTTGAATTTTGTCAAGCGCTTTCACTGCATCTCTTGAGATGATGGTGTGGTTTTTTTCCCTTCTTTTTGATAATGTGGTGTATCATATTGATTGATTTATGGATGTTGAACCATCCTTGCAACCCTGAAATAAATCCCACTTGATCACGGTGTTTGATCCTTTTTATATATTCTTGAATTCTGTTTGCTAATATTTTGTTTAGAATTTTTGCATCTGTATTCATCTGAAATATTGGCCTGTAATTTTTTTTGTAGTGTCTTTGTCTGGTTTTGGTATCAGGACAATGGTGGCCTTGTAGAATGAATTCGGGAGTGTTTCTTCCTCTTCAATTTTTTGGAATAGTTTGAGAAAGATAGGTATGAGCTCTTTATATGTTTGGTGGAATTCACCTGTGAAGCCATCCAGTCCTGGACTTCTGTTTGCTGGGAGTTTATTACTAATTTAATTTTACTATTAGTGATTGGTCCATTCAGATTGTCTATTTCTTAATGATTCAGTCTTGGAAGATTGTATGTTTCTAGAAATTTATCTATTTCTTCTAGGTTGTTCAATTTGTTGGCATAAAACTGTTTATAGTATTCTTTTATGATTTTTTGCATCTCTGTGAAATCAGTTGTAATTTCTCCTCTCTTATCTCTTTTTTTATTTGGGTCCTCCCCCTTTTTTTTATGAGCCTGGCTAAAGGCATATAGCTTTATTTTTTAAAAAACAGCTCTTGGTTTCATTTATCCTTTCTATTAGTTTTTTTGTCTCGATTTTATTTATTTCCTCTCTTATCTCTATTATCTCCTTCCTTTTACTGACTTTGGGCTTTGTTTGTTCTTCTTTTTCTAATTCTTTTAATGGTAAGTTAGGTTATTTATTTGAGATTTTTCTAGTTTCTTGAGGTAGGCCTGTATTACTATAAAAAGTTCTTAGAACTGCTTTTGCTGTGTCCCATAGATTTTGTAAAGTTATGTTTTTATTTTTGTTTGTCTTGAGGTATTTTCTTATTTCCTCTTTGACTTCTTCATTGACCCATTGGTTTTTAGTAGCATGTTGTTTAGTCTCCACATGTTTGTGTTTTCCCCATTTTTCTTCCTGTAATTGATTTCTACTTTTATATTGTTGTGGTTGGAAAAAAATGCTTGATATGTTTTCTATCCTCTTAAATTTGCTGAGATTTGTTTTGTGGCCTAGCATGTGGTCTATCCTGGATAACATTCCATGTGCACTTGTATTATGTTGTTTTGGGATGGAATGTGTTGCAGGTATCTATTAAGTCCAATTGCTCTAATGTGTCATTTAAGACCACTGTTTCCTTATTGCTTTTCTGTTGGGATGATCTGTCCATTGATGTAAGGGGGTGTTAAAGTCCCCTGTTATTTTTGTATTATTGTCAATTTCTCCCTTTATATCTATCTGGTAATATTTGCTTTATATACTTGGATGCTCCTCTATTAGATGCATATAAGTTAACAGATGTTATATCCTCTTTTCTATTGACCTTTGAACATTATATAATGCCTTTGTCTTTTGTTATAGACTTTGTTTTAAAGTTTGTTTTGTCTTATATGAGTTTTGCTACCCCAGTTTTCTTGTTTCCATTTTCAAGAAATATCTTTTTCCATTCTCTCACTTTCAGTCTGTGTGTGTCTTTTACCCTGAAGTGAGTCTCTTGTAAGCAGCATATAGATGGGTCTTGTTTCTAATCCAATCAGCCATTTTATGTCTTTTGCTGGAGCATTTAGTTCATTGATATTTCAAGTGATTACTTATAGATATGTACTCACTGCCATTTTGTTACTTGTTATCTGGTTGTTTGTGTAGTTCTTCTCTATTCTTTTCTTCTCCTTTTGATTTCTTCTTTTGCGGTTTGATGATTTTCTTTAGTGATATGCTTATGTTCCTTTCTATCTAGTTTTTGTTTATCTCTTGAAGGTTTTGATTTGTGGTTATCATGGTGTTCATATATGTTGACCTATAAATATATCTACCTGTTTTAAACTGGTAGTCACTTAAGTTCAAACACATTCTAAAAGAGCTACATTTTTTTACTCCCCTCTACCACACTTTGTGTTTTTTATGTCATATTTTACATCTTCATGTTTATCCCTTCACTTTTTATTGTAGTTATAGTTAATTTTACAATTTTTGTCTTTTAATATTTGTACTAGCTTATTTAAGTGGTTCCTACCCAACTCTGTGTAGACCTTCCTTTACAGCCTTGGTTGTATAAGCATCTTTCTGCTAGACTCCAGTTTGTTTTCAATGAGAACTCTTCCACATGTAGATGTATTTTTGATGTGTTCACGAGGGGAGGTGAACCCAGCATCCTTCTACTACACCATCTTAATCTCCTCCCATCCCTCTGCCCATTTTTTAATAGATTATATGTTTTTTGCTATTGAGCTGTATGAATTCCTAATATATTTTGGGTATTAACCCCCTATCAGATAAATGTTTGCAAATATATTCTCCCATTCTGTATGTTGCCTTTTCATTTTGTTGAATGTTTCCTTGCTGTGCAGAAGCTTTTTAGTTTGATGTAGCCCCGCTTGTTTATGTTTGCTTTTGTTGCCTGTGCTTTTGATGTAAGACCAATGTCAGTGAACTTTCCCCTTGTTTTCTTTAGGAGTATTACAGTTTCAGGTCTTACATTTAAGTCTTTAATCCATTTTTAGTTGATTTCTGTGGATGGTATAAGAGAAGGGTCCAATTTCATTCTTTCATATGTGAATATTCAGTTTTCCCAACAGCATTTATTGATGAGACTATTGTTTCTCTGTTGTGCATTCTTTTTTTTTTTTTACGGTACACGGGCCTCTCACTGCCATGGCCCCTCCCGCCGCAGAGCACAGGCTCCGGACATGCAGGCCCAGCGGTCATGGCCCACGGGCCCAGCTGCTCCACGGCACATGGGACCCTCCTGGACCAGGGCACAAACACGTGTCCCCTGCATCGGCAGGCGGACTCTCAACCACTGCGCCACCTGGGAAGCCCCGTTGTGCATTCTTGACACCCTTGCAATAGATTAGTTGACCTCATATGTGTGGGTTTATTTTCCACCTTTCTATTCTGTTCTATTGGCCTGTTTTTATGCCAGTGCCATACTGTTTTGATTATTATAGTTTTGTAATATAGTTTTAAATCAGGAAGTATGAGGCCTCCTGCTTTGTTCTTCCTTCTCAAGATTGCTTTGGCTACTTGGGGTCTTTTGTGGTTCTACTCAAATTTTAGGATTGCCTTTTTTTTTTTAAACATTCCAGTTTTTAAACAATTGACTAGTGTAATTTGTTGCAAAGACCAGCATTAGGATTCTTTCTATTCCCTCATGTAGTAGAATTCCATGATTTTTTTTTTTTTTTTTTTTTTTTTGCAGTATGTGGGCCTCTCACTGTTGTGGCCTCTCCCGTTGTGGAGCACAGGCTCCAGATGCACAGGCTCAGCGGCCATGGCTCCGTGGCATGTGGGATCCTCCCGGACCAGGGCACGAACCCGTGTCCCCTGCATCGGCAGGAGGACTCTCAACCACTGCACCACCAGGGAAGCCCTAGGATTGCTTTTTTATCTGTGAAAAATGCCATTGGAATTTTGAGAGGGATTACATTGGATTTGTGGATGACTTTGGGTAGTATCAACATTTTAATAATATTCTTCCAATCCATGAATACAGGTATCTTTCCACTTATTTGTGTCTTCTTTAATTTCCTTCATCAATGACTTCTAGTTTTGAGTGTACAGATCTTTCACCTCAGTTAAATTTCTTCTTATGTATTTGATTCTTTTTGATGCTATTGTAAATATGATAGTTTTCTTAATTTCTTGTTCAGATAGTTTGTTGTTAGTGTATAGAAATAAAACTAATTTTTATATATTCTGTGTCCTGCAAATTTACTGAATTCATTTATTCTTAGAGTTTCTTTATGGAATCTTGAGGATTTACTATATATAAGATCGTGTCATCTTCCATCAGTGACAGTTTAACTTGTTCCTTGACAATTGGTATCCCTTTTATTTCTTTTGCTCATAAATAGACTAGGTTATATTCTATGATAGATGAAAGTGCTTTGGTAATGGCTTCAAGCTCTAAACAACTAGTCTCTTCACAGGCAAAAGTAAATTGAACGAGAGAGCCAAAAACATAGTATAGTGTAGGCACTGGGATGAAAATCTGGGAATCTGGGCTGTGATTAACTACCAATACTTTGCTAAGAAAGAAATTTTACCATTTTTGCACCCCTCTTTCCCTAGTTCTTTAATGAATGGGTAAAATGTATTATATATATTTGGTATACTTTTGAACTCAATTATGCTTTATATTTCATAGAAAATATCCAAATGCTTCTTTATTAAAATTGCTCATTAATAAATACTACTGACCTAATAGGTTATGCTCTAAAGCAAGATAGAAAGAACCCACATACCTCAGGTCAATTTCATATTTTACTTGCTAGTCCTTCTTATCAATCACTACTTAATTTTACCACTACTTAATATGAATACTGTCTTCCCTAAATATAACATTTCTTCCAACTCTACCCTTTTCCTTAAAATAGATTAAACTTTTGCAAACTGGTTTAAGTTTTAACATACCTGGCCAATTTTCTGTGAAAAGCTTTTGTAGTTTAAAGCAGACATCAAATAGTCCTAAAGACTGGTCCTGCTGAGGGACACTGTACTTAGGAAAGTGTTATGTCATTCACCTAGACTCCCAGTAAACACTCAGGAGTGTGTATGTATATGTGTGTGTATATGTATGTTCGTGCATGTGTGTGTGTGTGTATGTGTGTGTGTGAATTGTGTTAGGTGCCAGTACCTAGTAAGTGGGTAGGTATGGCATGTGATCAGTTCAGAATACTTGGGAAGAATCAGGAGTTTATATAGGACCTCTCTGAGATTAGGATGTGGCAGGTGGAATCTTCCTTCTATGAGTAGTATCATTGGCTCCTGCATGTCCCCCAGTCCCCTCAGAGATGTTTCTTGGCCTCCTTTTCTCAGTCACATCACTGTTCTCAGCTGTTGCTTGTGCAGGAGGAATCTTCCCTCCACTGATAAAGACACCAGTTCCTCAAACAATCATGAGTAACAAGATGCTGAGGGTCTTTCCCAGAGTTGAAAATTAGCTAGTGGAATGCTAAGGATACCTTATTCTTTAATTTTTCAACTGAGAAGAAAATACTCATTAGTGATATGCCTCTACAGTCAACCCTGCGATCATCCTCTTATATTCAGAAGGACATTTCCCAGCTGCTTGATGACATCTCTTAACCTTAACTCTGTCCATTGAAGGTATAGCTTTGATGGTTCAAACATGCATTGAATAGTCCCTTGGCAACCACTGAACTCACTAAACTGTAATGTGGTAGAGAATGTCTCCTGAAAAAAAAAGCTTTGAATTATACAATCTAAACTTATTAGAAGCTAAATTAAAATATGCCACATTTAATTGGTGTAAGAAGGTTTTTCAAACAGATGGAATGTAGTGTCACTACAGCCTCCAGTAAGCTGAAAGTGGAAAATTCCTTTTTTTCTTCACCTAAACCAAACCAGATTTGTAGTCCAATTTCTTTCTGTTCTGCTTGAAATTGCTCTGCTAGGGAAGTACACACAACAGGCACTCCAACACTTAGGAATTCGTTATTAAGGCCCACAGAATCAGAGAGTCAAAAATGCTCTGAAATTTAGGGGAAAAGCACAACTACTCTAGCATTTTGAGGATTTCCCCTTAGCTTTGTGAGACTGAGAATTTATTTATATGGAAAATCAAGTAAGGGAATCTATATTATTGGTATTCTTCTCTGCAATAGGGCTTTGGTTGCCTTTTCTGTCCTGGAGCACCAAGTTGGTGCTGCAAGTGACTATTAAAAAGGTATATTGGGAGACTGGGATTAGCAGATGCAAACTGTTATATATAAAATGGATAAACAACAAGGTCCTACTGTACAGCACAGGGAACTATATTCAATATCCTGTGATAAACCATAATGGAAAAGAATATGAAAAAGAATACATAGATGTATAACTGAGTCACTTTGCTGAACAGCAGTAACACAACATTGTAATTCAACTATATTTCAATAAAAAAATAAATAGATAAATAAATAAATAGGTGTAAATTCCAGTCAAAAAGGTGACTATTAAACTTTAATGTGCATAGATATCATGTTTTAGTTTCAAATGCAGATTCACAGGCACCATGCTCCAAAGTTTCATTTTAGTAGGTCTGGTCTAGGGTACCCTGCAATCAGGCTTTTTAACAAGCATCCCACGTGACTTGGTATAGATCAAACTTAGACTACAATTTGCGGAAAACTGACCTAGGCTCCTTCCTGAAATCTGGAGAAGTAAGCTAATGCTGATAGGTCCAATTTTGCTGCAAACACAGAAATGCTGGATAAGATTTAACAAAAATTTGTTTAATATATAGGTGAGTTTAAAAAAGAAGGGAGGTACCCTTGTGTCAGAAAAAGAAAGACATAAAAGCCAGAGAAATCATAAGTAGTTTACACCAGTTTTGTTTAATTTAATTCTCATAACAATTCTTCAAGTTATAACCAGTATGAAGATACACGCTAGGTAGAACAACCATGACAAAATTGAGATACAGAGAATGAGATAACTTACTTAAGACTGTACGATAAGTTCCACAGGTGGGATTGAAACCAAGAAGTTGGGTACAGATTCAACACTTCTAACTAGTCTTAAAATCTCAGATAATAAGAAGCAGTAATGTGTTTATTGATTAGAAAAAAAGGAAGGAAGTTATCTGTAGCTGATATGATTGTCTACATAGAAAATGCAAAAACACCTACAAAATAAACTTTAGGAAGATTTCATCAGCAATTTGTACATACAAGATTAAGACACCAAAAATGTTTCTATATAGCCACACAACCAATTAAGCAAGGTAATAATGATTTAAAAATTCACAGTAGCAACCAAAACTATGGGTGTGTGATGTTTAATTTTGTATCTCAATTTGACTGGGCCACAGGGTGCCCAGATATTTGGCCAAATATTATTCTGGGGATGTTTCTCGATGAGATAAACATTTGAATTGGTAGACTGAGCAAAGAAGCTTGCCTTCCATGATGTGGTTGGGCCTCATGCAATTACTTGAAGACCTTAATACAACAAGAAGGCTGAGTAAAAGAGAACTCCTCTTGCCTGACTGCTTCAGCTTGGACATTGGTTTTTTCCAGTCTTCAGACTCAGACTGAAACATGGGCTCCTCTTGGGTCTCTAGCCTGCTGGCTTTTTGACTGGAATTTACACCATCAACTCTCCTGGTTCTCAGGCTTGGACTTGGGCTGGAACTACACAACAGCTGTCTTGGGTGGGTCTCCAGCTTGCTGAGTGCAAGTCTTGAGACTTCTCAGCATCCATAATCACGTGAGCCAATTCCTTATCATGAAGCAATCTCTCTCTTTCTTTAGATAGATATAGATATGGATATAGATACATAGATATAGATTTAGATACACATCCTATTGGTTCTCTTTCTCTGGAGAACCCCTAACTAATGTAGGATGTCTAAACTAAGGTACAAGGGCCTGTTCATGTATAAGAAGAAATTATATTCTTAATATTCAGACATTGCTAGCTCTTCAAGGCTGAACTAACTGATAATTTCCACCTACAGGCTCAGGCCTACTTCATCTTCTGTTTGAATCCTGAATAAAGCAGGAAGTATATCTATACCCTCTGTCTTGCTTTCCACTGCTCCCATGTACTAGGGCACTGGTTCTCAAAGTATAGTCCACAGAACAGCAGCATAAGTAACAGCATCCTTTGCAAGCTTATTAGAAATACTTCACCTCAGATCTATTAAATGAGAAGCACTGGAGTTAGACCTCCAAGATCTGTTTTTAATAAGCCCTCTAAGTGCTGGAGTCTGAGAACTACTGTGCTAGATCCATGTTTCTCAAATTTAGTGTGCACAGGAATGACCTGGTGATCACGTTAAAGTGCAGATGCTGATTCAGTGGTTCTAGGGTGGTGCCTGAGGCTCTGCATTTCTGATAAGCTCCCATGTGGTGCTGCTGCTCCAGGGACCATGCTCTGAGTAAGAAGGTCTGGGATTTACAATTAAATCGTTCTCCCAGATCCAGGGTTCCAGGCAAGCTGGCTGGATTCCTGTATTGCTTCCTCAGTGTTGTTGACAATCAGATCTAGGCCTTAGTCCCTCAGAAACATCTCTAATCCCTTTTCCCCCAGTTATCCCCCAGTCACATTTCTTCCCCCCTATAAGCAAAAAATACCTTCATACAATGTGTGTGTGTGTGTGTGTGTGTGTGTGTGTGTGTGTGTACATCTCACTTAGTTGCTTGCTCCTTCACTTAGGCACCCCAGACGGCTGGAGGTGGTGATTGTAGGTCTCTACTTTTTACTTCCTACTGAAGGACCTATCCTGTAACCCATGCCCTTGGTAGACTGTCAAGTCTGCTCCAAAGTTAAGTCTGGTAAATGATATCCTATTTTTCTGACTTGTTTATAATCGTCCTTCACCCTAGGCCAGGTGAGTACTTTATAAACTTGGCAAGTTACCTCAAGAAAATATAAATGCCCAAGAGTCTGTGGATCATAGTTTGAGAAAAAGTGCAGTAGTATCTAAAGGATGTCACCTGAGGTGGTCGTTTAGTGCCATTTAAACACATATGTAAATCCAGGGACACTGATATATGGGCAGAACTCTTGCAAAGATAATAACCCAAATAATGCAGAATATGCTTTTATTAATATTTTTAGATTAGCATGGAAATAAAACATTTAAAAATCCTCAGAGAGATCTCAGTACTGAATAAATACTGGCTTAGAGCAATGCCTACAGTCCCAGTATGGGAGGACAGTACATCCAGAGGATGGCTACCTTCCCATTTGTATCATGAGATACACCACAGCATAACGGTTAAGACTGTAGGCTTTGAACCACATTACCTGGATTTGCTTCCTATTTTTTAACTATACCTCTTTGATTTACTGGTTGTGTGACCTCAGGCAAGTTATTTAATTGAATGTGGTGAGCACTCAATAAATGTCATTTGATAGATAGATAGATAGATAAGCAGATAGATGATAGAGAGCTTTACACACATATACACACACATATATATACATATATATGTATACATATAAACATAGATATATATACGTAAAGTCATTACATGAGAGTGAAGAGGGGTGTAGATGCTTTCTAGACTGTGTGTAAGAGGGCAAATTTCTGTACTGAGGATTAGTAGTAATGCTAGTATGATGGGGAAGTTGGTATGGCTTATGCTCTTTTTATTTCCCATCACAGATTAAACTTTAGCACCAAGTAACAGCAGCTGAATAAAAGTACATTGCCACAGTGAATCCAGCAAGCCACAGAGGAGTCCATTACTGTGTATTATGGGCTGAATTGTGTGCCCCCGCTCCAAAAAAATATGTTGGAGTCCTAACCCCCAGTAGCTTATAATGTGAGCCTTATTTGCAGATAGAGTCTTTACAGAGGTAATAAAATGGGTTCATTGGTGCGGGCCCTAATCCAGTATGACTGGTGTCCTTATGAAAAGGGGAAACTTGGACACAGAGACACACATAGAGGGAAGGCGATGTGAAGAGATGTAAGGATGAGATGGCTGTCTACAAGCCAAGGAGAGAGGCCTGGAACAGATCCTTCCCTCACAGCTCTCAGAAGGAACCAACCCTGCAAACACCTTGATTTTGGACTTCTGGCCTCCAAAACTGGGAGAAAAAAAAAAAAAAAAAAACAGAGTCTTATATAACAATCATAATTGTCACATAGTTGTGACAAACAAAATCATAGTTTGTCATATGATATAACCTAATCATGGGAGGGAGATCCATCACCTTTGCCATAATCTGTTGGTTAGAAGCAAGTCACAGGTTCTGCCCAATCTCAAGGGGAGGGGATTTCACAGTCAAAAATACCAGGAGGTGAGAATCATTCAAGGTCACCTCAGGGTATGTCAGGATTATATTTAGTATAAAAGACTCTTGTAGTCCCCTGCAGAGTGTTCCACTTATATCTCAAGAACCAGACATTGTAGCCGGGACACCCAACCATGGCGAACAGATGTCCAGGCAAGTCTCAGCTCCACTTTCTTCCGGGTCTATACATAATGTTTCAGGATTCAGGCATGCACTGCAGTCTTCAGAAGTTCACACCCAGTGTTTGACAGAAATGACTACCTATGAATCCTGTAAAACCTCTGCCCCTTCCTATTTTCCTAGGCTTCATTTCTCTTCTCTCCTTCTGATGCAGGTTGGAGCTCCTAATTTCATAAAAAGGGGTGGATAAAGGGAGGTCTGATAAAGCAGGTCTGACACCTGCTTCTTCCTTCTTTCAGTGTTTTATTAACCTTCCCTAACCCGAATTTTTTCCTGGCCTCAGTAGTTTGACATTCCAAATACGGATTAGCCAGTTTGCTCACTGTCTTTAACTCTGCGTCCATTGATGCCTTCATGTCCTGAGGAGTTCACAGTGAAGGATATCCACTTGATACCTGTAAGAGCAGCATCTTGAAAGAAGTGTCTAGAAAGACAGAAATTGATTTCTTCACGTTTTAAATAATATGACATTCTATAAGTATCCATTTTCAGAAAAGCCTTACCATTCTTCACAAAAGGATGAACTGTGGCTTGTAGAAATAAAACATACAGCCTCTCATTCAGTCTTCCTTTTTAATCATCTAGTCTCGAATAGCTTTCCCGTATGTCAAATCATTTTTAATGTTCAATGTATTAGTAAAATGGCTCAGTACTAACCACTCGGGTATTTTCAAATAGGAGAATTATGGTTGAATCTCCCAAATTGCATTTGCAATGAAATACGCTTCATGCCAGTGACTCAGATCTTGACAAACGAGGCACAACGTTCATTAGTTTAATGTTTCCCCCCCATTGTGATAGAAATACATAATGACACAGCCTAAGTAATGTGAAATTATTCATCAGTGTAAGAAAAAGTTCAATAAGTACTGCCTACCAGTTACAGTTCTTAAGCTCATCTTCAGATTTCTTCAGTTGAAAATGACTTAGGTGATTGTAGGAAAACTGCTGCCTTTTCTATTACGATCTTAGCTAAAATCATCATCCCTTACTTATTTTTGCTCAGCTTTTCTCAAAACACCAAAATTAATACATTGAATTCCTAGCTTCCATGAGTCTTTAGGATAAAGGATATAAACAGTCATGAAGAGGCTAATATACCTTGATTGTAGTTAAGCATCTCACAATAGATATGAATATTGAATTATCACATTATACTCCTTAATATATACTATTTTTGTCTGTCAATTATATCCCAATAAAGCAGAAAAGAAAGAGGCTTAAGATAATGCTGTTACTAGATGTCAGTGTCTATAACTTTGTGGTAGGTATTACAGAATCAGAGGATGTATCTTATAAAGAATGAAGGCAATGTCAGGAGGTCAACGGTCCAATCTTCTTGGCATTAGGCAGGACTACATCGAAACCCTCTAAAATCGCATGGTGTAATGGAAAGAATGATAGCCTACATATCAGGAGATCTCTGTTCTAGTTCAGGTTCTGCCTCATATTTTCTAGATCTCAGTCTCTTCATTTACAAAATTAAGTGACTGCACTCCTCTAATCACTAGATGGTAACCAAGCACCTTTTAAATAAATTTGCCTTATCTGCATAGATGCATCAGAGAGTTCTTTTTATTTATTTTATATCATTCACATATTCTTTTCTATTTGAATATCATTTCCCTCTTTATTTGTGCAGTCAAATACTATTACTACTGTGTAAAGTTGTACATCCACTTCTCTGATATATATGTTATTTGATCCAGCCAATTGTGTTCAGCCCTGGCTTAAAGCAGTGATACACTATGCTACAATGTAATAAGGACAGAGATTGTCATCAGGTTGACCTGGGTTCAACCCCTGGCTGCACACATTTCTGGGCTCATGACATTGTGGGAGTTCTTGTCCTTCTACGATACTGTTTATTTGTAAAGTGGTCAATCGTTATAATCATTTCCATGCATACACTCACAATTTCCTTGCTCCCCTCTCACTTGTTATACTCTTTCAGCAAAGCCACCTCTGGTTGAGTACAACTCTCAGGCTATTCCATGTGTATATGGTGGAGCTGAGCACGGTTAGAAAGACAAGAACTCTGTCCACTGGTCTCACTTGAAATTCCTAATCCTAAAACTCACATTCCTAAACCTCAAGTGGGCCTTAAATGCCATCTGAAACCATAGTGTTTCCCCTGGTCAGTTTTACTTTCCCGCTCTCTTAGGTGACTATATTTTACCTTCGTTTTCCTTAATGCTCTTCCTGCTCCCTTGCCTTAACTCTCAGATGAGTGTTCAGCTAGGAGTGGCCGTGTGACTAATTTGAGCTTTTGGAGTGGGAGTGTAAGTTATGTGCTTGAATTCCAGGTAATCTCAAAGGGAAGAAAATGAACTTTCCTGAATTTTTTTTCTACTCATGAACTAGAACATGGACGTAGCAGCAACCCTGCTTTGACCATGCAGTTGAAGACAACTTTAGGGAATGGCAGAGCAAAAAGAATATATGAAGGTTGTTCCCTGAGTGACTACTTTGAGCAGAGTAGCTCCTCCAGCTCAGAACAACTGAACGGTTACATGAGAGAAATATGAACTTTGATTTTATATGACCCACTGTATATTGGCATTTCTTTGTTACATAGCCTCAACTTTTAAGAATACATATTTTATGACTGAAGTACAAATACATACAATAAAATACACAGATTTTAAGTGTCCAGTTCTTGTTAAAAGTTATAATCCCATATAATAATATAATTCCCACCCACCCCCAAATATAGGCTATTTCTTTCACCCCAGGAAGTTCCCTTGCCTTATCTTCCCATCAACCCCCATAGGCAACCACTTTCTAATTTCTATCAATATAAATTAGACTCATCGCTTATAGATTTTATATAAATGGAAAAACATAGTATGTACTGTTCAGCTGGCTTCACTCAACATGTTTTTGAGATTCATCCATGTGTCACATGGAACAGTTCATTCTTACCTATTTTGAAGTTGTAATTTTTAACTTGAATATACCACATTTTGTTTATCCATTCCTCAACTCACTGACATTTGGGTTGTTCTCCATTTTTTAAATTGAAGTATAGCTGATTTACAATATTATATTACTTTCAGGTGTACAGTATAGTGATTTAATATTTTTATAGATTATACTCCATATGAAGTTACTACAAAATAATGGATATATTTCCCTGTGCTGTACAATATACCCCTGTTGCTTATCTATTTTAAATATGGTAGTTTGTATCTCTTAATCCCATAAACCTATCTTGCCTCTCCCCCCTTCCCTTTCCCCAGTGGTATCCAGTAGTTGGTTTTCTATATCTGTGAGTCTGTTTCTGTTTTGTTATGTTCATTCATTTGTTTTATGTTTTAGATTCCACATATATGTGATAACATACTGTATTTGTCTTTCTCTGTCTGACTTACTTCACTAAGCATAATATTCTCTAGGTGCATGCACATTGTTACAAATGGCAGATTTTCATTCTTTTTATGGCTGAGTAATATTCCATTATGTATGTATGTATGTATGTGTGTATGTGTGTGTATATATATATATATATATATATATATATATATATATATATACCACATCTGCTTTATCCATTCATCTGTTGGTGGACATACAACCGGCCAAGACTGAATCAAGAGGAAACAGACAATCTGAACAGTCAGATTACTAGTAGTGAAATTGAATTTGTATATTAAAAAACTCCAAGCAAACAAAAGGCCAGGACCAGATGGCTTCACAGAAGAATTCTACCAAACATATAAAAAATAGCTAATACCTATTCTTTTCAAACTATTCAAAAGAATTGAAGAGGAGGGAACACTTCCGAACTCATTCTACAAGGCCAGCATCACCCTGGTACCAAAACCAGACAAAGATATCACACACAAAAAAGAAAATTACAGGCCAATATCACTGATGAACATAGATGCAAAAATCCTCAACAAAATATTAGCAAACTGAATCTAACAATACATTAAAAGGATCATACACCAAGATCAATTTAACTCAGGGCTGCAGGATTTATCTCAGGGTAGCAAGGATTTTGCAATATCTGCAAATCAATCAATGTGATATACCACATTAACAAACTGAAGAATAAAAACCATATAATCATCTCAATAGATGCAGAAAAAGCATTTGACAAAATTCAACACCCATTCATGATAAAAACTCTCCAGAAAGTGGGCATAGAGGGAACCTACCTCAACATAATAAAAGCCGTGTATGACAAACCCACAGCTAACATCATACTCAATGGTGAAAAGCTGAAAGCATTTCCTCTAAGATCAGGAACAAGACAAGGATGCCCACTCTTACCACTTTTATTCAACATAGTATTGGAAGTCCTAGCCACAACAATCAGAAAAGAAATAAAAGGTTGTTCTCCATTTTTTACTGTTATGAATAATGATGCTATGATCATTCTTATAGAAGCCCCTTTCTGTAGATCTATATACTCATTTCTATTGGGTACATAGCTAGGAATGGAAATACTGGGCCATACTACAGATGCATGTTTAATTTTTATAAAAGACTGACAAATAATTACCCAAAATCATTGTAGTATTTTATATACCTACCAGGAATGTGTGATAGTTTCTGTTGCCCTTCATGCTAAACAATATTTGTTGTATTGTGTCCAGTCTGTTATTAATCCCTTGGGATAAGTTCTCCATTCATGATGCTGTATTTTCTAATCCTAGCATTTTCATTTTGAAGATTTTTTAAAAAACTTTCCATCTCTTTGGTGGAATTCTTCATCTGTTACCACACATTGTTTAACTTTTCAAATAAATACACTATATATTTATCATAGACATTGTAAAGCCCCTGCTCGAAAACTTCAACATATGACCATCTCTGGGTCTGCTTACATTTGACTATTTCCCTCTCTTGATCATGGATTATAATTTATTGCTTCTTAACATTTCTCATAATTTATTGTGTTCTTGATATTATGTGTAAAAAAGACAGTAGAATATAAAGTAAATAATATTTTTCCCAGGAAAAGTTCATATTCCTTCTTCTTTGGGCCACTAATATATTGGAGGTGGGGAGCTGAGTCTATCTAATCTATAATTGACCTGAGCATGGGCTTTTTCATCAGTTTTAGTTAGATTTATTTCACCATTGATTTCAAATATTTCAAGGGTAGGGTCAGAACTTCCCCTTCAAAGGAGATCAATGTATTGGCAAGCCTCTAGAGAACTCTTTCTGCTTAATACAGAAGTCACCAGCTTTCAGGTCCATGGGAAATCACTCCGTGATTTACAACTTGGATGACAATGATTGGGTTTCATTAGAATTCTCTTTGCTCTTCAGTCTTGCCCCTGGATTTCTGCTTGTTGGGTGATCTAAGCTCCTTCCCGAAGCCTTTGGAGGATGACTGTCACTTCAGTGACTTTGATTAAGAGCCAGCTCTCCTGTCATATCTTTAGGCCTTGGCTTTTCAATGAATGCTCCATGTGTGCTTCAATGGGGTATATTTCTCAGCTCTCCTGCCTCCACTCAGTCTTTGCTGGACCACACCAGTGATCTTGTAGAAGGCTCATGGGATAGAATTGGCAGGTATGTGTCTACTTGCTCTGAGGCTAGGGCTCTTAAGAATTCTATTCTGTAACTCCAGTCCACATGTAGCCATTAAATGTTAATTAAAAGTTTTGCTCTTTTCTCCTTACGGCCATCTAATGGATTTTTTTCTTCCTCTTCCAGTGTTGCTGGGGATGGAAGCAGCAACGGTTTTCTTATCACCTAGAAAGGACTTGAAATCTACATATTTAGTTCACTGAGACATTTCCAGCTCTCTGATGGGTTTTTACTATATATATATATATATATATATATCCATCCCCAAAGAGACCTTGAAAGCTTGAGGACAAGGATAGTCCTATTAATATCTGTATCATGAGCATTTAGCACAAATCCTAGCAAGAAAAAGGGGTTCAATAAGTATTGAATAACTGAGTAAAAGACATCAAACTAAAAGATTCCTAAGGTCTCTTCTAAGTATGATGATAATACTTTTAGAAATCATCTTTTTAGGGTTCAAAAAAACTTATGAAATATTCACCTCCCAAATAATATTACACATACTGCAGCCTTATGGTATGCTGTGGTTTTTGCAATTACAGTACTTAAAAGTAATATATGGTAAATCATTAGGTTAAGTCAACGTTTCAGAGGAAGATGGAACAAATGAGTAATGTGATCAAGCTTTTTACATTGAGTGACCCTAAGAACTGACACTTCGTTTGGTTGTTTGCTATTTCTTTAATGAACCGGAGCAGTTTTCTTAATTAGCGAGGGCCCATCTGTTCCAAGAACAAATGGCATTTAGTATAACAAGGGCTAAAACAATAAGACAGCTTAATTTTGGAGTGCAAATGGCAATACCAAGTGACAAAATTATTAGTTCATGTTTACCAGATATGGTTTAGTAGGGTCTTCTAGAATAGAGGTCAATTTGGTCATCTTGTCCTCTAATAATTCATAATGAACTGATTGTTGCTATTTCTTTATAGAGGAAAACTACTATCTGTCAAAGGACATAATTAGATACTTATGAAACACCAAGCTGCTTCTTTGTGTTTATAATTTGACATATACAGCAAGGCTATTATTTTTGAGTCAAATATACTGTTTGTAAATAAATTTTTCATTATTAGAGGTTTTCATAGGAGAAAGGCTGTTTTAAAATGTATGTACATTTTCATTATACTTACTATGTAATGGATATTTTATAGTCCTTTACAAGTTTATGGTTTTTTTAGGCAGTTACCAAATTCAAGGAAGACTCCCTTCTATGGTTAGACCTAATTCTGGTTCCTTTAAAATAAGCAATGAGATAGAAATTTCAGGAATCAAAACGCTCTGTGCCTACCACCCCTCTCCACTCCTTGTAGGAAACACAGAACAATACAGACAATGGGAAAGTAGAAAAATCTCACAAGGAGAGGGCCAAAACTAGTGTGGATAATATCTGAATGCTGTTTAATATTATTCAAGGTAGAAGATAAAGAGGCAGAAGAAAAATATGTACCTGGTTCATAATTCTTGGTTCCTATAATTTCTATTTCATTGCTTATTTTGAAAGGATCCATGGCATGACACCTCCTCAGGCAGAAGTTACTGGCCATGGTAACAGCCAATCATAATTTGATTGTCTGGTGTAGCTCTTTTCTACTAACACTATTAAAGTAGCAAGCAAAAGATTTAGCAAAAATATGTTTCTTATAGAAACTACAAGAGTATTTCATGCGACATGATTCAGTTATCAATACAACTAAAATTTAATCAAAATCTACTATGAGCCAAGCATTGTGCTAGACTATGGCAATATACAGTGAAAGAAATAAAAAATATCCCTGCCTTCAGGGAGCTTACATTCTAGTGAGGAGAGACAGACAATATGCAAAATAAATAAGTAATGATTTAATGAGATTTCACGTAATACTAAGTGTTCTGAGTTAACATAAAGTAGGATAAGGGAAGAGAAAATAACAGCAATAAGGCTGACCTGAGCAGGTGCTAATTAATGGAGGAAATAAGTGATGTGTATATCTATCTGGAGATGAAATAAACAGGCAGAATAACCAGAAAAAGCAAATATGATGCTATTGAATCCAGCTTAATGGGTTTGAGGAATAATAGTGTAGCATATGAAGTTGGATTCTAATGAATGTAGTTGAAAGTGGTGGAGTATGAAGTTGAAGAGGTAGGCTGGATCATACAGCCAAAAGATCAAGTTAAGATGACAATTAAAAAAATGACAACTGGATTTAGTAACTCAGAATTCATTGGAGACCTTGCCAAATGTGTTTTCAGTGCAGTGTTGGGACAAGAGTCTGACTGCTCTGTGTTTAAGAGAGAATGAGAGCTGAAGAAGTGAAGACAACAAGATAAACATCTCTTTCAACAAGGTTTATTGTAAAAAGGAGCAGAAACATGTTACTTCATCATTTTTATAAAATGAACAGTAAAATATCAATATGATGGATGCATACTATGTAATGCTATGAACTAGGTAAACAGTAGCATGGACATATGTTAAAACTGTATGGTTGAGTGAAAGAAAGAAGATAATGGAATCTATACACAATATCATTTACATGAATTAAAACACTGATGGAGAAAAGAATGTTACATATTTCAGAAGCACACATATATGTTTAAGGACCTGTCACAATCACAGTATCAAGGTAATGAATAAGAGATGATGCTATGTATAGCTGATTCACTTTGTTATAGAGCAGAAACTAACACACCATTGTAAAGCAATTATACTCCAATTAAGATGTTAAAAAAAAAAGATGCACTTGTTGGGGTGAGTGATAGTGATCACTGCTGTAGTGGTAGTAATTATAATAGTTATAGTAGTAGTAATAGTAAATTCACAAAAATCAAATAAACATGCCCACAATTTAATACAGTTTTCAGAGAGAACAGACAAAAGATGCAGACAAAGATGTTCAAGAATTACCATAAATAAATAAATGAGAAAGGTCTAGATTGTCAGGGTCAGGTCAGTAATAGTAGAGGAGACAAAAGGAAAGATTATATTACTTGAAGAAATTGTGAAAATAATCTAAAGAGGATAATTGGGAGACAACGTTTCGGGTGGGGTTAAAAAGGGACCATGATCAACTTCCCAAGGCTCCAACTTCTGGTGTCTTTAGTCTCTACTGGGCTCATTAATACATGTTTTTCAATTGCCAGAAACATGTTGAGTGAAAGGCTCCAATATTGTCAAGTCATCTCAGCCAGAGCTCAGCATCAGGCCAAAGAAATGTATCGGTGTGAGTAATTCATCCCAGCTTGACAACTCACTATTAGCTCCAAGTTGTTGAAGCAGAGGGGTCTGGGTGTAATGAATTCAGTGCTGAATTAGACTGACTTTTGAGGATGAAAAGTACTAAAGTGGCCGAGAGAGAAAAAATCATGAGGTATATCAGCCAAGTTATTTCACCATGAAGTGAGAAAGGTATTAGATACTGAAGGATACCAATATTATGAAATGACAATTACAGGGATCCTAAAGCAGAAGCTGGCAAACACAGCAGATGAAGTGATACACACTTTGCATACTTAAAAGCCAGAAGAGAGCCTACTGCTAATTTTAAGAGAAATAGCCTTACACGTTAAAGGAGGGAATTAAGAAAGCTATCTTGAAAACTCAGTTTTGCAGACAAACACAAATATTATATGATATCACTTACATGTAGAATCTAAAAAAAATAATACAAATGAACTTATTTACAAAACAGAAATAGACCCACAGACATAGAAAAAAAAACTTATGGCTACCAAAGGGAAAGGAGAGGAGGGATAAATTAGGAGTTTGGGATTAAAATATACACACTACTATATATAAGATAGATAACCAACAAGGACCTACGGCATAGCACAGGGGACTATACTCAATATCTTATAATAACCTATAATGGAAAAGAATATATATATATATATGTATAACTGAATGACTTTGCTATACACCAGCAATTTGCACAATGTTGTAAATCAACTATACTTCAATAAATATTAAAGAAAAAAAAGAAAAATCAGTTTTGATTAGATGGATCATATCATACCTTAGGCAATGAGATTGTAGTCAACTAACCCCAATCCTGCAAGGTGTTTTCAACACCAGCTTTTATTAAACCAGACTTCCCTCATCCTCTACCCGTATACAACTGAATTTTTCAGTGGAAATGCAAACTAGGTCCTGTCAAAACTTCTCTAGTTTTTAGACCCAGTTATTTGCATTATTTGAAATATCTGAGTATAATGTTTGTCAGCTGGACCACACAGATGTGTATCTGTCTCAGTATATTTTGTAGGGTCTGCTTCTTCTATATACCCTTTAAATCACTGTGACCCATGGTTTTTGCCTCCATTTTCATAAACTTCATACATGGCTCCTTGGTGATATTATCAGCATCCATATACTGATGCTTCTGTAAGCACTATCTCAATCCCAGAATTCTCTCCTGAGTTCCAGGCTCATATTTCCAGTTTCTCACTAACCATCTCTTCTTACCCTTCCCATAAGTACCACTGCAAATTTAAAACTGAACTCACATAACCTGCAGAGTGAGAATGGAAGCAGATGGTAACAGTGGTTTCCCAGCACGGACTATAGTACTTGAGGCATGGGGAGCTGCTGATAGAAGCCAGTGTTGTAGAGCAGCAATGGCTGAGTGTAGGGCCTAGGCCAATGTATGTGAGCTTGCCTTACAAACTGACCTGAAAACGCAAGTGCCCATGACTGGAGATCACAGCAGCACCTCAACCATCAGCAACAGAGAGTAAAATTCAATGAAATGAACAGAAGAATGTGAGGTACCTCTCGGAGGAAGCCAATGTAGACTCTTGATTATTGTGAACCAGATGCCCCTGCTCCCTCTGATTTTAAGACAAAAAGAAACACCTTCCATCCTCTTAGGTATAAGGGAAGGAGAACGGGGGCAGGGGGTTGAAATCCTGAATTGACCATGCAAAAAGAACTGAGTTGTAAACTGGAAGTGACTAAGTTTATTTTGAATTAGCTTGAATAGTTTTACCACTGTTGAGTGCCAATGAAGGCTCTAGTTACAGAAAAATTTACCTTTTGTACATCGGAGGACATGTCTGTGAAATGTAACTACAATAATTCAAATACATTCAATAAAGAAAATAGAATTCAATGTTTTGTATATTTTGCAACCACAGTCTTAGAAAGTTTATTTAACAAAGACTCAAAGGCTATACAAAAAGAAGAATAAAGATATGCTAGCTTGATGATAAGAAATTTGGACACATTTAAAAATCTGGATACTACAAAGGCAGTATCCACCATTGATTGAGCTGGGACAGGCTATGCTAGTAATAGTTAGGAAATCTGCCCTGGAATTGGGCAGATGTAGTTTTGTGCTTGGCTACACAACTCATTGGCTTTCTGATGTGGGCAAGTTATTTAACCTCTCTAAGCCTTACTTTCTTTATTTGAAAATGAGGATAATTACATCATTAACTTCCTAAGAAAGTTGTGTATATTAGATGAGATATTCCCCATAAAGCATTCAAATTAGGGTCTGACATATAATAATTCAAAAAAATTAGATATTAAAAAAACCAGGGCTTCTCTGGTGGCGCAGTGGTTGAGAGTCTGCTTGCCGATGGAGGGGACACGGGTTCGTGCCCCGGTCCGGGAGGATCCCACATGCCGCGGAGCGGCTGGGCCCATGAGCCACGGCCGCTGAGCCTGCGCCTCCGGAGCCTGTGCTCCGCAACGGGAGAGGCCACAGCAGTGAGAGGCCTGCGTACTGGAAAAAAAAAAAAAAAAAAAAAAAAAAAAAACTGAACTCATTGTTTCCCCTGTCACAAAGTTCTCTGTCTTGGTTAGTAATGAAACCATCCTTCCAGTGTCCCACGTCAGATATTTGGTAGTGATCCTAGATTCCTTTCCGTCTCGTCTCCAACCATAACCATGACATTTATACCATATGTCACAAATGTACCCCTTCCTCTCCATTTCTACAGCCATTACCTTAGTTCAGGCTCAAATCACATCTGTCCTCGAATACTACAAGAGCCACTTAATTAGTCTCCCCGAAAATCTTTTTTATATTCCATATTCCCTTTTGAAGGATCTGATAGTAGACCCCTTTCTGTAAATATTAATACTTGAATATCCTTTCATAATACATGACCCACCACTAAATATGTGCCATTATTTTAATTTTACAGATGGTAAAAGAGGTTGACAAGAGATTAAGTAACTTACCCAAGGTCATACATTTGTTAAGTAGCAATGGGAGTATCATTAGGACACTCTAGAAAATAAGAAAATTAAAGCAAAGCAGAGGTTTTATTTAGAGGAAATGCGATTTAAGAAAACAAATTCCTGCAGAAGAGTTAAAACAACGACAGCACCCATTTGTTTGTATAATTTATGGGGTTTCTGTACAAAAAATATCACCCATATTTCAATAATCATTCTTTTAAATTTTTTATTTTTTTTGCGGTACGCGGGCCTCTCACTGTTGTGGCCTCTCCCGTTGTGGTGCTCAGGCTTCGGATGCGCAGGCTCAGCCGCTCCGCGGCATGTAGGATCCTCCCAGACCGGAGCACGAACCCGTGCCCCCTGCATCGGCAGGTAGACTCTCAACCACTGCGCCACCAGGGAAGCCCTCCCTAAATTTTATAGAACAGCTTAGACATAGGTGTTGTAAGGATGGCAGTAACATCAACCCAGAAACATATGATACAATTTCCTTAAATATAAATAAAAGTTACAACAAAGTAACTGATCTAAGATGGCTACATAGAGAAAGAGACACAGTAGCATTTTCTCAGGTGGAGTTGCAGCTCCTCTGAGCTCACAAAAGGCCACACAATCGTCCATTATATTGTGTGAGCAGGAATACTATTTCATTGTCTTTCAGGAAGATAAACCTTAGCACCATCCCCCTCATCTTTTCCTTGTTGTTTGGGAGAGGTCTCATTCCCCTGTGGCAACCTCTAATTGTTCTGAGAGGCGTGAAGAAATCCTGACTTCATGCCAGCCCGCTGGCTTGATGCAGCCATGTATAAATCAATTGCATTAGGGTATTAATGCATCTTGCCCTTGAACATTTATATCCATTCACTTACCAGGTAAGCAAGAGAGCTAGTACAATCCACTCTGGTGTGGATTAAATCAGAGGCCAGTTCCAGGCATCTACCTCATTAGAACTAGGCTTCAGACCTGCCTAAGGTTTCAGCCTCATAGTGGTAAATAAACAAGAATAGAACAAGAATATAAAAGGTAAAAATTGAATTAATTAGATATCTATGGCACCAATGTGTGGCAATTTTATTCTGTATGAAACAAAAATGAATACTGTCTAAAGTAAAATTTTAGGATTGATTGAATTCGACACTTCCTGAATGCCTTCTGTTTGTAAGAAAGGCTAGACACCGTGGAAGGTTAAAGATGAGAAGGACAGTTTTCTGCCACCGAGATCTGACAGGCTAATATAGGGATTAGGGATAGAGTGCTATTTTGGTAACTGATAAAAGAAATCCATAGGCCAGTTTGGCTGGAGTGTTAATAATAAGCAATGGGTTAGTGGGAAATGAAGCTATGGAATGTTTGTGCTAGAGAACTTTAGTAAAATTAAATTGAGCTTTTGCACCACCTACCTGCACATATGAGAACATTAAATGAGATATATAAGAGGCTGTTTTCACTTTTAAAATTCAATAAGTTGAAAATAATAGATAATTCTATGATGACTTCTTGGAAGTCAGCATAGTAAAGAGCACGTTTTATAAAGGAGAAACTTTATTTCAGGTCTTTAAACCACCTATTACACTTTGTATCCAAGGGTAAAAGCTACAGAATTGCTCTATTTCGCTGAAGTTTAAAAATCACTTTTAGTTTCCTTAATATCAATCTACACAGGATTCTGTCAGGTCAAAAGGGAGATGCAGTTTCTTGTTTTATACTTATAAGCTACAGCTCAGCCAGCTGTCAGTCTATCAACATACTGATGTGAGAAGAGACTTTGGGAAGATGGCTGCAAAGGTACAGAGCACACACAAGACACAAGAGACTACTAGGATGAGACAGGGAAACACAGAAAGAAATTATTGAATTGTATTGGCTTCAGAGGCAATTCATTCAGCCAGGTAACTCATACTCAAATAACGAAAGAAGAAAAGAATGAGTAAAAATTTAACTTCATTTTGGATTGTTATCATTAGCACAAGCAAATTCTCTTTGTTTTGGTAACTTTGAGGGGTGCTTCTTCAAATAAATAAGACATATCACACCATAAACATCAGAAACACCCTTGACATCTAGTCTATTGCCAGATTCAAGGTTAAGCGTGTGTTTTCCATCTACATCCTGGGCAGGACATTTTGACACGTATCACCTCTGATGCAATGTCCATGTGCTGAGAGAGAGAACAGGTCTGGTTACCTGTCAAGTCTTTGGTTTTCTTAACTGTCACTGAGTTTATTGTTCACTTTCTGGCCCAAATGACAAAGTAATTTAACTCACAGTCATAGCATTGAAAATCCCAATTGGTTTATGTTTCTAGCTGTGCCAGAGGCAGGAACTGCACATAATATATGACTAAATCTAGAAAATATCAGGATGGCAGGAAATAAATCAGATGTGAATTACCAAGCATCATATGATTATAGATAGAAAAATGCTGGTATTTTCTCTGGTATTCATTTAAACATCTATCTTTAAATTCTAGAATCTTTTTTTTTTTTTTTTTTTTTGCGGTACGCGGGCCTCTCACTGCCGTGGCCTCTCCCGCTGCGGAGCACAGGCTCCGGACGCACAGGCTCAGCGGCCATGGCTCACGGGCCCAGCCGCTCCACAGCATGTGGGATCCTCCCGGACCGCGGCACGAACCCGTGTCCCCTGCATCGGCAGGCAGACTCCCAACCACTGCGCCGCCAGGGAAGCCCTAGAATCTTTATGATACATATTTTCAAGTGTTCTGTGCTTTTATAATTAGATAGACTGTATCTGCTAAACAATCTTTAGTGAAAGTATTATATCTACCATTTTAACTTTGAAGGAAATAAGATAGATGGATTTATATGAATGAATAAAAGAGAATACAGACTTCTGCTTCCAGCAACATGGCAGACTAGATATCATAAAAACCAAAGCTAAGCAGAATCCAAACCAAAACCCACCAAGAAATGCTGGATAAAATAAAAACAACATCACTTTAAATGAGTATCCAAACTCATAATAAAATTCAAGAAATCCTATGGGAATAAAATTGAAGAGAGAGAACAGAAATCCAGAGCAATAAGTTGTTCGGGGGAATTTTTTGTTTTACTAAGGAGGGGGCTTGTACTTGAAAGGTCATATGATTACGGGAGAACTTGAACTCATAGAAAGTGGGTATTTATATTTGAAAAGCCCTTTAAAATGTCTTTGTTAACCCACAAGTTAGTTGTTAGTACATATTTTATTATCCAAACATGGGTGGGCGTGTTTTTTTCACATTAACTTCTAATGTGATTGAAGTGAGATCTGAGATCATGGTTTGTATGACACCCAGTCTTTGAAATTTGTTGAGGCTTCCTTTATGGTATGGCCTATTTAGTGCATGTTCAATACTTTATGTCCCATGTGTGCTTGGGAAAATGTGGGTTTTCAAACTGTTGGAAGACTATCATCTATCATCTACCTATCTACCATCTGTATCTGTCCATCCATCTATCTACCTATCTACCTACACACATACATACGTATATCCTAATGTCCATTATACAATACCCTAATATCCATCATATAACACTTGAATATCTATTAGGTGAAGTTTAATTGTATCATTCATGTATTTAATATCCTTTTAAATTTTATTTTTCTGAATCATCTATCAATTGAGAGTTGTGTTAAAATCTTCAAAATGAGGATGTTCCATCAATTTACTTTTGTGGTTCTACAAATATTTCTTCATAAGTGTTAAGACTATTTTAGTAGGTGCATACATATTTAATATTGTTAGATCTTCTTCTTGAAGGTAAACACTTATCTTTATATGTGGTGAACTTTACCATTCCTAATAATGCTTTGTGTGTATGTTAATGCCTATTTTGTTAATACAGCTATGCTAGCTTTCTTCAGATTTATAGTTGGCTCATATATCTTTTTTCATCATTTTACTTTCAATCAGCATGTACTTAATATCATTCTAGTAAACTGCATATATTTGCATTTTTCCTAATTAGTCAATCTTTATCTTTTAACTGGCCAATTTATTCCATTTACATTTGTCCTAATTATTGATATAGTTAGACATTTCTATCACACTAATTTATTTCCATTCATCCCATAATTTTTCTGTTTCATCTTTATCCTTTGTTACTTTATTTTTAAAATGTTACCTAACTTGCCCCTTTAACAAGAACTTTAGTATGATCACACATTTGTCTCCCTTACTCCCAACTTGCATCATGTAAGAATTATCTAAAAATTTTCATTCTAGTTGCTATGAATATATTTTCTCTTCTTTTTACCTTGGTCTTAGGTTTTTAAAAGAGATCAATGAATCTTGCCAAGATATTTGATCACCTTAATTTTGTTTATTTTTTTCCCTTTTTTGTCTCTTATTTAAGCACTTCACTCAAAACTGTTTGCAGTGTGGCAAAATTCTGGGGGCCATCTATACTTAAGGATAGTTTTATAATGACTTTACATTTGAAAGACAGTTTGGCTGGATATAAGCTGTACATTCTAGTTATTTTCCTTCTATATTTCAAAAATTATACTCCAATATTCAACAGTTTTACTGTTGAAAAACCCAATATAAATTTGATTTTTGTTCTTTTATATGTGATATTTTTCTTTTCTTCTTCTTTCTATGAGCTTTCTTAATCTGGTCTACGAATTTCCTAATTTCTTCCTTAGTTATATCCATGCTGCTCTTTATCTCATATATTGCATAGTTTATTTTGATTATTGTATTTTTGCTACCTAATATTTTCTTCTTCATCTTCTTTATTGTTGTTTCATATGGTTTACATCATTCTTTTTTTTCCTTCTTTTTTTAATTTTAAGTTTTTATTTTTTAAATTTTTGTTGGGGTATAGTTGACTAAAATGTGTTAGTTTCAGGTGTACAGCAAAGTGTGTAAGTTATACATATACATATATCCACTCTTTTTTAGGTTCTTTTCCCATATTGGCCATCACAGAGTACTGAGTAGAGTTCCCTGTGCTATACACTAGGTCCTTATTAGTTATCTATTTTATATATAGTAGTGTGTATATGTCAATCCCAATCTTCCAATTTATCCCTACTCCCCTCCTTACCGCCCGCCCCGGTAACCATAAGTTTATTTTCTACATCTGTAACTCTATTTCTGCTTTGTAGATAAGTTCATTTGTAGCCTTTTTTTAGATTCCACATATAAGCGATATCATGTGATATTTGTCTTTGTCTGACTACTTCACTCAGTATGACAATCTCTAGGTCCATCTCTTTCAGTAGGCTTTATTAGACTGATTATATATTATTAGCCTTCCTGTTCTAATACTTTTGCTTTTGTGAAACTCATATCTAGAAGGCTAGATTTTTTAAAGTTTATACTTCTCAAATACAGTGTTATATATATTTGCCTGTTTGCTCCTTCCCCCTTGAAGTACTGGTTCTGCTATTAAGTAATGCCACGTCCTTTTGAAATACTCCTTAGAACCCAGCTGTCAAGCTGGTAGGAAGCCCAAGCAACCATTTGGGAATGCCCACATGGGAGAGAAAACAGGCCCCTGGCCAACAATCCCCAGCTATGTTTCCAGATATCTGCCAGCCATATGAATGAAGCCACTTTGTACAGTCCAGCTGCCCCAGCACCCCAGCTGACTTTACCACGTTAAGTAGATTATAAAATAATGAGAAATAAGTTGTGGTTTTCCGCCATTAAATTTTGGGGTGTTTTGTTACACAGCAACAGATAACCAGAACACATGGCCTTTCCATGTGGCTTTTCACAGCATGGTAGTTGGATTCCCAGAAGGAATGTTCCAAGAGGACAAACTCTAATTCTAGTGCTTATCAAGATCCACCTTGTATCGTGATTGCTAATGTTCCATTTTCCATAGCTTATCACATAGCCAACCCAAGAGTCAATATGGTGGGGATATTATAGAAGGGAATGAATAAAGGGAACTGTGGTTCACTAGGAGCCACCAAAGCAACAATCTACGTTGTTGATACGTTTCAAAGAATACAAACCTCATTCTCTGGCCAAAGTGAAATTGAGTTAGAAATCAATAGGAAAAATATAAATTTTAAAAATTCATGAATTTGGAATTTTAGAAAACTGTATCTAAAAATCTCACAGAACAAAGACTATATAAAAATGGAAATTAGGGAACATTTAGAACTGAATGATAATAAAAATAACCATATCAAGACTCATGGGATTCAGCTGTCATATTTAAAGTGAAATGTATAACATTTAATTGTATATTTAAAAGGAGGAATGAATGAAAATTAATGCTCTATGCATCTAACTTGAGAAGTTAGAAAGAACAGGAGAAAGTGCTGTTTAAACAATGCAAACAGCTTAAAATTGCATTGACTTACAGTTTCTGAAAGAGCTTTCACATACATTATCTCATTTTATTTATAGTCTTTTGGTAATGAAACCCCAGTGGGTAGTTAGAGCATGTATTACTCAAGTCAATTTTAGAGATAATGGTATTGAGGTTCAGAGATTTTAGTGACTTATTGAATAATACATGGCTCCTAAGTCACAGAGTAGTGATTCAAAACAAGGTTTATGAACCTGTGTCTAGAGATCATTTCACTATATTATAATGATAGCTTATATTAGGAGAGAATATATCACAAGAATAAATATGAGGACCACTATTGAACAGAACAGCTGTTGGGGTTTTTTTCATCCTAAAGAAATGCCTACCCCACCCTCTAATCCACATGATTAGAGGTGGCTCCAGGCAACTGTGTTTCTGTTTTGTGGCCTCGTATATGCCCCAGTCTGAATTAATTGATTTATCAAATTTAATCTGTTCCTGAAACAATCTCAGGCCCAAAAGAATGCTTTTCCCAGGAATTTTGGATTAGAACACTGAGACACGATTTAGACTCTTTTAGGTTTTCTGGAGCTACGTATAATCACAGGAAATGTAGGTTAAGTATCTTCCGTGGGCCATGTGAATCAGAGTATAAGATTCAGCATATGTAACACTGTGGCTTAAGCTTGAGTTCTAGGAAACTGCCATTGTATCAGAGTATGTAAGCTACTCTTCTGATCTTCAGTAAGAAACTATAAGGATTATTCAGTGTTAAAAATAAATGTTCTATTAAGCCATGAAAAGACATGGAAGAACCTTAAATGCATATTGCTAAGTAAAAGAAGCCAGTCTGAGGAGGCTACATATTGTATGATTCCAACTCTATGACATTCTGAAAAAGGCAAAACTGTGGAGACTGTAAAAAGGTCAGTGGTTGCCAGGGGTTGGTGTAGGGGAAAGGGATGAATAGGTGGAGCACAGAAGATTTTTAGGGCAGTAAAATTACTCTGTATGAGACTATAATTACAGCTACATGTCATCATACATTTATCTAGATCCATAGAATAAACAACAGAAAAAGTGAACCCTAAGGTAAGCTATGGACTTTGAGTAATTGTGGTATGTCAATGTGGGTTCATCAATTGTAACAAATGAGATGTTGATAATGGGGGAAGCTATGGATATGTGGGGATGAGGGGTATATGGGAAATCTCTGTTTATTCCTCTCAATGTTGCAGTGAACTTAAAACTGCTGTAAAAAAAAAAATCTTAAAAAACTGAAAGAGAGTGAGGCATGCTGGATATCTTACATTTGTCCCTTTAGAACCACCCTTCCCCCTTCTCCACCAGACTCTGTGTCATGGTAGCCTGACCCATATGGACTGCATCAGTGATTTGTCTTGACCTTTGGTGTCTGGTTGGGATCTGACAATGAGAGGAAATAAATGGACAGAAGAAGCAAATTAAGGTCAGACTTTTATTCCCGTGCTTCCAACTCTGTTGCATCACCACAGTTGAGTCATTCTATGAAGGCTCAGAGCTCCTGCCAGGCAGCCCTCTCCATACGTCTATCTACTAGGTTTCAGTAACAGGCTCCTTCCTTTGTAGTTTTAGGTCTGTGGGTCATAAGAGCTATCTGTCATTGTTAGTCCTGGGATACCACACTCTCCATGATTGGTTTTTCTAAACACTCTTATATTAATAGTCCCTTTACTAATTTATTTTCAAATTACTCATTTTGAGCATGCCATCATTTTCTTGCCAGGGTGCTGAAAGATAAAAAAGTTAAATAATAAGTGCTGAAATCCAAGGTTGTTCAGCTGAAAATCTATAATGAATGGCAGGGAAAGCTCTGTTAAGGAAGTCCTTTCTGACTTTAGCCAGAGTTGTTAAGACCACTGAAATTTCTATAACCATGAACTTTGCTGAATTGAAGCAGTCAAACTCTCTGCTGCAGCCAATCCCTAAAATAAAAATAAGTGTGCTAAGTAAGCATGCACTATATTGACTTGAATGGGGTTATCTGGGAGACGCCAGAGGAATTGGAGGACCCAGAAACTTAAGGCCTCTCCAATGCACCTCCTGTACTACCTCTACTAAATAAAAATAAGTGATTATGGGTATGACAGAATGCAACATGGAAGCCAATGTAACATCCTAAGGAAGATTGAAGATGTCACCCAATCCAACACCCCAACCTAATAGTTTTCTTATCCAAACTGTGAGGCCAAGGTCATTAAGCATGGAGCAAAAGTCAAAAGCTTTATCAAAGAGAAAAAAAAGAATCCCTGGAAGGGGGACAAATGTTTTTTTTCCATTTGCTCATTCAGGGACTCAAACAAGAGGACCCAATGGTGCTTTTGGCATTAGCTGCTCTCAAATAGAATTCTCCAGAATTAACTGTCAGGCAGTCAATTAAAATTTTACTTGATCTATAATTCCAGAAAAAAAAAACTGACAGTGACTTGTCGTCACTCAGCCTTTCAATCAACCCTAAATCCCTAAGGCCAGCACCAAGAAGTAACAGCCATCTAAGTTAATAGAAACTTCAAGCCTGCTCCAGCCATGGGGAAATCCTTATTAATTTGTCATTGGGATTGAGGGACACTTTAGAGAGAAATCGTCTGAACAGGCAGAAGTAGATGGTCAGATTGGCCATATAAAAAAATTCATTTCTTGTCTAGAAAATGCTCATGAGAGTCACTGATCCAATCAAACATTCCATCCCTGTCTAGCATAATACAGTCACCTTTTGGATTAGTGAATAATGAATGTTGTGTCTTCCCCACACTCTTTAAAAAACAGCTTTCCATAAATATTTACTGATGATTATGACAAAAGCACTTGTATATGAATTTACTACTAAATACAGGCATAGGATTATAGTTTTATTTTGAAGTGCATTCAGAATTTTCATCACATTATGAAAATTTCAGACATACAAAAACAAGAAAAGTATAATACAATGAACATATGTGTTTCCATGACCAAGGTAAAGAATAAAGCTTTACAAAGAAAGAAAAAAAAGTCGAGCTCATAGTAACATAGTAGAATGCTAGTTACTAGAGGCTGGGCATAGGGAAAAGGGGAATTATTGATCAAACTTTCAGCTATAAGATGAATAAGTACTAGAAACCTAAATTACAGCATGGTAACTGTAGCAAATAATAATATATTATATATTAGAAATCTAAGAGAGTAGATCTCAAGTGTTCTCAACATACACACACACACAAAAGATAATTATGAGAGATGATGGACATGTTAGTTTGTCTTAATTATTTCATAGTGTATACAGATATCAAAATATCATGTTGTATGCCTTAAATATATGCAATTTTTGTTTGTCAAAAATAAAAATTTGGGCTTCCCTGGTGGCGCAGTGGTTAAGAATTCACCTGCCAATGCAGGGGACATGGGTTCGAGCCCTGGTCTGGGAAGATCCCACACGCCACGGAGCAACTAAGCCACTGCGCCACAACTACTGAGCCTGTGCACTAGAGCCCGTAGGCCACAACTACTGAAGCCCGCGTGCCTAGAGCCCTCAACAAGAGAAGCCACCGCAATGAGAAGCCCGTGCACTGCAATGAAGAGTAGACCCTGCTCGCCACAACTAGAGAAAGTCCATGCATAGCCACGAAGACCCAACGCAGCCAAAAATAAATAAGTAAAAATTTTAAAAATAAATTAAAAAAAAAAATAAATAAAGGTTTAAAAATAATAAAGCATTACAAAATCAATTAAAGTCACCTGAACTTCCTGCAAATTACAGTCCCTGCCCTCTTTCACCTTTCTACTTTCCCAGTGCTGACCACAATCCTGAATTTGGCATTCATCACTCATATACATGTATCAATTAGTTCACTAATATATAAGATTCCTAAGTAATACATATATATGTATATTAACATATAAAATGTAACCTTATGCAACTGGTTTTTTTTTTTTACTATACAATTTTTTAAGATGTATGCATGTTTATACTGCTCTAATTCATTTACTTCTACTGATGAAAACATTCCATTGTATGAATATATCATAATTCATATATTATTATAATCACTTGCTTTCTCATTAGACTCTCAGATTCATGAGAGTATGGTATATCTCATTTATATTCATCACTAAATCCCAAGCTCATATCACGGGTCCCAGTAAATACTAGGTTCTCAATAAGCACTTGTTATCTGAAAGATCACTTTCATAAACATTGACTCTGCTTCTTTAGCTCATCTTCCCTGGAGGCACAGTTATGTGTACCCATGTAAATGAGTTCTAGCCAACAGAATGGGAACCAAAATGAGTTATGCCACTTTAAGGCTGGCACCATTAAAAATAAAAAAAACACTATCCATTCTTCTCTGCTGTTTTGCCCTTCTAGGTGGGTGGAATGGAGATGACACCTAGGGAAACCCTGAAAGCCAGAAATTCACTGTGGCAGAACATCCGTTAGCCAGAGACTCCAAATGACTATGTGGTGGAGGGTAGCCCTATGAGCTCTTCACCAATACTGTACTCTTAACGTGAGTAAGAGATACACTTCTGTTGTGTTTGAGCCATTAAAGATGTAGATCATGTTATAGCCATCAGCCTATCCTCACTAGTAAATGTTCTATATGAATTTACCTCTCAGCTCTGATTGAGCTGTGTCTTAGTTTCTTACATATAAATTTTCATTGTTGTTATTTCCTGAGATTCCAACATTTTGGTTGTGATTTGCTCTGTGAATCAAATTGTTTAGTACAGCATTAAAATTTTTAATTTTAATTTAAATTAAATTAACGATATGTAGCAGAGAATACATATACATAGGGGGATAATACATAGGGGGGATAATATTTGCCTTAGTTTTCATAATCTATAACAAGTATTACTGTTCAGATATAATGATCAGAAAATGTTGTCTTCCCTGCTTCTATTTGGAATGTGTTAATTTTTATTTACCGTCAGTGTCATGAATGTTTTATGTGCATTTGAATAAAGTATAGGGTTTCAGTTTTCAGGTTATAGAGTTCAACATATGTTGACTGGCTCTAGTTTATATTATGTATTTCAGTCCTTTATCCTTATTATGAAAGACAGTATTTTCTAAAAATGGCCACAATAACTCCCATCCTCCATGCTCTTCTGCAATGAGACTTGCCACTCTCCCATCAAAAGGAGCCTGCTTCTCCACCTCCTAAAATCTGGGTAAGCCCCGTTACTGTTTTGACCAATAAAATATTGCAGAAATGGCACTGTGCCAGTTCCACGCATAGTACATAATGGACCTGGCAGCTTCCAGCTCCTGCCTCTTAGAAGCCAGACGCCAGCAAGAAGTGTGACTAACCCGAGAACGACATGCCGTGAGGAAGCCCTAAACCATGTGGAGAGACCGACAGCTCCCAGCTTTTCGAGCCACTCCAGCCCAGGAACTAGACATGCGAGTGAAGAAGCCTTCAGCTGATTCCATCCATGGCATTTGATGGCAACCTAGTGAGAACCACCCACCTGAGCTCAGTCAGCACAAAGACCTGTCAGAAATAATACATTATTTTTCCACCTCTAAGTAATGGGGTGTTTTGTCATGCAGCAAATGATAAATGCTTTTTTGTTTGTTTGTTTATATGACATTTCAAGGGCAAAAGACATAAATTAAAGGATATCTCTATGATATCTATTTGTTGCATGCCCTGTTTTAAGTGACCACTCCACACAAATAGGATGGACCCTCTCACCCAAAATTTGGTACAAATATCGAGACTGATGACATTACACATGTACTAAAAGGGTTTGAAATAATTTATGACTCATAATAAGGCTTTGCAGGGAGAGCTGGGTGGCTCCCAAGGAGGTCTGCAAATGGCTTCTTAGGGCAGGGAAAGGAGATTGGCTCGAGGTTTCATCGTGGTTAGGGGACGGGGTTGGAGTGAGGATTCTCCCTTTGTGGGCCAGGGCTTGCATGATTTGAACTGTCCACAAGTACCAAAGGAGGTAGCACCCAGACTTTATCACCTTTCCCACATGCAGGGCAGATGGGGAAGGAGTAGTGGGGCCTGAAATCTGTCAGTAGTTCAACAACCATAATGGAAGCAGACTATTATACTGTGGTATTACACTCTAAATTTTGATGCTATATTATTTGGTACATAAAATTCATAACCTAAAATCTACATTGTTAGTTGTTCATTTTCTCATTATGAAGTACTCTTCATTGTATTGTTTAGTACTTTTGTCTCTGAATTCAATATGTCTTGTATCAGTATCACAACCTGTGTCTTTTTTTAAATTTTTGTTTTTTATTCAGTCAAAATTTACATAGACATGTATATCTTAAGTATAGATGTGATGAATTTTAATAAATATATATATGTCAACATATCTACCACCACATAGAGCATTTCTATTACCCTGGAATATTTCCTTTTACCCCTTCTACTCAATTCCCATCCCTATTATCAATCACTGTTCTCATTTTTCTCCCCAGAGATTACTGTTAACTGTTCTTGAATATCATATAAATGTAATCTTACAGTCTGTACTCTTTTGTGCCTGTAATCTTTCACACAGTATGATTTTTTTAAACATTTTATGAAGAAGCATTTCAAACATATTAAAAAGTTTCAGGAGTGTGAATGTGAAAGCCCATATACCCACCAAATAGAGTCTACTGTTAACCTTTTACTATACTTGCTTTCTCACATATCTATTCATCAATACATCTTAAATTTTTATGCATATTAAAATCAGTTGCATAGATTCATATGTTTCCTAAATACCTCAGCATGCATATCTTCAACTGTAGTTGAAAATGTTCTTATAGTTCCTTTTTTTCCTATAGTGGTAAATTTTACATATAATAAAATACACAAATATTAGTCCTGTGTTGAATTTTAACAAATGCATATGTCTGTGTAGCCTAAACTTTCAATGCGTAGAATATTATCATCATTCAAAAGTTTCCTCATGGGCTTACCTGGTGGCGCAGTGGTTGGGAGTCCGCCTGCCGATGCAGGGGACACGGGTTCGTGCCCCGGTCCGGGAGGATCCCACATGCCGCGGAGCAGCTGGGCCCGTGAGCCATGGCCGCTGAGCCTGCGCGTCCGGAGCCTGTGCTCCAAAACGGGAGAGGCCACAACAGTGAGAGGCCCGCGTACCGCAAAAAAAAAAAAAAAAAAGTTTCCTCATGTCTGTTTTCAGTTAAGCCTCACCTTTACCTTAAATTTCTAAGTACTGTGTTAGCTACAGCCAACAAAACTTTGATGAACTTTATTTTAGAACAGCTTTAGATTTACAGAATCATACAAGTTTTGATAGGTTATCATTCATTTAAAAGCATTTTCTAGTTTTACTTGTGATCTTGAGAGGCTTTGCATACTATGCTTCATGGATGCAGATTTTTTTTTCTTCTACTTCAGTATTTTAGAAACCGATGGTTCACATCCCATTAGTAGGTCATATAATAAATTTAGCGGCTTGTGGTCAGCCAACATTTAAAAAATTAAATATCATGTACCAAATACCAAATGCAAACATATAAGAAAGTTGACTGTTGCTTTGTTATATTTTTGTTTCAATTGTGTGTGTATGTTGTGTGTGTGTGTATGTGCAGGGTCATGTACATACCTCCATGTGTACACACACTGGGTCTTGATAAACAAAGTATCTCTTCCTATAAGGTTGCAGTGAAAAATACTGAAAAACTGCTATAGGAAATTAGATTTCCTGTAGGAGAATAGCATGACTACATTTGCATTTTAGAAATACAGTTCTAGCAGCAGTTTGTTGGACTGATTATAGGTGGACAAAAGGACACGTGAGGAGAAGTTAGAAACTTATTACAATAGTCTAGACAACAGATTTTAGAGCTGAACTAAAACATTAGTTTAAGGTTTAGAAAGAAAAGGAGAGATGTACCAGATAAAGGATCTCATAATTGATTGAAATTGGAGTTGAATGAGAAGTCTAGGATGACTCACATATTTCTTGGATGGCTGCATAATGCCATTAATCAGATTAGAAAATAACAAAGAAGAAGCACATTTGCAAGGGAAAACATATTAGGTGCTGGCTGTGTTTAGTGCAGAATTTCTGTCTTAGTCTGTTCCGGCTGCTATAACAAAAATACCATAGACTGTGTGGCTTATAAACAACAGAGGTTTATTTCTCACAGTTCTAAAGGCTGGAAAATCCAAGATAAAGGTGCAGGCAGATTCAGTGTCTGGTAAAGGCCAACTTCCTGGTTCACAGATAACCATCATCTCACTGTGTCCTTACTTGGCCGAAGGGGTGAGGGAGCTCTCTGGGGTCTCTTTTGTAAGGGCACTAATCCCACTCATGAGGGCTCCATTCTCATGACCTCATCACCTCCCAAAGGTGACATCTCATAATACCATCACATTGGGGATTAGGTTTCAACATGAATTTTTGGAGACACTAACATTCAGATTATGGTAGCTACTAAAAGATATCCACTTAGGGATATCTACACATTTGCCTATATAATGCTAAGAGATATCTAGGGCAGAAATACAGATTTGCAAGTTATCAAACTGGAAGTTGTGAAACTCTGTTAGTAGTTGAGATTGTCCAAAGAGTGAATATTTATAAGAGTAGAGACCTTAGGCTGGAACTCCTTGGAATACCAATATTTAGGATGTAGGAAATAGAAGAGAGATCAAAATAAGGGACTTAGATTGAGCTATGGTAAAAGCAAAGAAGGAGTGGGTTCTGGAAGCTAAAAATATTTCATACACAAAAAAGAGTTGTTGAAGTGCCAAATGCTACAAAGAAATCAAATTAAAAAGAATTGAATTCAGCAAAAAGGAACTGGTGACTTTGGCAAAAGCAGTTTCATTCAGTTTTGACAATATCGTGACATTGAAAGCTCTGGTGTTCAGGCAAGTGTTTAACCAGCTCTCCAGAAAAAAGAGGTGTGTGCTATACATACATATATATTTTTAAATAAATGTTAGTGATTGTGCAGCATGTGATTTACAAATACTAATATACAATTCTCTTTATTGTATTGATACTTTGTCAATTCTGTATAGTCAAGTTATTATCACAGAATGCTTTTGCCAAACTCCTATATTCTGGTCACAATTGATGACTTAATATAGTTCTGACATAAATCTTGGTTGATATTTTCATTTATGTTAAGAAGTAAGATGAAAGTGAAACATCAAAGATGAATGTTGAAACTTCACTCATTCTGTCAAGGACATGAGTGAATTTTTGCTAAATTAGCTGATAGTTTTTAAATATGGAAGAATATGTATTTCCTCATTTATTTCTGCTATTCACAACATAACAGCTACAGGCAGGGAATACTTTTAAGTTTACTCTGCATTATTAACACTTTCTCTATCACTTTATCAAATCTAGAAAATTATCAGAACAATAATCCAAGCTCTGGTTTATAGCATTTGCTGATTTCCATGGTGTAAATACTCCCACCGTGACTGACTTCAAGCTACTGACATGATGTCACTGAATGGGGAGCTAGAAAGGGAGACATAGCAGTGCAACACTGTATATTATTTCTCCCATACAGATACAATAAATGGAATAACCTCAGCAACTCAGATAATAGTAAAATGTAGTCAAAATAATTAGCAAGTGATGAGTTTTGAGTATTACCTTTTAAAAATATAATTTGATTGTAGGCTTATATAATTTAGTTTTTAATAATGGCTTGAAAAATTCCTGAAAATTTAACAATTGGCCCTTGAATACCAGTATAGGTCAGCTCCAGCAAGGAAAGGAGAATAGTCCTAGGCATGAATCTGGTGACTGTGGTCTACTATTGGATCCAAAACAGCAAGTACTGTTTTGATCAAGTGATTTTATAATTTGGAGCCTCAATTTCCTCATCTTAAACTTAAGGATCCTAACATTTATTTTACATGTTACTAGGATCATTAGAGTGAATATAACCCACACATGTTAGACCCTCAGTATGTAGAAATCATTATCATTCTTTTCATCACTGCCATTTAAAGACTGGTCATCAGAGTCCCAAGGGAATTTTGTTATTGTTGTTGTTAAACTATTTTTAACTTTTCTATATGATGTCTCTTGACTTGGAAGAGCCCAGTTCATTTTGAGGCTATCTTCTTTTTTTTATAACTGATCTTCCCATCAAAGTTTCTAATACTGTAAGAGTGTTTTCAAAATTAAGTATAAATTCCCATGCTGCCTGATTAGTTAGGCATTTCCTTCTTTGAATTCCTAGCAGAAGAGTAGATGGGGAAGTATGATGTAATTTCAGGAAGATCCTAGAAGTGCCATCTTATTAGGCGATGATTGATGTGAAATAAAATACCCACCAATTATTCACATAGGCCTGGGGCATGGGGAAAGGGAGGAGATTCAACTATTCTAAGTCTCTAAACAAAAGCTAGTCTGTTCTCTAAAATAATCATCTCTCCCCTTTTCAGTTCTTTTCATTCTTTCCCACAGATGTGATATCCTTGACATCATCCAAAAATGGTTATATATACTGAGCATTTGAATGTCAGATGAATGGTCTTGAATACTGCTTTTGAGTTTCCTTCTTTATTTAGTCTATCTATAAGTTCTGTTTTGCAAAGGAAAAATCTATTACCTTCTGAAGTCATATTAATAACTACTTATCTGTGTGTTTGCATGACATTATGCCTAATAGTTTAAGATTGCTTCATTCCCCTTAGTGTTTGTGATATCAAAATAAAGCTAGATATGATTCACTTTGTTATACAGCAGAAACTAACACACCATTGTAAAGCAGTTATACTCCAATGAAGATGTTAAAAAATAAATAAAGCTAGATAGCAGTCTAGATTACTTAGCAAATAAAAGAGAAATATTTGTTTCTCAAACACAAGTTTTTAATTTAATATAATAAAATGGTTATACTTTACCCTTTAAAATTATTTTTGTTGAAATAACTTCACAAAGAAGCAAAAAATATTTAAAGTGTCCAATTCTCTGCTACATATCATTTCTATTTTCAACATACAGTTTAAAGTTAATGTGGAAAATGGAAATAAAAGATGAAAACAGGTGCTTTATATAGAAATCATTTTATATCATTAAAAAAACCACTTAAACCTATAGAAATAATCATGAGTTTCCAAATAAGATCATTCATTATAATGATGTTTTAGCTAGGTTTAAAGATAACATTCATGTAAGAAAATTAATATGTAAATGAAAATATTGGTAAAATGTGACTATGTTAAGAAAATGATTGCACAATTGAAGGACATATACAGTAAATTTTCAGGGCTGTCATTAGATTTGTTTTTACTTTATCCTTCCAGTCCCATGGAGGATTGTACTTCCTGGCCCCCATGTGGTTGGGTGAAGCCATGTGGCTAGTTTGGACCAATGAGTTGTGAGCACAAGGAACATGCCACTTCTGGGCCAGAGCATTTAAACACCAGGGTGAGACCATCCAGATCTCTCTCTCCCCTCTATCTATCCCCTCTCTCTATTGCGTCTCTCTATCCCTCCCCTCCCCCACCTCCCCTCCCTTCCCCTCCCCCACCTCCCCTCTCCTCTCTCTCCCTCTCCCCTAGAGCAACCACCGAAGTTCAAGATGGTGGCTGCTTCATCATCCTGGGTTCCTCTGAGTGTTGTACAATAAAGAATCTTCCTGGCCTTGGTTCCTGGGAGGTAGCCTCTAAAGCCTTGGTCTTTTTCTAGTGATAGGAGTGGCTTTGTTATTCATCATGGGCCCCACATACCACACTTGATAGTTTATGCTAATAAGGTGCCTCATGCTGAGCCCCTAAATAGTTTTTACTGAGGAAATAACTCATGATGGGGGCTGGCCACACCAGAAAGACCAACCATGTGATTGAAGGTTTGATATCAGTCCAACCTCTAGGGAGGGGACGTTGAATTCAATTTCATGATCAATGATTCAATTAACCATACCTACAGATTGAAACCCCAATAAAAAGTCCCAATAAAAGTCTTGACACCAAAGCTTGGGTGAACAATACTCTGTGCTGGGAGGGTGATGAGTCCTAACTCCACAAGAAGGCTGCAAAAGCTCCACGTTTGGGACACTACCAGACCTTGCTCAATGTGTCTCTTCTTTTGTGGTTCTGATTTGTATCCATTTTGCTAGAATAAAACTGTAATATTAAGTGTAGCACTACCATGAATTCTGGGAATTGTTCTAATGGATTATTGAATCTGAGGGGGTAATGCAAACCCCCCAAATTTTAGCTAGTTGATCAGAAGTGCAGGTGACCCTGGAACCTCCAAGCTTGTGGCTGATATCTGAAGTGAGGGCAGTCTTGTGGAGGACTGTACCCTTAACTTGTGAAGTTTAGCCTAACTTTGGGCAGTCAGCATCAGCAGGTATTGCACTGAGTGATTACATAGAGCAGAGCTTTCCTGCTGATCCACAAGAGAGCTCTAGTATGGGGAAGAAATAAAGCTTTGTTGCTTTACACAACTAAGATATTGGAGTTGTACTGTTTTGCATACCCCAACTTAGATTTCTGATGCAGAAATATCTGACAGAGAACATATGGATAGATCAATACAGTTATCTTCATTTCATATGATGACAAACTCGTGGTTGGAGAGGGCTTAGAGATTGCCTGTCTATCCCATACTCACTACCAGAAACACCTTTGCAATATCCCTGTCAAGTGACTATCCATCCTTTGCTTAAAAACCTAAATTTCCCCAAAGTTTATTGTCCCTTGAGTCACCTCATTCTGTTAATGAAAAGTGTTTAATACTAGAAAATTCCATCTTTATGTCAAGCCAAATCTTCTACCTTGCAACTTCTGCCACAGGTCCCAGTTCTGTCTTTGGGGCACCATGTAAAGCAAATCTAATCCCTCAACAGTTCACAGAAATAACAGCAAAAAGGTACCCACACCATGTCTTTTCTTCGTGTAAGTTTTCAAGTTTATGCTGATAATCCTCACGTGATATGGTTTTAGGCCTCTTTACCATCTGCTTAGCCTCTTTTGAACACAGTCTAGCTTGACTGTACCCCTCCTGGAATGCAATGCCTGGAACTAAATGTAGTCAGGCCATAAAGAAGCAGATGGGTACCGCATGCCAGTTTTTGTAGCAGCCATATCACTGAGTTCACATATTTTATGTGTTCAACCACTTAAAACCCAATCCTTTTTCAAGTGTACTGCTTTGAAATCATGTTATTATTCCTTTATTATTCTTTTAACTCATAATGATCATAAGAGAAATAGCAAAGGCTTAGGGTTTGAGAGATGTAGTTTCAGATTTCTCTTGCACTTATTAACTGTGGGACTTTGGAAGCTACCTCACCACCCTGACCTTTAGTTTTCTTTTATACTAAGTAGGGTTAATAATTTTTACCTTACCAAGGTGTTTTTGTTTTTGTTTTTTGCGGTACGTGGGCCTCTCACTGTTGTGGCCTCTCAGGCCCAGCAGCCATGGCTCACGGGCCCAGCCGCTCTGCGGCACGTGGGATCCTCCCGGACCGGAGCACAAACCCGTGTCCCCTGCATCGGCAGGCAGACTCTCAACCACTGTGCCACCAGGGAAGCCCACCAAGGTGTTTTGAGGATGCACGTAGAGTAACTAACACTGTTCCAGAAAAAAATCAGTACATAATAAATGATCATGTAAAGCAGTAATAGCAATTTTAAAATACAAAATCAGAAGCATGGAAATGAAGCAGCAGCAGCAAATATGAAAACTGTAAGGGTTAACTTATTTGTTGGATTTGAGTTTCAGAATTAGTCCTGATATTTCAGACAACCAAATGAAAGGGACACAAAGCTATGAACAACGACGATGACAAAAACTTGCATGACCCTCATTATAGCAAAGCAGAAAGTTCATCAATTTCTAAGGAAAGGCAGCATTTCTTTTTCATGAAACCATATTCTGAGATAATCTCGCATTTGAGGTTTTATTCAGAGGCTATCAAGAGACAGAGGAGCCATTCCCTTTACACCAAATGTCATAACAAGCAACACAAAGTAAGCACTTAGTAAATATTACTATGTGCTAGGCACTATGTTAAATACTTCCTATATGCATTACCACATGTATGTTCACAGAAATCCCATGAGGAGGTATCATTCATACCTGTGTTTTCCTGAAGAGGAAGGTGATGCTTGGAGAGGAAAGTAAAGTGTGCAAGGTCACACCACAGAGCAAGATTCCACCCTCAGTCCATCTGACTCAGCTCCCCCATCTTTTAACTTCTTTGCTCTACTGCCCATCCCATGGTTATTAAATCTAGTTAGCTCAGTTCTTTCTATATCTCTCAAAGCTATGGGAGCAAAGCCTCCTATTCGTTGACTTTTTTCTTTGCTGTCAATTTCTAATGCTTATAGAGTATACAGAAATTGTTTTTGCCAGTCTTGTTCCAACATTGACTGTTTTCAGCAGAATTAGAATCACTTTGGCCACTCTGTCTCCTTCTCTATTGCTTCATCCACATCCTACACTCAAATGCTGGCCATTTTCAAGATGCCCATTCTAGGTTCTCTCTACTTCTGTTCTTATGTCCTGTCCCGGGGCTTTAACCATTGCTTCTAAGCTTACTTTCCTTGAGTATTTTTTTGGTAGCCCTCATTTTCTATCAGTCTCCAGTTCTTCATTTTCAAGTGCCTATTCTGTGTTCCACACGGATGACTCCCAGGGCCATCAAACCAGTATGTCCAGACCATGTACACACTTGAATTCTGCTTTCTCTCAGTCCTCCTCCTCTGGCTGCATTCTCTATTGCAGTGATTGGCCATTACTGACAATTCTTTCATTATGTCTCACTGGGATATTTTAAAAGCTTCCTAAACCATGCTAATTCTATTTATATTTCCTTCTTAAAAATATTCAAAGGCTCCCAATTGCTAGCATAATAAAATTAAAACTTAGCTTGGTACTTAAGACTCTCAAAACTTTCATCCCAAACCACCCTTCCAATCTTATGTTCTACTTGTATCCATCACACACTCAGTGTTTGAGCCCAACTGATTTAGTTGTTATTCTTCATTAACCTCCTACATATTCCCCTGTCTGCTTTTGCTAACATTGGAATAAATGACTGAGGTTCTTCTCACGTCCAGCTCTGTATATCCAAAATCTTAACTACTCTTCCAGGCCCAACTCAGGTCCTGAACACTATTTTGTATTCATGCTGACTATAGCCACAGATGTAGGTTAAGAGGTGTTCTTGCTGCTGCCGTGGCCCAAGATGACCCCTAGTGGTTAGACCTGCCCAGATCACTCTGGTGAAGTTAATAGCTTCAAACCAATGAAACACAAACTGAAATGTGAAGATAGTTTTCTCATTTGTGTAGTAAGGAAGAAATCATATGATGAAAATATAAAGTCAAGTAAGGCAACATATGGAGACCAACATATTGATAAGCTTCCCCTTTCATATTCCCTCTTAGCCCTGTTTTATCTCCTGCATCAGAGTTACAGAATTATAATTAAATCAAATAAATTATTTGCCCATTTTTTACGTCTGACTCACTCCTCTAATCTGTAAACTCCATGAGGGCTGGGGTTTATTTGACCTGTTCACTTAGTATAGTGCCTGGTACATAATAGTGACTCACATATTTATTGAATGAATGACCTTCCCCCACTCCACCTCCCACACAAAAGTAGGAACTCACACATTTGTTGAATGAACAAACTTCCCCTGCAACGTTTCACTCACACTTCTCAGTGTTAGAAAGAAAATTTCTGTATTCTAAGCTGGTACTATCTTGCCATGCAACTCTCCTCCTTTACCCGGGCCTCGGTTTCCCCAGCTGGGCCATCTAAGAACACTTCCAGCAATTATAACCCCTACTGTAGAAGTAAATATGATTTACATAAAACCTCTCATCTTTTGGGTCTTCACTTTTCTTCAAATAGTGCAGCTCAGATTTTCATGAGTGATACTGGCCACTTCTGAACAAATGTCATCACTTAGGTGTAAATTAATTGTCCACAACATGCCTTTCTAATAATGAAAACTCTACGATAGAGCATAATGTCATTGAAATGCTAAAATCATTCATTTGAAAAATGACTGTTTTGAGCCTGCAGAGTTTAATTAAATCAATCCAAATTTTCAGTACTGAAGAAGTAATTTCTCATCATTTTCCTTCAGCTTATTTTGTTTTGTTTTTGTTCACATAAAGAAATAGGAGAAAGAAATCTTCAACGACTCTCCATTATCTATGGAACAAAGTATGGGCTTCTAATCCTGGAATTAAGATCTACCACAACTTGTGCAGTGGTTTGAATAATTACCTTGAATGGATCATACTGGCACACACAAGCATTGGTCCCAAGATGACAATCAGATAAAGCTACTATTCACTGAGAGCTAAGATTAGAATTTTAAACTATTTTGAATTCTCACAGTGACCCTAAGGTAGGTATTATTTATACCCCTTTCACAGATTAGAAAACAGACTCATAGCTGAGGAGTAATAAAGAGATCACAGGAAGTGTCTGGGCTAGAATTTAGCCCCAGCTGTGTCTGACTCCAAAGCCTCTATTCCTTTCACTGAGGTATGTTGCTCCAAAACTACATCGTTTAATGAAAAATCAGAGTCCATACCCAATTAGTACTGGAGTATATTTCAGTCTATGGTAGCCAACATGTGTTATCAAAGACCCAAGTCTTCGTTCAAATGCATAAATTGGCTCTGCCACAACCGTATCTGCAGAAGCTATAAAGGAAAGAATCTTCCAGATTTCAAATATTAGTTTGCTGTCATAATTTCTTCTTCCCGGTTGGCTGGTGTTAATTTTACCTAAGATAAAAAATATCTGGTGGGGGCACATTTCAAATTCCCATTTCTCTTCTAACCATTTACTCTCATACCATATACACAGACTTATCAACACATGATACCCTAGGTAAACGCGTATCACTTAGGGATTTAGCCATGCGAATCGAGGCCCTGGGGAGCTGCGATAAATTCATTTAAGAAGCAGGATAACTTGACTAAACTGGAGGACACATCCAGTGGCCTTATAGTCATCTATTCACCAGACCTCCTCCTAGTGTTTTATATCAGGATATTGCTATTCTACGTTCATTTATGCTGAAAGCCCAACCCTCTATCGCCACAGTCCAGTTTATCACAGTGAATTCCATGATAGCAGATCTGATTCTCTTGGGGGATAAACCGAGGGGAAAGGCCTTGAACTCAGCTTGAGCAAAACTTTTAGACCTGGAATCTGGATACTTTTAAAGAGTTCATATATGGGTTTCATGAAATTTATAAAACATGTGAAATTTTTATGTGACTCATAGTATATGTATATAACACTTGATGGGGAAGGGTCTGCTGCTTTCATCAGATTCTCAACAGAATCTTTGGTCCCTCCCCCAAAATTGAGAACGAGTGTCCTAAAGTTTCATGTATATCAAACACTTCCCTTTTATTCTTTTGTTGACTTAGTGAGTTTGACAGGCAGACTGAAGGTCAAACAACTATATGGCTGTCACTCTGGGTGGGGGGAGGTATTAGTGGAGTCCTAGCAGGAAATATGCAGTTCCGAACAGCTAAAAAAGCTGAAAGCACATAGAAATGTGTAAATAAGTCCTAGCAAGTAATAAAGTGTTGGGGTCTACACCCTGGGCACTGAGTAAGTTCTGTAGAGTACCAGATGAGGAATTAAGAAATTTTGGTCTTGGTAGGATATTCTCACAAATAATAGATTGAGTGTTATCAGGGAAAGAAATATCTTCAAGAAGACTAACCCCTCTTTGAAGACTTAACTCTCTTCCTGAAGCACTGTAATCTCATCCAAACATTTGAAGACCCCTCCTTTAGAGTGTGCTGAAAATTCTTCTAAACATAGCAGAATAGACCTCAGTATTTGCAGAACATTATACACTAAAGAGAAGAGAAAAACATAGACCTTTTTATTCTGTAGTTTTCTTTTGTCTTGGCAGTAACAGTATAAAAGCATATTCATAGGATAAGTGGGATGCAGTGGGTGAGTGAGGATGCGTGATTCCCTGTAATTGTATGAGCGTAGCAGGAGAATCCAGTTAACCCCAATCTACTCAATAATACTGTGTATGCTCAAACTCCTATCACAAAGCTCTTAGCACTCTTATGTCTTATTGTGCTATTACTAGTTTCCCCTTCACTTCATACCATAATATGTTTCATTCAAATCCTAGTCTATCAAATTCATCTTCACATTTATAATGCCACCTACTGTCGCATCTCTAGCTCAGAAGTTGATCTCCCTGTCATTATAAGACAATAAGATTCCACTAAAGAGTCCTTCCTGTACCTTCCTGTATTTTGGACCACACCATGAGGTGAAAGCAAAGAAACAAATGGATGAAGGTCATGGAGTATTTATGATAATTTACATTTCTGATTATAAAGGACATCCATGCTCACTGTAAATCATTTGAAAAGTATACATAGATATTTACATACAGTACATGTACACACACACCACATGTGTACGTCTATATGAAGAAAAGAAAATAACCCATATAAGTATAATGATCTTTTAATATTTGGGGGCATTTCATTCCAGCTATCTTTCCCACATAGTACATAGACACACATGCACATGGCACACACACATGTGTATTTACGAATCATGGCCCATTTGGCTGGGTGATACCAATCAAATCATGTAACTTCAATAAGCCTCAGACTCCTCATTTTTTAAATGGGGGAAAATAATATTCTCTACCTCCAAGGGGAGTTTTGAGATTTAAATGAATAAATGTAAAGCAGTAGGCACAGTCCCTGGCACATAGTAAGTGCTCAGTAAATGTCAGTTGTGGTTGCCATTATTGTAATTGCCCTTTATATACAATACCCTAATACGGTTTCTTAGTGTATCTTTTTATAGAACTCAAAAACACTCTACTCACTGATGCATCACGATTTGTCTTACCTATCCCCTCTTTTGAGTCATTTATATGGTTTCTAATTTTTTATACCTGACACTGTGATGAATATCTTTTTACAAACTTATTTTGCTACATCTCCATTTACTTAGAATAGATTTCTGGAGGTAGAATTCTTGTGTCTTAGATGGTTACAAATCTTGGCTACTGTATTGGGTTTACTTTACTTTCGTCTCATCTGACTTGTTGCTATCATTGTGGAAAGCTTTCTTTTATAAAGAAACCCTTTTGGGGAAGGATCAACTTGTTCTCTTAGGATGCATTTAATACACAAAGTGTGAAAATCACAACAGGATGGCAAATAACTACCTCTCCCTCACATTACTCTCCACGGCACCCTGTTAATTTTTACTGAATATGTTCCCTACTCTTTTCTAAGTACATTATTCTCCCTCTATATGTACCAAAGGCATTAATAAGTTATTAAATGCATTTATGCCCATGGTTTAGTCTAAAAGGTGCCTACTGCTGGGATATAATTAATATTTTAACAGAAGGGAACCCTAATGATTGGCCATGGTTTCCTGATCTTTAACCAATATTATAGAAGGATGGTATTTTTTGAAAAGAAAGGAAAAGATATATATATATATATATATATATATATATATATATATATATATATATCTAACTTTTGGTCAGTATGGCTAAGTGAGTTTATGTATTCACACGCATATTCCAATCATATAGCAATGACAGATTAAAACAAAACAAAATAGATACGTCTAGTCTCAAAAATATGATACATATCGCTGAGGATCAGAAACAGAATAGAATCACCAAGCACTGAGTAGGCTGGAGCCATAAGCTTCTGGTGTTCTAAGTCCAAAAGCAGGCAATGGAGACTCGATGCAAGTTTGGAAGGATAAAAAGAAATGAAAATGTTCCATTTCATAGAAAGTAATACCAAGAAAAGGGAACAAAACATAAAACCAAGCAAATAGAACAAAAACAGGCCTAGACAGTTTTAGTAATGACAGCTACTTGAATAGGCAAAGGAGAAAGTCCAAATTTGTATGATCTTTTTCAGAGAATAGAAAAAAAGAGTGGGGGAGAAGGTGGGGATGGAAGCTATAACAATGATGGCAATGAAGACAAGAAGAGAGCAATGAAGTGGGGAGATACACTCTAAAAGCTATCAAGATATATTATTAACACCCAGGAAAAAGACACATAAATATATGGAAATGATATATAAAAGAGAGGTTATAGCAAGTCAGTGGAGAAAAGATAGGCTACTCAATAAATGGTGCTGAACAACTGGTTATCCATCTAAAAAATAAAATGAGATTTTCTCGCCTATCACAGAAATTAATTATAAATGGGTTAGAGATTTAAGTGATAAAAACGTGTCTTCAAAATTATTAAGCAACAATACACAAGACTATTAAATGACTTTGAGGTGGGGAATGATTTTCTTTTTTTTTTTTTTTGCAAGGGATAACATATAAATTGATGTTTATAAATCAACCTAGCTTCAACTTTGAGAACTTTACCCCCCAGAGGTGGGGAATGATTTCTTAAAGAAGATACAAAGAAACACATGAATAGATGATAACAGTGATTAATTCATCTACATGAAATTAACGTTTTTATATGCAAAAAGCATCATAAAAAATAGAGGCAAGGAATGATGGTATTATGGTGGAATAAAACGTTCCTGGTTTTTGTCCTCCCCCACAACAAAAATAATTTGGTACCCATCCACAGACAAAAGTGTCTTTGTGGGAACTATGGGATCCAGCAACATATACCAAGGGACGCTGGAGGAGTCTCACCCACCTGTGCATTAGGTAATAGGCATAAAGACCTCGGTCCTGACTGTGGACCTGGCAGTGTCCCATGAACCAGCTCCAGCCCCTCTCAGCCACAGTCCAAAAGCCCCTGGAAAATACTGTCCTAGATAATAACCCACAGATGGGAGAACCTTTGTGGAAGTCCAGGTTTACAGAGGAAAAGTTCCAGCACACCACTGGACCAAAAAAAAAAAAAAAAAAAAAAAAAAATTGAGTTTGGACACATTGGAGAGGGTAAAAGGAACAGCTTGACTTAACCCACATCACCCCTCCCCCAAAGCGGCGCAGCTTAGGGCCAAAAGACACATTCTTGGCCCATGATTTCTCTCAAAGGGGAAAGTGAGAGCATGTGAGTGAGCACCTGACTTCTCCAGCTGTGCGGGAAGCTGACAAAGAGGCTGATTACTCTCTTACCGCATCCAGAGTGCGGAATCATGAGATGCATGACTGGGGAGCAGGAAAAGGCTGGGAGAGTGGCAGATAGGACTCTTAGAGGGCATTAAAGGGATGCAGATCCCACTAACTACATCACAGACTCCATCAAGAAGCCTACCCATGAGCCTCTGGAAACACCTCACCCACAGATCCCCCAATAAGCCCATGGGTATTCCCAGTGCTCGGAGCACCTAATCCAAAAACACCCCCACCCTGTGGCTAGCTCCCTGTGTGCATTCCCAACCGAGGCAGTGAGAGAGAGCTTTGGCAGATGGCTAGTGAGCATGCACAGAAAGCTGACCTAAATCTGCCAGCCAAGAGGAGATGGCAAACTTGAGCTTTAGCGCCACCTTTGGGAAAGCAAAAAGGAGGCTGTCAGCATCCAGGTTGGTGAATTGCAGGATTGAGAAGGCATGAAGTGTAGGAATTCTGCCACAAGAGGGAGCAAGAAGTATGGAACAGATCTGAGAAGAAGGTCTGAGAAAGCCTCAAAATCCCTAACAGGGCTGGCAGAGGTGTTTCTCTCCCCAGGGCAGTAGGTGAAAACTGGAGGACGTGACTGCTACTTCAAATGTTAAGACAGCAACACAAAACTTCAAGGAATATTAACAATCAAGGACACATTACACCACCAAAGGATCACAATAATCTTCCAGTAACCAACCCCAAAGACATAGAGTTCTGAGATTTATCTGATAAAGAATTCAAAATAACTGTTTTAAGGAAACTCAGTGAGCTACGAGAAAACACAGAAAGACAGTTTAAAGAAATAAGGAAAACAATTCATGAACAAAATGAGAAGTTTAACAAAGGGATAGAAATCATAAAAGAGAACTGAACACAAATTCTAGAGCTGAAGGACACAATGAATGAAATGAAAAATGCAATGGAGGGCAACAACAGCAAAATAGATCTAACAGAAGACAGAATCTGTGATATAGAAGTAAGGAAATTATCCAACAGAGGAAAACAAAACAAACAAACAAAACAGAATGGAAAAGAGTGAAGAAAGCCTACTTGATCTATAGGATACAATCAAAATAACCAATTTTTGTGAATTATTGGAGTTCCAGAAGGAGAAAAGAAGGAGAAGGGGTCAAAAGGCTTTTTCAAAGAAATAATGGATGAGACTTTCCAAAATCTGGGGATAGATTTTGATATTCAAGTTTGCAAATCTCATGGGTCACCAAACAAACTTGACATAAAGATATACTCTCTGGGAGTGCACCTAACCACTGCTTCAAATCAATTTTTGTTCAAGTAAACTCTTAGAAAAAAAAAGACAGAAAGATCCTCTCCAATACACATTATAATAAAACTGTCAGAAATAAAAAGCAAAAAGAGATTTTAAGCAGCAAAAGATTAAAAAGCTTGAAACTTACAAGAGAACCCCATAAGATTACCAGCAGATTCCTCAGTAGAAACCTTTGAAGGCCAGAGTGGGATGATATATTCAAAGTGCTGAAAGAAAAAAACCTTCCAGTCAGGAATATTCTATCTGGCAAAGTTATTCTTCAGAAATGAAGGACTTTCCAAGATAAGCAAAGCCGATTCATCTCAACTGGACCTGCCTTACATGAAATGCTGAAAGGAATCATTCAAGTTGAAATGAAAGGATAATAGTTAGTAATATTAAAACATATAAAAACATACAACACACTGGTAAAGGTAAGTATATATAGTCAAATTCAGAATACTCTAATATTGTAATATGGTGGCATATTAACCACTTAACTCTAGTATAAAGGTTAAAGGATAAATATTAAATTTAACTATACCTACAGTTATCTGTTAATGAATACTCAATTTAAAAAGAGGTAAATTGTGAAGTAAAATACATAAAATGGTTGAGCGTAAAAGGGTAGAGTTTTTGTATTCGTCAAAGTTAAGTTATCAACATAAGATAGATTATTATACTTATAAGATGTTTTATGTAAGCCTCATGGTACCCACAAGGCAAAAACCTATAAGAGATTCACCAAAGATAAAAGAAGGGAATCTAGGCATATCACTATAAAAAATCATCAACTCAAAAAGGAAGGTAACAAGAGAGGAAGAAAGAAACAAGGGAACTACAGAACAGCAAAAAATAATTAATAAGATGGCATTAGTAAGTCCTTACCTATCAACAATTAACCCAAATGAAAATGGGTTAAATTCTCCTATCAAATGGATAGTGTGGCTGGAATAGAAAAAGAAACAAGAACCAATTAGATGCTGCCTACAAGAGTTTCCCTTCAGATTTATCGATACAGATAGGCTCCAAGTGAAGGGATGAAAAAACATATTTCATGCAAGTGGAAACTAAAAGAGAGCTGAGTAGCTATCCTTATATCAGACAAAATAGACTTTAAGTGGAAAATAGTAACAAGAGACAAAGAAGGCTATTACATAATGATAAAGGAATCAATTCATCAAAAAGATGTAACAATTGTAAATGTATTTGCACCCAATACTGGGGTACCTAAATATATTAAGCAAATATTAACAGATCTGAAGAGAGAAGTAGACAACAATACAATAATAGTAAGAGACTTCAATATCCCACTTTCAACATCCTGGCAGAAAGTATGGACTTGAACCATACTTTAGATCAAATGGACCAAACAGACATAGCCAGAGAATTCCGTCAAATAGCTTCAGAATATACATTCTTCTCAAGCACATATAGAACATTCTCCAAGACAGAACATAAGTAAGTCACAAAATAAGTCTTAGCAAATTTCAGAAGATTGAACTCACACCAAGTATCTTTTCTAACCACAATGGTACAAAACTAGAAATCAATAACGTGAGGAGACCTGGAAAATTCATAAATATGTAGAAATTAAACAAAACAATCCTAAACAATCATTGGGCCAAAGAAGAAATCAAAAGACAAAAGAAATTATAAACAACTTGAAAATACAGTATACCAAAACCTATGGGATGTAGCAAAAGCAGTTCTAAGAGGGAATCTTATAGTGATGAATGCCCCTACATTAAAAAAAAGAGAGATATCTCAAATAAACAACCTTACACATCTTGGCTATTGAAAATAGTGCTGCTATGAACACTGGCGTGCATGTATCCTTTTTAATTAGTGTTTTCGTTTTTTCCAGATATATACCCAGGAGTGGAATTGCTGTATCATATGGTAGTTCTATTTTAGTTCTTTGAGGGAACCTCCGTACTGTCTTCATAGTAGCTGCACCAATTTACATTCCCACCAACAGTGTAGGAGGGTTCCCTTTTCTCTGCATCCTTGCCAGCATCTGGTATTTGTAGACTTTTTGATGATAGCCATTCTGACAAGTGTGAGGTGATACCTCATTGTAGTTTTGATTTGCATTTCTCTAATAATTAGCAATGTTGAGTATCTTTTCATGTGCCTGTTAGCCATCTCTATGTCTTCTTTGGAAAAATGTCTATTTAGGTCTTCTGCCCATTTTTTGATTGGGTTGTTTTTTTGATATTGAGATATATGAGCTGTTTATATATTTTGGCTATTAATCTCTTGTCAGTCATATCATTTGCAACTATTTTCTCCTGTTTTATAAGTTTTCTTTTCATTTTGTTGATGGTTTCCTTTGCTGTGAATAAGCTTTTAAGTTTAATAAACTCCCATTTTTAAATTTTTTCTTTTATTTCTTTTGCCTTAGGAGACAGAGCAAAACAATATTGCTATGATTTACGTCAAAGAGCATTCTGCCCATTTCCTCTTTTAGGAATTTTATGGTTTCAGGTCTTACATTTAGTTCTTTAATCCATTTTGACTTTGTTTTTTTTATATGGTGTGAGGAAATGTTCTAATCTCATTGTTTTACATGTAGCTGTCCAGTAGATATGGAAGTAGCCCAAGTGTTCAATCACAGATGAATGGATAAAGAAGATGTGGGGTGTGTGTGTGTGTGTGAATGTGTACATGCACACAATGGAATATTACTCAGCCATAAAAAATAATGAAATTTTGCCATTTGCAGCAACATGGATGGACCTAGAGAATATTATGCCTAGTGAAATAAGTCAGACAAAGAAAGACAAATGCTGCAGGATATCATTTATATGTGGAATCTATAAAATAATACAAAAGAATGTACATAGCAGAACAGAAACAGACTTACAGGTATAGAAAACAAATTAGTGGTTACCCAAGAGGAGAGGGAAGGGGGGAGGGGCAAGCTAGGGGTATGGAATTAAGAAATACAAACTACTGGGGCTTCACTTGTGGTGCAGTGGTTGAGAGTCCGCCTGCCGATGCAGGGGACGCGCGTTTGTGCCCCGGTTCGGGAGGATCCCACATGCCGCAGAGCGGATGGGCCCGTGAGCCATGGCCGCTGAGCCTGCGTGTCCGGAGCCTGTGCTCCGCAATGGGAGAGGCCACGGCAGTGAGAGGCCCGCGTACCGCAAAAAAAAAAAAAAAAAAAAAGAAACACAAACTACTATGTATAAAATAGATAAACAACAAGGATATATTGTATATTACAGGGAATTATAGCCATTATCTTATAATAACTTCTAATGGAGTATAATCTGTAAAAATACTGAATCACTATGCTGTACACCTAAAACTAATATAGTATTGTAAATCAGCTATACTTCAATAAAAACCTTAACTTTATACCTCAAGGAACTAGAGAATAAGAACAAACTAAGTCCAAAGTGAGCATAAGGAGAGAAATAACAAAGATCAGAGCAGAAATAAATTAAATACAAACCAGAAAAACAAAAGGAATTATTGACAAAACTAAGAACTGTTTTTTTTAAAGATAAACGAATTTGACAACTCAATAGCTAGACTAATTAAGAAAACTAACTGAGACTAAATAAATAAAATCAGAAATGAAAGAGAAGACAAAATTCAACATCTATTTATGATAAAAAAAAACTCTCAGCAAATTGGATATAGAAGGAACATACCTCAACATAATGAAGTCCATACATGAGAAACACACAAATGACACCATACTCAAGGTGAAAGACTGAAAGCTTTCCCTCTAAGATCAGGAATAAGACAAGGGTTCCAACTTTCGCCACTCAGGTTCAACATAGTCCTGGGAGTCCTAGCTAGAGAAATTAGGCAAGAGAAAGGAATAAGGCATCCAAATTGGAAAGGATGAAGTAAAATTGTCTCTGTTTGCAGATGATATGACCTTATATAGAGGAAATCCTAATGAATCCACTAAAAAAAAAATTAGCACTAATCAACAAATTTAGTAAAGTTGCAGGATATAAAGTCAACATACAGAATTCAGTTGTGTTCTATACACTAACAATGAAATATCTGAAATAGAAATAAAGAAAACAATCCCATTCACAATAGCATCAAAAACTATAAAATACTTAGGAATAAATTCAACCAAGGAAATGAAAGATCTGTACACAGAAAACTACCAGACTTTGATGAAAGAAATTGAAGATACAAACAATAAAAAAAAGTCCCATGTTCATGGATAAGAATTAGTTTTTGTTAAAATGTCCATGCTACTCAAAATCATCTATAGATTCAATGCAATCTTCATCAGAATTCCAATGATTTTTTAGCAGAAATAGAAAAAGCTCTTCTAAAATTTGTATGGAACCCCAAAAGACTGAATAGCCAAAGCAATCCTGAGAAAGAAGAACAAAGCTGGAGGCCTCACACTTCCTGGTTTCAAACTATGCTGCAAAACTAAAATAATCAAAACAGTATGGTTTTGGCATAAAGTAGACACATAGACCAATGGAACAGAATCAAGACCCTAGAATTAAACCCTTGCATATACAGTCAACTAATATTACAAGGGAGTCAAGAATACTTAATGGGGAAAGAATATTCTCTTCAATAAATGGTGTTGAGAAAACTGGATAACCACAAGCAGAAGAATGAAATTGTACCTCTAACTTACACCACTCACAAAAATTAACTCAAAATGGATTAAAGACAAACATAAGACCTCAAATTATAAAACTCCTAAAAAAAACTTGGGGGGAAATTTCCCTGACATTTGCCTTGGCAATAATTTTTTAAAATATGAGACCAAGAGTATAAGCAACAAAAGCAAAATATAATGTTAGCCTTCCTCAAAAGAAAAATCTTCTGTACAGCAAAATAAACAACCAACAAAATTAAAAGGCAGCCTACAGAATAGAAGAATATATTTGTGACCCATGTGTCTGAAAAGGGGGTAATATCCAAAACATATAAAGAACTCATATACTCAATAGCAAAAAAAAAAAAAAAAAAAAAAATCCCAATTTAAAAATGGGTGAAGTACTGGAATAGACATTTTTCCAAAGGAGACATACAAATGGCCAACAAGTACATGAAAAGATGCTTTATATCATTAATATCATGGCAATGCAAATAAAAACCTCAGTGAGGTATCACCTCACACCACTTAGAAGGCTATTATCAAAAAGACAAGTGATAACAAGTAATGACGAGGATGTGGAAAAGATGGAACGCTTGTACCCCGTTGGTGGGAATGTAGACTGGTGCAGCCACAATGGAAAACAATATGGAAATACCTCAAAAAATAAAAATAGAACTACCATATGATCCAGCAATCTAACTTAAAGGTATTTATTTGAAAGAAATAAAATCATTATCTCAAAAAGATATCTGCACTACTGCGTTTGTTGCAGCATTATTTACAATAACCAAGACATGGAAACAACCTTAGTGGTGTCTATTGACAGGTGAAGGGATCAAGAAAACGTGATATCCATATATATACACGGATATATATATATATATATATATATATATATATATATACACACACACACACACACACACACACACACACACACTTGAAAGTTTCTAAGAGAGTAGATCTTAAATGTTCTCACCTCAAAAGAGAAATGTTAATCACATGATGTAATGGAGGTGTTAGGTTATCCTACATTGGTAATCATTACAATATACGTGTGTCAAATCAACAACACCTTTGTACCTTAAACTCAAATAACGTTATATGTCAATTATAGCTTAATAAAGCTAAAATAAAAATAAAGGCAAGGAAGTGACAGCAAATAGAAACATAATTGCTGCATTTATGCATGGAAAGGATACATATCAAGTATATATAAACAATTCTTTCAAATACATAAGAGATAAATAACAAAAGAAAAAAGTGCAAAGTCTATGAACAGGCAATTCACAAAAGGGGAAATACATTTGATTCTTGTTATTTGTGGTATTTATGTTCTATGAAGTTGATGCAAACACTGCATTAGTGAACAGTGATTACAGGGTTAGGTTCTTTCAAGCCTCTGGTCACAACATTTTATCAACTGATCAACACATAACGTTGTTATACGTGTGTCTCCATTTAAAGATTAATTTGATATATATGTTTCTTACAAATAATTTATTCACTGTTTCTTTTTTTTCACATCTTTATTGGAGTATAATGCTTTACAATGTTGTGTTAGTCTCTGCTGTACAACAAAGTGAATCAGCTATATGTATACATATATCCCCATATTCCCTCCCTTCACTATTTCTTTATAATAAAACACTAGCCAAAGGGTTTAACATTTTCCTGACCCTGGGTAACATGACTGTAAATTTGTTTGGTCTTCAGCCTTAAAATAATGTTGTGCACTATGCTTTTATTTCATCAGACGTCACATAATGAATCTACAAATTTAGCAATTTTTTCATCTTTTCCATAACTTCATCATTCATAAAAGATACTGCTTAGGGCATGTTTGAGTCTAGTTCAGTGCCTGAAATTAGTAGGCATTCAATAATTATTTTATTGATTTTATAAATATATATATATTTTAAAGCAAGTAACTAAACAGTCATAAATACATCTTACTCTTATAAAATTACTACCTGGCCATCCCACTGTATCCTTACCATGATCACTGGATACCAAAGTGTTCACTGGTTAGAGTAATGAAGTGAAACCCTCACAAGATGATGAAATTTTAGGAATGCGCACCTGAGATATACACACACAATATATATACACATATGTGGGCGTGCACACACACAGAATAGTTGACCTTGGATACCAAGAGTATGAGTGATTTTTCCCATTACTTTACTCATCTGTATATTCTAAATATTAATGTACAAAAATGATATCTAACATGTAAAAGGTTTCTATGTGCCAGATTTTGTTCAGTGTTACATGTACATTATCTTAATCTTCCCCTGAACTCATAAGGTAATTTTTTCTTTGCTATTTTATACATCAATGAAACTGAGGCACAGAGAAGTTAATTAATTTTCCAATGTTCACACAAACATTATGTGCCAGAGATGGGCAGATTTCACTTCAAAATCCATGCTCCCAAACTCTACATTACACTTTTTTTCTAAAGAACACAAAGTTTTAGAAAAACTACAATAACTAATAAACTGTTACAATGCTTACATTTTATACATTGCTGGAATCTCATTTACATTTCCAGGTATTTATCAGAGAATCTAGCTTTGATTGGACTTCTCTACAGAATGAAATCTTTAATGTTTTATAAACATTGTAGAAAAGGGCTGTTTATTTGTGTCCAATGAATGTCTCTATGACAGAGGAGGAAACTAAAACGCCAGATGGGTCTGGGAGGAATACTCTAAAATAAGAGGTTTCTTTTATGTCTTCTATTTTATCTTTAACATTCATGTGTACTTTATATTCCACGAAAAGTTGCACCTTTAAAAACATAAATTTATTTTAAATTACCCATGAAATTGCTTTAAAACATCTCCCCACTGAAAGGTTCAAGTAAACTGACTCAAAGAAGTGACATCATGTGTATCCTGTGGCTTTGCAATCGACATGCTGTATGGCACAAGTTTGAAATTTGAAAAGAGTGCTTGAAAGGATTCCTAAATTTTCCATTTCTTTATGCTTTCTAAGTATAATGATTATTTGCTTTCAGGGTAACTTGCTCAGAGAAGGGGCAGAGGTGGTGACAGAAAACCCTTGGGCTCAATAAGAAGGATGATCCCCTGCCCACCTGCCTGCTCCCTGAACACCCACAACTCTCTTCTATGGCCTGTGCTTTTGATGGGTAAATAAAAGAAATAGCTTTTAAAATATTGCATCTGCATAATCCATGGTAAGACTAATTTATCCAAAGTCCTATACTTTATATATATATATATATATATATATATATATATATATATATATATATATGAACAGGCTACCCTATAAAATATTTCTAGAGTTTAGAATAGAGTTTAGAATAAGGAAAATGCTTACCTTTTTGTGGGGAAAAGGATTTTTTAAAATCAGATAATGAGAACTCTATGGTACACTTATGAGTTGCTCTCAAAGAGCTCACAATCTGAAACTTACTTGCCTATATGCCTAACTTTAAACCAGACTTAATATAAAAACAAAGAAAATTTCCATTAAGTTTGAAGACTTTCAAGTTATACTGTATTGTGTTTCCAGGTTTCCTATTCCTGAAGGAGTGGCCATGTAGAGCAGTTTAACAGAATGAATGAGGGTTTGGTGACCATGTTCTCTCTGCATGGAATAGGAAAAGGGAGCAAAGATGCTGGAACCTGACAAATTTCTTGGCATCTGACAATAAAAAACTTTATATCAACATGTCAATAGACAGAGACTACCCTGGTGGTCCAGTGGTAAAGAATCTGCCTTCCAATGCAGGGGACGCGGGTTCTATCCCTGTTCGGGGAACTAAGCTCCCACATGCCGTGGGGCAACTAAGCCCGCGTGCCACAACTACTGAGCTCTCGCACCTCAATGAGAGAGCCCGTGTGCTGCAAACTACAGAGCCCACACGCCACAGCTACAGAGATGCCCGCACGCCACAAAGAAGAGCTTGCGCTGCAACTAAGACCTGAAAGCAGCCAAAAACATTAAATAAATAAATAAATAAATTTTTAAAAGTGTCAAGAGACAAAATAAACTTTTCTCCTACATTAACCCCCACAACTAAGAGACTAGTTTGATCCTGACAATATCAGATCTTGTTTGTAGAGAAAGTTTATTTTACCATTAGCAAGGCAATTCAATGGGGCCACTCATTTATGTTGCTAATATCATTAATACATAGCTCTTCATTTTAACACCTTCTATCTTAGAAGGATCAATTGAACTGTACAGATATTAGTCCAATAAGACTACAAATGAATAAATATGAATTGTACTTGATAGTCTCTCTAATAAGTAATTTGACTTCTCTAATTACCATAGTTGTATCAGTAAGTATAGCTCAGTAAAAGATCCCTCTAGGCTTCCACTATACTCTCATCTCTTTGCCCCTGTACACACACACACCCAGCCATGTCGTTTACATGTTGAAAAGCTATGTTTGCTTATTAATGTGACTTTTTTTTAACGTGACTGTTTTTAATTGATGAGCTAGGGCCATACACTTTTCTCTCTTTCGTGTTACTTCAAGGAATATATCACTAAATGTATAAATGAATAACACTATAGGTAAGAAGTAAGGATAGAATCAGTGTCAGGCAGGTATCTGGTTAGATTTATTTTTTCGTTGATTGTTTAAGGTAATGTATATGGTAAAATATAATGAAGAATCACTTCAACTTTCCGTTTATAATTTTTCCCATTTTATTTTTATGTACAAAAATGCCAAAAATTGCTTGGACTGGCATGTTTCTATTCTCCTAAGCACCAGTCAATGTTCTAGGTGCTAGAGAGACACCTGTAAATAAAACACATAAGAATCTTTGTATTTGTGAAGTTTATATTGTAGTAGAAGATATATAAAATTAAGGATATAAATACAGTTGACTCTTGAACAACACAGGTTTGAACTGTGTGGGTACACTTAAAGACAGATTTTTTTCATCAGTAAATACTACAGTACTACATGGTCTGTAGTTGGTTAAATCCGCAGATGTGGAACCACAGACATGGAAGAACCATGGATACAGAGGGCCAACTATAAGCTATACTCGGATTTTCGATTACACAGAGGGTTGGCACTGCTGAACCTGCATTGTTCAAGGGTCAACTGTAAATAAAATATATAGTGTACTAGATAATGATAAGTGACCAAGAGGAAAAAATAAGGAAAGGGATATGAATGAGTAAGCACATTTTAGTTACGCTGGCCAAGGATATCCTCACTGAAAAGGTAAAATGTGAGTTAAGACTTGAAAGAAGTGAGGGATTGAGCCATGTACGTATCTAAGGGAACAGCATCTCAGGCAGAAAAAACAGTAAGTGCAAACATTGAGGCAAGATGATGGCAAGTTCCAGGAATAACCAGTTGGGCAGTGTTTCTGTGGAAAAGTGAATGAGAGGTAGCTGTGGGAGTTCAAGCCAAGGAGAAACTGGGAGAGAAGTCAGGCTGGGCCTCGAGGGACAGTGTATGGATTTGTATTATATTCTGAATGAGATCAGAAGCCATTATAAGGCTTTGAGAAGTGTAATTACATGATCTGACTTACATTTTAATAGAATCACTCATTGCTATATTGATATAGATTGAAGGAGGCTAGGGAAGAAGCTTATGAAACCAATTAGGAGATTATTGCAATGAGATGATAGTTGTTTGGAACTGAACTACAGGGGTGTGGACAGTAAAAAGTGGTAGGATTCTGGATATATTTTGATGGAATTTACTGATGACATGAGGTATGAGAGGAAGAGAGAAGTCAAGAACGACCTCTACGTATGTATCCTGAGCTACTGGAAGAATAGAGCTGCTATTTGTTGACATATGAAAGACTATGGGAAAAGCAGGTTTGAGGGATGGAAATCAAGATTTTGCTACTGAGACATGTTAAGTTCAAGCTGCCTATAAGACATCTCAGTAAAGATGTTTAGTAGGTATTTGAGTATATGAGTCTAGAGTTCTTGAGAGGGGCCTGAATTGACAATACGAATTTTATAATCATAAACATAAAGACGGTATTTAGATCCACAGGACTGGAAGAGATACAAATTAGTAAGTAAGTATCAAAGACTGAGGACTGAGCCGAGTCACTTACATTAAAAGTCTGAAGACAAATGAAAGATCCGACACAGGAGACTAAGAAAGAGCAGCCAGTTATGTAAGAGAAAAATGAAGTGTGTGGCATCCTAGAACCCAAGGGAAGACAGTGTATCCAAAAGAGGATATGAGTCAAATGCTACTGATGGGCCAAGAAAGGTGAAGACTGAGAAATGATCAGTGATTTTAGAAACATTAAGGTCATTAGGGTTGTTGATAAGACCCATTTTGGTGAAGTGGTTCTAAGAGACAATGGAGAAGGGCTAATGGAAACAGTGAATATAGACTTTGGTTAGATACGAAGTCATTGGAGGATTTTGATCATATAAGTGACATAATCTGGCTCTTATTTTGTTAGTATTCCTGGGGTTTCTGTGTAGAAAATAGAATAAGAGAGGCAATTGTGGAAGCAGGAAGTCTAGTTAAGAGGCTTATTAAAATAATCCAGGTGAGAGAAGATGGTGGTTCCAACCAGGATACTAGCAGTGAAGGTGGTAAGGAGTGGTTGGATTCTGGATGTATTTTGAAAGTAGAAACCCCAGGATTTGCTGATGGGTTGGATGAAGAATATGAAAGAAACAGAGGAGTCAACTGGAATGAAGGAGTTACCATCAACTGAGAAGGAGAAGATTTAGGCAGAAGGTTGTGGGGAAATGTCAATATAATATAATTAGCAGAGGTATGAATGTGAGAAAATATAAAGACTACACAGGGAATTATAAGTACTAGCGGTACCATAGGATAGTAACAAATAATGGTCTTCAGAGTGACAAGACAAAACTGGATTCAAATCCAACTTGGTAATGTTCTGTTTAATTATTTGAAATATATTCCAGACAAAAGAAGAGAAGATTGTTACGATGTGAGGCAGGAGTAGCCCTGGTGTCTTAGCGAAAAAGCCCAGAAACCTGTGTTGCTGGAGCAAAGTGAATAAGAGGGAGAAGAGTAGGAGATGCAATCAAAGAGGTAATAAGAGGTCCTTCCAAGAAAACACAAGCTCTAAGTTGGCTGGTACATATGCACTATAAGAAAAGTACAGGGAAGGGTATAGTGATGTTCAGAATTATACATAATTATGTATTATGTATACATAATTAATAGCTATCAGAAATTTTCTTCAGAGGAACCACAAAATCAAGTTTGCTGTTTTAGGTTGATCAACTGGCCTCATTGGAAAGGATAAGATAGGGATGAGAATAAATTCCAAGGGTCTACATTCAGATTCCACAACTATTTAACATATATGACAATACTTTCCTATGCTCATTTAATCTTCACAGTATGTCCTCAACCTATTTGCTCTCTTTCCCTTCCCTGTACCAGATGGTAAAACTATACTTTGGTAAAATCATTAGATCGTATGCCCTATTTTGTCATTCAAGGTCTTTCTCAATTGCTTCTCAACCAAATTCATCAATTGTTCCTTACCCTGCCTGCCACAAATCCACATTCCACCCATTCCATGAATATACCATGCAATGCCATGCCTCTTTGTTTTTGTTTCTGCTATTGCTATTTCAAAATGTACCTGGGATTTGTTTTAATCAGGGATAGTAAGACACAGACATGGAAATGACTGTCATGAAGGAATAAGGTGTTATTCACAGTTCCCTAGAAATAAGAGGCATGGTACACCATCTAGGGCTATATGGGGAAGCATCAGGGCCAATCAGGAGCAGAGGGAGTGGGGAAAACAGGCAAGAATCTTTATGGTGGTTTCTGTGAGAAAGGCAAGACAAGGCAGGGTAAGGAAGTTTAGGATTGGCTAGTTTGAATAATTTCAGTGGGTTCTAGGATACAGGGGCTTTCTCTAATTGTATGATACCTGGCCCTGGAGTGATTAAGAAAGATGGATAGTGACCTAGAGTATAAGAACTAGATAAAGGAGGTAGTTGGAGAGTACAGGTTTGGGATTTGTTGGTTTGCATAGAAAAGGCATGCTTCTGGATGAGCTGTCTGATCTGTAGGAATTAGCTAACCTTGGGAGGGGCAGTCCCTCCTCAGTGGTCAGCAAGGCCCCAGATACCAGAGCATCAGAATACAGAAAATAAGGAAATATAGTTAATATAATTTCCTCAGCTACTCTTTTTTTTTTTTTTTTTACTATGAATGAATCGATTCTTGATTCAAGGTTCAATTCAGATGTGTCAGCTTCTGTCAAGTCCTTCCCAATGCTGAAGTCAAAATTAATCACACTCCCCTCCTCATTGCTAACGTCTTTGTTTAAAGTTCTCTTTAAGTACATACAACAGTTCTGATCTAATAATTAAGGTCTATATGGGTTACCATCCCCCATGTTTTTGAGAAAATAGAAAAGGTATCTTTGGTAACAAATATTTCTAGTAAGAAGTAACGTGACATTATCAAGTCCATTAAAATTATTTTTAAAGTAAACTCAGAATGAGAAATAATTGCTGGCAGTTTCTTATCAACAAAACAGGATATTGACTTTACAGAGAAAGAGTACAGTTTTCTTTAGATCTATAAGTGTAAATGGAAAAATCAAAGCAAACAATGATATAATCAATGAAATGCTTAATTGAAAATATAATGCCTACTTAGGAGTAAAAAATTAACTAATAAAGTTTTCAGCAACTATGACATCCAACTACTGACTCCACAGTTGTTTTTTTGCTTGTTAATTACTGAACTGAGTGATTTTGGCATTAAACAGACACAACCTTACCTGTTGACCACACTACACTTGAGATGTGGTCAACACTTAGAGCAATGAATTGAACATATCTAGTAAGTTTGATTTAAAGAGACTTAATAGTATTTACTAGCTGTGATTCTAGTCAGGGATTACAGTTATTTGCATACTATTGAATAAGGAATATTCCTTCATGATGTGGGAAAGCTGTCCTCTTTGATAACACAGCTTCAGAAGGGATGCACATAGAATAGTGCTCAACAGTGTGACACATGTGGAAGACATCTGCCTGCCCAGAATTTGACCAGTGCTTTCTAGTGAACAAGTATATGCCACTAAAATAATAGTAATAGTAATAAGCCCCATATACATCAATCTGGTTAGCTATAAGGATAGAAACTTTCTATAAATACTGAAGATTTACTAGATGTTAAGTCAAACCCTGTCTTACACATAGTTATATTTGATCTGCAAATTCATATTAGTAGTGTACATTTATAATGAGTTTTTTAACTTTTACAATCATTTTCACCACGTATTATTTTCCTTTTCAGTGGGCTACAGATAATGGTTTAGAATTTATGCCAATTAGCCATGATCCACAAGGATGTCTTGATGTGCCATGTTTGTAAGCAAGTAGGGATCATAAATGATACACCTCCTGTGTCAGTGCAAGACATTTAATGCTAAATATCATCTGCCATTATGGCAATGGTTTGCTCTTGGTCAGGAGATAGCTGAATTATTTATTCTTTCCTAATTCAAGGTGGTACAGAAGAGGCTATTGCCAAGGGACAGACTTAGCATGAAAACATGTGTAGGGGAAGCAAAGATCTATGACATGAGTTTTTTTTTCATTAGTATTGAAAGCACAAGTGATTCTTGGCCTGAAGGTGAGTCACAGATGGACAGGGCTCAGATGGCACATGAAGACACAGAAGTGAGTAAGATTCCCTAGTGAGAATTGAAAGTGCATTTTGGCAAGAGATGAATTTGTCTCCTATATAGTAGGGTCATTACACACAACCCTTGCTCATTCCTCCATCTGGTTTCTATGTCAAATAGCATTAATTCAGTTTTTAGTGGTCTGATTTTCAACCAGTTCAAATATAGCAAGTATCCCAGACATCTACTGAAATGTACATGCATATGGTTCCATTTTTATGTAATTATTTGAGAATTGGTAAGGGATTAATGCTCACATCAATGAAAAGAATAAATATGTCATAGAAAAATTCAAATTACTGTAGTACAATTTTCCAATGACAAGTGTAAAAAGTAAGTTCATTCTTTAGAAGCCTTTTCCAATTTCCTTGTTATTTTATCTTCAACACTGAACTCTTTTCATTGAAAGAATTACCAGCTTTAGTGAAAAATGCCTAGATAAGAAAGAGAAATTAAGAAGTGACTCAGTGTTTACAAAAATACTGGCTGATGAATCACTGTTTAAAGGAAGAACAGTTTACTTTCCTCAAAGAGAATAAGCACCCAGAACTTAATGGTGACCATACTTTATGTTCTCTGGATTGTTTGACAATTGATATATAGCCATTCTAACCAAGGAATAATATCAAGGTCATGTTACCATTAGTGCTCCTAGATCAATAAGAAATGGAAGGTGATAAACTCAAAGTAATGTACTTTATTGAATTGTTTTCAGTCTCTGCTTAACTTTGCGCTTCATTGTTGGATCAGTTAAAAATGAGGGACAGGGCTTCCCTGGTGGCGCAGTGGTTGAGAGTCCGCCTGCCGATGCAGGGGACACGGGTTCATGCCCCGGTCCGGGAAGATCCCACATGCCGCGGAGCGGCTGGGCCCGTGAGCCATGGCTGCTGAGCCTGCGCGTCCGGAGCCTGCACTCCGCAACGGGAGAGGCCACAACAGTGAGAGGCCCGCATACCGCAAAAAAAAAAAAAAAAAAATGAGGGACAAATCCACTGAGAGAATCCTCGGACCTAGGTTTCTCCCAAAGAAATAAGCAGCTACTTTAAAGTTAGCTTTATGTGCTGATCAACCTGAAGGGGAAAATCAGCCCAACAAGATTTTGTATATTTAATTAATCACTTTGAAATTTTGGAGACAGACTAATAATTGCAAATTATTATTAAGGTTTCAGTTCATTGACTATAGAAAGCTGTCCTTTGATAGTATCTCTGCGACCTAAGCAAATTACTCTCCACAAAAAAAAAAACAAAAAAAACCCTGTAGCAGGTGCACTCAGAGACTAAGTATATACTGGGAAAAATTGGCTGATAGAATGTGTATTCACAGTATACTGTGAACATACATGGGCTGACAGGCAATAGCGTTTGTTGAGTTCCTATTGTATGTAAAGCATTGTGCTAGTTACTATGGGGAGATACATGACACAGAAAATGTACTTCCTCTTCTTGACACTTTCAGTCTCATTGAGTTTCATAAGAATATATATTCATGGGGAAAATAGACTTTGGAATTAGTATCAAGCAAAATACTAATAAGCACTATAGAAATGGTCCAAAGTAAGAAGGAAAATGGTGAGATGTAAGGAATGATCAGGAGTGACTCAGCTTTTATTGACAGAACTAAACCCTAAATGGAGTACAGTACACCCCCATCAATACTTTTGAGCTAATGGAAAGGAACAGCAGAGAGCTATGCTGGCAGTCCTTCAAACGAAAATGTGTTCACTGATGACATGGTCCACCTCATATCTAATGTGAACAGACTGTGGAAGGTCAGAGGAAAAAAAAGAATGATGGCAAATAACAGGGATAGAACTAGCTAGAGACCTTAATTAAAGCAACTGTACTTGGCTTTCTATTTCAAAAAGTAAGAAGCTACCTAAAAGAAATAAAAAATGTTTCTGTAACAAAGGTCCCTTTAAGCAATAACAACTTTACCAAGGATGTAATCTAACATTAGCCTAACAGCATAGAATTTTCTCACACAACAGTATATCCTTAACAGTTTTTTTTTTTTTCTTTTTGCGATACGTGGGCCTCTCACTATTGTGGCCTCTCCCGTTGCGGAGCACAGGCTCCGGACATGCAGGCTCAGCGGCCATGGCTCATGGGCCCAGTCGCTCCGCGGCATGTGGGATCCTCCTGGACCGGGGCATGAACCCGTGTCCCCTGCATCAGCAGGCGGACTCTCAACCACTGCGCCACCAGGGAAGCCCCCAATCCTTAACAGTTTTATTGCGAAACATGCTGATTTTGTGCTAACCAAATACAAATAATCACAAGCATAATGTTCTTCTAGAGTTGGTCCTGTGTTAAATAAATGCACTTGGTCAGTCATTTTTCCTTGTTAGCGGCATACTCCTGAATGTAGACAATTGAGAATGGATGTAATTACAAACCATTCAAATAGACTAGCTCTACAGAACTATTTTTAAGCATTCATATTTCAATCAATAGTGCAGAAGGGAATTCTGGTAGAAGTATTTTCTATCCTGACTATATTTGCATATTTGTGTTAGTTGCTTGATTCAAACCAATTAGACTACAGTTATCTATGAAAACCATATGGTGCACAAATAAAGCATACAAGACCAGTTGAACATCAAAAGTATATCTTTTGCATAGTTAGAAAGGAACACTGACAGAGAATATATTTATTATTCGAGGAGTATACTACCTAATAGAAGGAACTATCTTTATATGTTAAATCTATATGTACTGAAGCAACTGATTACTCTTCAAATATTTGTCAATGTTGTATTAACTTGGGGCAAAGAGCATAGAAAAGGAGTGATGTGAGGAGCAGAATTCAATTGTTTAAATAAGCTTGTGAAAATGGTGGTTTTTGTAGGTAAATCAACGACAGAATGACCTTCTAATATTCTATTTGAATTTCTAATTTAAACTTTCCTAGTAGGACTATTCTTATCAACACTTAAGGACATAATCATTACTAATTTATTTAACTATGGTCGTGACATTTTACTTTTTAAAAAAGTTTGACCTAAAATAAACATATAAATATCTTATTACTTTCTTTGGGGGACTGATTTAAAAAAAAAAACACACACACAACTGGGCTTCCCTGGTGGCGCAGTGGTTGAGAGTCCGCTTGCCGATGCAGGGGACACGGGTTCGTGGCCCGGTCCGGGAAGATCCCACATGCCGCAGAGCGGCTGGGCCCGTGAGCCGCTGAGCCTGCGCGTCCGGCAACGGGAGAGGCCACAACTGTGAGAGGCCTGCATACCACAAAACAAACAAACAAACAAAAAAAACCACACAACTACTACATTTGGGTCATCTGGGTCATACACCCACATTCAGGTAGATGGAGACTGTGGTAGATAGAATAATGGCTCCCAAAGATGTCTATGTCCTAATCCTCAAAACTTGTGAATATGTTAATTTAATGGTAAAAGGGACTTTGCGGACATGATTAAGGTTAAGGATTTTGAGATGGGGAGAGTAGCCTGGATTATCCACATTGGTCCAATGTAATCACAGGGTCATTTTAAGAGGGAGACTGGAGGCTCAGAGTCTAGAGTAGGAGATGGGAAGATGGAAGCAGAGGGGTGTGTGTGTATGAGAGGGGGTGAGGGAGAGGGAGAAGGAAGAAGAAAGGGAGAGGGAGAAGAAGAGGGAAAGTGAGAAAGAGAGAGATTAGAAGATGCTATGCTGCTGGCTTTGAGTATAGAGGAAGGGGCCATAAGTCAAGGAATGTGGACAGCCTCTAGCAGCTGGAAAAGCCAAGGAAATGGATTCTCTCTTAAAACCTCCAAAAGGAACACAGCCCTGTTGACCTATTTCAAATTTCTGATCCCCTTAACTGTGAGATAATAAATTTGTGTTGTTTTAAGCCTGTAAATTTGCATCAGTAGGAACTAATTCAGAGTCCCTACCCATGAAAGTTCTAAGCTACCACTTAAAACTTTTCTTGCCTCTTTCAATTGTGCCCTTTTAATAGACATATCATCAGGGAGTGACTTGGTCACTTACCAACACTTTCACCTTGTGGTATCCAATACATCTGTATGTCCTCTGGTTCTCCTGAGATAGTAAGTCATAGTTTTTAAATAATTCTTCTTAGCTTGTAATGTGTACAACAACATACTAGACACAAAAATATTACACAAGCCATTATCATTTTAAAATATTTCGGAATTTTGTTTTGCTCATGCCATATTATATGACAGGTCATTTTACATGTACTTGTTTCAAGTTCTCTTTGTTAAAATATATGTGTACTTGTGTACCCATGAATAGTTGAAAGGTACATTTCTACCTCGACATGTCTTTTCTGTCTGAGAAATACACACATTTTATCCAATTTGATATAAATAAAACACTCAAGAATGCAAAATATATATATATGTGTGTATAATCAGATTTGTACATTTGAATGTTATCTAGCATTGAGTGCAGTTATATCCGGAGTTAGATTAATTCTTTAAAATATCGTTCCTCAATAACCAGTGATAAATGTTTGCCAGTATTCTCCATCTCCCACAGTCTGGAGCACACAGCAGAACTCAGTAAATATTAGTTATAAATAATCAATGAAATAACCTTTGAAACACAAACTGAAGAATTTTAAAAATCAAGGCATAGCTTCTTCAGAATTGTCTTGTAATCAACGTGTCTGTAAAATGTAAATAATACATAAAAAATCCAACATACATCATTTTTATGTTTATGACACTATATTAATTTACACAGGTTTCTTCCATTGTTCCCAAATTCATACAGACTTTAATCGTTCAAAGCACTATTTGTATAAATGAAGCTCACTAACGTTCTTGCTGGATTTAGGTTTGGGGATTGAGTACCTTCTTTGTTAGATTGATTAGAGTGTACATTATTACAATATTATTATGGGATGCCTGGTGTCTCACACAGAATTAAGTCAGTGAGCTCCCTTATCACTGAAAGGAGTGGAGTAAAGGCTAAATATCAATGTGCCAAATGTTTTGAAAAAGGAACTTCTGATTAGAAAGGAGATTGAATTAGAAATGGCCTCTAAAGTCCCTTCCACCTTGAACAGTCTGTGATTCTAACATATAACTCCAAGACTGCAGCCAGGAGGGGCCACTGCAGGGTCCACAGCTGGGACTAAGGTCTGTATACCTATTACCCAATGCACAAGCAGGCGAGACTCCTCCAGGGTCCCTTGGCATATGGTCCTGGATCCCACAGTTCCCACAATGGCACTTATATACATGGATGGATGCCAAATTGTTATTGTTGGGGAGGGACAGGATTAGGGACATCTTATTTAGTCATGTTGCTGATGTACAATGCCTGACTCTCGGCTGTCTCATGCACTAGGAGATAAAAACCTATAAATGGCATTACTGAGACATTTGACAACATTTGAATTTTTATTTTGAATTAGATAATATTATATAGATGTTAAATGTTCTTATTTTGATAACTTATTGTGGTTATGTAAGAGATGTCTTAAAGAAAAGACATCTAAATATTTAGAGGTAAGTGAGCATGTGTGAAAATTATTCTCACATGATAAGAAGGAGGAAGAAAGAATGAGGAAGAAAGATTGAGAGACAGAGAGAGAAAGAAAAAGAGAGGACAAATGGTGGAATAAATGGTAAATAATTTGAGAATCTGGGTAAAGTATATTCAGGATTTCTTGTACTATTCTTGTAACTTTTCTGCAAATTTGAAATTATATAATAATAGAATGGGCAGTATGCCTGGCCATCTGTTTCTTGCTTCAATATTGTTTGGACAGAACAGACACGGGGACTCCCCTTCTTCCAGCTTCCAACCACTCTCCAACCTCCTCTCCAGTCACTACCTCAGGGACCATTCTGTGGCCCATCGTCTGCTTCTGGGACTAGCCAACACTGTGTTTTGCGGTTACCACCTTATTATCAGCCACGAGTTCTCAGATTCATTAGAATTATCCCACTAACGTGGAGACTGCCATCAACTTCATAGTCACTCTGCATCTGCAGCCCTTCAGGGTCTACCGCTCTCTGGGTTTTCTATTTAGAAGGTGACCACATGGCCATAGAGAACATGGGCTACTTCTGTGAGATGACCCAGGAGAAGTGCAAGGGCACTGAGTGTCTGCTGAAGATGCAAAACTAGCACAGTGACTGTGCCCACTTTCAGGACAGGTAGAGCTATCCCAAGACAAGTGGGGTGAGAGCCTGCATGCCATGGAAGCTGCCATGGCTCTGGAGAAGAATCTGAACCAGGCCCTTTGGGATCTGAATTCCCTGGATTCTGCCCTCACAGACTTCATCTCTGTGACTTCCTGGAGAGCCACTGCCTAGATGAGGAGGTGAAACTCATCAAGAAGATGAGCAACCACCTGACTGATCTTGACAGGCTGGTCAGCCCCCAGGTTAGGAGCCTACCAAGTGCACAGCTAGGAGCCCTTGAATCCCAGCAGACTTTGAGAGGGCCGTCTCAGCTACCTGGTAACAGGGCTTCTGCCTGAGCCTCTCTCTCCAGCCACTAGGCAGCTTTTTAACCAACGTGGCCCGTGGTTCCTTATCCTAGGCCATGGACCAAATGGAAACAATAACATTATTTTGCAGCTTAAAATAAAGTATTACCCCCAAATATATTAATACATGGTGCTATGAGAGCATAGAATATAGGGGCCTAACCTAGTTTGGGGGGTTAAGAACACTTTTCCTGAGGAATTATTCATGATCTGCCCACTTTGGGCCAGTCATAAGTCCTTGATGTTCAGAGTCTTCACTTGGTGTTTCTAAAATATTACTGAATTATTCTCACTTTTGGAATGTTGCCAACTCTTGAGATGTCAATGCAGAATGCATATTTATAGCTGAAAATGGAAGTGATTTAATGAAAGCAAAATGACACTATTTCTACGTAAGTAAATTTTTACCTAGAAGAATTCTACTTGGCCGCATAATAATCAATACTGAAAAAAAAAGAATAGGTTAGATGCGAGCCTTCATCTCTTGCTTGTTCTCTGACTTTCTGCGTCTGATAGGGGCTATTGTCATCTCATCATGGTTGAAGGTTAAACCCCATTCACAGATGCAGAGATGGGCAGACCCAAGCTTCAGTAATCCTCATAAACTAGAGAGCTGAGAAACGGTCTTCAGGGTTCTGTCTGATGAGTGGTTTCTGACACTGCTATTCATTAACTTCATATAGGTTTTATTGCTATATAGCTATATATAACTATATATATATGTGTGTGTGTGTGTGTGTGTGTGTGTGTGTGTGTGTATTTCTCTACATAACAGTTCAAGCACTGTTCCAGAAGTTGTGGGAGATAAAAGGAAACATGAAATTATCTTTGATTCCCCCCCAAAACACTGGACAGTCTAGTGAGAGCAACAGAAATGTATATAAAGACTATACAATGCAATCCCAGATAAGGCAAATTGAGATTAGAGCTGGTCTGGGAGTCTATTTTGCCCTTTTGTTTCTCAGAAGGTGATCTTACTTATAGGACATACTTATAAGGTAGTACAAGAACCACTCAGAAGTGTACCACTGAAGCATTCTGTTTTGTATGTCTAAAATACTTGCTATTGCAGAAGAGACATTTACTGTCTGAGATAATCTGAAAAGAGGAGCAAATTTGGGCAGTGGAAGGAATATTGCCAGCACGTGAGAAGAAATTAAAAGTTACCTCCTGGCTTGCTTGACCAATATTTTAATGTTGCAGTAGTTTAAATAATTCATGTTCTTTTTAAAGTCTTTGTTACAAATGTCAGCAAGAGAGAGCAAATATTTCAGAAATCAATACTTCTCCCAAATTATAAGTAAAAACATAAGTAATCCTTAAAGAATATTGTGTCAGGAATATGCTATGTTCTGAGATAAAATATCAATTAAACATTTTAAGTATCGAGGTGCTAAAATACTTGATTACATAAAAAAATCAGAAAATGCAAATCAAGAGATAACCCGAGGGCTTCCGGGAAGATGGCGGAAGAGTAAGACGTGGAGATCACCTTCCTCCCCACAGATACACCAGAAATACATCTACACAGGGAACAACTCCTACAGAACACGTACTGAACGCTGGCAGAAGACATCAGACCTCCCAAAAGGCAAGAAACCCCCCCCCACATACCTGGGTAGGGCAAAAGAAAAAGGAATAAATAGAGACAAAAGAATAGGGACGGGATCTGCACCAGTGGGAGGGAGTTGTGAAGGAGGAAAGGTTTCCGCACACTAGGAAGCCCCTTCGTGGGTGGAGACTGTGGGTGGTGGAGGGGGAAGCTTCTGAGCCGCGGAGGAGAGCACAGCAACAGGGGTGTGGAGGACAAAGCGGAAAGATTCCCACACAGAGGATCAGGGCCGACCAGAACTCACCAGTCTGAAAGGCTTGTCTGCTCACCCGCCGGGGCGGGCGGGGCTGGGAGTTGAGGCTCAGGCTTCAGTCGGAGCGCAGGGAGAGGACTGGGGTTGGCGGTGTGAAAACAGCCTGCAGGGGGTTAGTGCACCACGGCTAGCCAGGAGGGAGTCCGGGAAAAAGTCTGGACCTGCCAGCTTAAAGGAGCTCCAGAGAAGGGCGCGAGCCGCGGCTAAAAGCGCGGACCCCAGAGACGGGCATGAGACGCTAAGGCTGCTGCTGCCGCCACCAAGAAGCCTGTGTGCGAGCACAGGTCACTATCCACACCCCCCTTCTGGGGAGCCTGTGCAGCCCGCCACTGCCAGGGTCCCGGGATCCAGGAACAACTCCCCCGGGAGAACGCACGGCGCGCCTCAGGCTGCTGCAACGTCACGCCGGCCTCTGCCGCCGCAGGCCCGCCCCGCGCTCCGTGCCCCTCCCTCCCCGCCGGCCTGAGTGAGCCAGAGCCCCCGAATCAGCGGCGCCTTTAACCCCGTCCTGTCTGAGCGAAGAACAGACGCCCTCCAGCGACCTACCCGCAGAGGTGGGGCCAAATCCAAAGCTGAGCCCCAGGAGCTGTGAGAACAAGGAAGAGAAAGGGGAATCTCTCCCAGCAGCCTTAGGAGCAGCGAATTAAAGCTCCACAACCAACTTGATGTACCTGCATCTGTGGAATACATGAATAGACAACGAATCATCCCGAATTAAGGAGGTGGACTTTGAGAGCAAGATTTATGATTTTTTTCCCCTTTTCCTCTTTTTGCGAGTGTGTATGTGTATGCTTCTGTGTGAGATTTTGTCTGTATAGCTTTGCTTCCATTTGTCCTAGACTTCTATCCGTCTGTTTTTTGTTTGTTTAAATTCTTTTTTCTTAATAATTTTTTTATTTTAATAACTTTATTTTATTTTACTTTATCTTCTTTCTTTCTTTCTTTCCTTCCCTCCTTTAGACAATGAATTATCCCAAATTGAGGAGGTGGACTTTGAGAGCAAGATTTATGATTTTTTCCTCTTTTTGTGAGTGTGTATGTGTATGCTTCTGTGTGAGATTTTGTCTGTATAGCTTTGCTTCCACCATTTGTCCTAGGGTTCTATCCATCCGTTTTTGTTTGTTTGTTTTAAATTTTTTTCTTTTTTTTCTCTTAATAATTATTTTTTTATTTTAGTAACTTTATTGTATTTTATCTCACTTTATTTTATTTTACTTTATCTTCTGTCTTTCTTTTTTCCTTCCTTCCCTCCTTCCTTCTTCCCTCCCTCCCTCCCTCCCTCCTTCCCTCCCTCCTTCCCTCCTTTCTTTCTTTCTTTCTTTCTACTTCTACTAATTCTTTCTTTCTACTTTTTCTCCCTTTTATTCTGAGCCGTGTGGATGAAAGGATCTTGCTGCTCCAGCCAGGAGTCAGTGCTGTGCCTCTGAGGTGGGAGAGCCAACTTCAGGACACTGGTCCACAAGAGAACTCCCAGCTCCGCATAATATCAAATGGCAAAAATCTCCCAGAGATCTCCATCACAACACCAGCACCCAGCTTCACTCAACGACCAGCAAGCTACAGTGCTGGACATCCTATGCCAAACAACTAGCAAGACAGGAACACAACCCCACCCGTTAGCAGAGAGGCTGCCTAAAATCATAATAAGGCCACAGACACCCCAAAACAAACCACCAGATGAGGACCTGACCACCAGAAAGACAAGATCCAGCCTCATCCACCACAACACAGGCACTAGTCCCCTCCACCAGGAAGCCTACACAACCCACTGAACCAACCTTAGCCACTGGGGACAGACACCAAAAACAACGGGAACTATGAACCTGCAGCCTGCAAAAAGGATACCCCAAACACAGTAAGATAAGCAAAATGAGAAGACAAAAAACACACAGCAGATGAAGGAGCAAGATAAAAACCCACCAGACCTAACAAATGAAGAGGAAATAGGCAGTCTACCTGAAAAAGAATTCAGAATAATGATAGTAAAGATGATCCAATATCTTGGAAATAGAATAGACAAAATGCAAGAAACATTTAACAAGGACCTAGAAGAATTAAAGATGGAACAAACAACGATGAACAACACAATAAATGAAATGAAAAATACTCTAGATGGGATCAATAGCAGAGTAAGTGAGGCAGAAGAACAGATAAGTGACCTGGAAGATAAAATAGTGGAAATAACTACTGCAGAGCAGAATAAAGAAAAAAGAATGAAAAGAACTGAGGACAGTCTCAGAGACCTCTGGGACAACATTAAATGCAGCAACATTCGAATTATAGGGGTTCCAGAAAAAGAGAAAAAGAAAGGGATGGAGAAAATATTTGAAGAGATTATAGTTGAAAACTTCCCTAATATGGGAAAGGAAATAGTTAATCAAGCCCAGGAAGCACAGAGAGTCCCATACAGGATAAATCCAAGGAGAAATACGCCAAGACACATATTAATCAAACTGTCAAAAATTAAATACAAAGAAAACATATTAAAGGCAGCAAGGGAAAAAAACAAATAACACACAAGGGACTCCCCATAAGGTTAACAGCTGATCTCTCAGCAGAAACCCTACAAGCCAGAAGGGACTGGCAGGACATGTTTAAAGTGATGAAGGAGAAAAACCTGCAACCAAGATTACTCTACCCAGCAAGGATCTCATTCAGATTTGATGGAGAAATTAAAACCTTTACAGACAAGCAAAAGCTGAGAGAGTTCAGCACACCAAACCAGCTTTACAACAAGTGCTAAAGGAACTTCTCTAGGCAAGAAACACAAGAGAAGGAAAAGACCTACAATAACGAACCCAAAACAATTTAGAAAATGGGAATAGGAACATACATATCGATAATTACCTTAAATATAAATGGACTAAATGCTCCCACCAAAAGACGCAAATTAACTCCTTCATAGAAGACAATTAATTTTTAAAGGATAAGTACTAAAACTGTGGCCATATGAAATTATATATATATATACACACACACACACATATACTAGAAGTATATACATATATATGTATATATATACTAGACGTTTGTACCTTTTGAATAATACATAAAATATTAAAGTGACATAAATGACAACAAACTTTTAGAACTTAAACCAACAAAATTTGGTTTGGCAGAGGAAAGGTATTTAACTACTGACATTATTTTAGAATACTGGAGTATGGAGGTGGTAATAAGAACAGGACCAGCTTTTACTTGGTTTTATTCTTGTAATAAAAACCCTTTGCAGGCAATGCCCCCCTTTATTGCCTGCCCTGGGCACAGGCCACTCCCCCTTCCCCTCCTGTGGGAGGCCACTGCTCCACTCAAAATTTCTTAGCAAAAAGTGGGCCTAATCACTGTTGGGTTTGTGACCTCCCAAAACACCTTTCCTTTCTTCCCTCCTTCCTTCCCCCCATCTCCCCCTGTCTCTCTTTCTTTCCTTCTCTCTTATTTATTTATTACACATTTTTAAAGGAATTTTGCCTTTTTTTAAAATTTTATTTATTTATTTATTTATTTTTGGCTGTGTTGGGTCTTCGTTTCTGTGCGAGGGCTTTCTCTTCTTGCGGCAAGTGGGGGCCACTCTTCATCGCAGTGCGCGGGCCTCTCACTATCGTGGCCTCTCTTGTTGTGGAGCACAGGCTCCAGATGCGCAGGCTCACTAGTTGTGGCTCACGGGGCTAGTTGCTCCGCGGCATGTGGGATCTTCCCAGACCAGGGCTCGAACCTGTGTCCCCTGCATTGGCCGGCAGACTCTCAAACACTGTGCCACCAGGGAAGCCCTATTATACATTTTTAAAGTTTACTTTCCATTTACAGTTATTATAAAATGCTGGCTACATTTCTCATGGTGTACACTACGTCCTTGAGCCCATCTTACACCTAATAGTTTGTACCTCCCACTTCCCCACACCTATCTTGCCCCTCCCCCTTCCCTCTCCCCACAACCAGTAGTTTGTTCTCTGTATCTGTGAGTCTGCTTCTTTTTTGTTATATTCTGCTGTATTTTTAGATTTCATAAGTGATATCATACAGTATTTGTCTTTCTCTGTCTGACTCATTTTACTTCGCATGATGCCCTCCACGTCCACCCTTGCTGCTGCAAATGGCGTCATTCTTTTTTATGGCTGAGTAGTATTCCATTGTATATATGTACCACATCTTCTTTATCCATTCCTCTGTGGATGGACACTTCCATCCCTTGGCAATTGTAAATAATGCTGCTATGAACATTGAGGTGCATGTATCTCTTTGAATTAGTGTGGTTTTTTTTTTTGGATATATACCCAGGAGTGCAATTTCTGGGTCCTATGGTAGTTCTATTTTTAGTTTTCTGAGAAACCTCCATACTGAAAACCACCATTCTTTTTGTCCTTTGGACTAACTTTTAGTAGGGCAAGGTGTTTGGGATTTTTGAGGGCTGTTAGTTGCTGACATCGTATGGTGAGATGTAACAAACACCACGATGAGGTAGGTGCCCTGGGGGCAACTGCTTTCTATGCCATTTCAGGAGATGGCACTGGCACTCCACACATAACACCACTCCCCAGCTAAATGCCCTCTCCTGCACACACACACAGAAACACTAAGTCCTTGTCTTCTTGTCCCATGGGAAGTGTATCTTTGGGGCTCAGTCCTGACCGAGTCCTTCTCCCCACTCTCTGGCTAACCGGACCTTCTGGTCCGACCCCCAACGCTGCAGCACCCATTTCCCTCCCTCTTCACATACTTGCTTCTTCCCTTCCTTCTCTGCTCCCCACCATCAGAGAACTCTGACACACACATTTTCATATCAGGTGGATTTTATTTAATTTTCACAATTAATGAACCCTGTCGGTGTAAGATTCAGGGTCTATACAGTTGGACGTTTCTCACTGTGGAGACCCCCTGGAGATTTCTGAGGTCTCTGGCCCTGCTCTGCCATCATTTCAGCTGGAGGGCAGGCTGCTCCGACGGCTTTCTTAACCTTCTTTGATGGAGCCTGAGCTTCTGGAGAGGCTGTTTGGTTCGAACTCTCTGGAAGGCGCCTCTTTAACCTCATGGTTACCTTGCCCTCCTAGAAAGAGAAGAGGGTGAGCACAGAAGGGCACTGGTTTGGGGAAGAGCGTGGGGTATGGATGGGAATAGGGGCTTCAGGGGCTGCCCACTGCTGTTTCAGTTGGAGCGGCGGCCTTCTCCGCGATCTCTGGGACCTGTGTGGCTTCCTTTTGATTCAGCTCTTCACTCACCTCAGAAAAGTGGTTGTCAAGCACAAACCATTCAGCTTTCTCACACTCCTCTGACGGGGCGTGAGCTTTTAGAGAGGCTTTTTTGGTCAGACTCCTTAGAAGGTGCCTCTTTCATCTCCTGATTTCCTTGGCCACCTAGAAAGACAAGCGGGTGAGCACAGAAGGACACTGGTTTGGGGAAGAGGGTGGGGTATGGATGGGAATGGGGGCTTCAGGAGAAGGGATATAGGCTGAGACGGGGTATGTGCCAGGCAAGGACAGGGGAGGGGTTCTTATGGGCGGTATCAATGGGCAAGAGGAGCTTGGGTGGGTCCAGCTCACCTCGTCCCTGCTTTTGTGTCTCTGTTGATGGGGAGTCTTCTCCTTCCTGCCTTCGGTGCGTCGAGTCAGCTTGGAGTCCATAACTGCGCTAGGCCCTTGTGGCTTCCTAGTCACGTTGGCCACTTCGAAGACTCCCCAGCGGTCTGCCCCAGAGCCCCAGACCACCCTTATATGCCCCTCCCCAGTGTGATGCGGGGCCACATCCTTCAGCTTAATGAGGTCAGCAAGTCACTCCCCCAGCCAATGGTGGCTCTGGGTGGGAGAAAGGGGGCATTTTTAGCACCCCTAAAGAGCCCTCCAAACTCACCTACCATCCTCATCTCCCCATGTCAGTTCTGATGGGTCGCATGGCAGGGAGAAGATGTCTCCTCCAAACCTTGCCCCACTGCCACACGATTCGGGGGTTCTTTCTGTCCTCTCCCATCTTTCACCATTATCTAGTTTTTGTATGTCTTGCCTAAAATCCCTCCACGGTAATGAGGCTGTATTTAAGTGTCTGTGGAAATGATAGTCCTTCCACTTTCCTCCTACAAGGGGCTCTTATGCACCTTGAAGACCATGTACTTCTGGGCCACCTACGAGGAACCATTTCCATCCCACCTCCTTTTCTCAGTGTTCACGTAGCTCTCCTCAGTTTTCTGTTTTCCATTCTGAAAGCACTGTCGACTTTATTCTTCAGTGTTTAGGTTGCTCTATTTAATAGAGATGCACTTTTTAAAGTATATTATCCAATTTTCAGATCTCTTTAAAAGTCAATACCCAACACTGCAGCCTTATATCTTCTCAAGTATTCTTATATGCAGACTACAGGCTATTAATATGCAATAGATAAATGTACTGAGCATTAACTATAGCTACTATCTATTGCTAGAATAACTATTGTACTACTTCTTAAAGGAATCTAGTACAATTACGTGGTCACCAAATTTATAATTATTTTTGAAACAACTTGTATTCCCAATTCACCTTTATTGATTTTACACACACACAAACACACACACACACACACACACACACACACACACACACGTAGTTTTCTTGTCTAACTCTAGCTCCTTTTAACACCTATGGAGCAAAACTGCTTTATGACATAAAGGACAGATCATGAACTCTGGAGAAGTTCTATTTGTACTTACATCCTGGCTCTTCTACTTAACTAATCTTGAACAATTTGCTACATCTGGGCCTCAATTTACTCATCTATAAAATGACTGTAGAGTTTGTATTAAGATTTGGAATAATATATGCAAAGCAACTATCACAATTATGGTGTATAGCTGATGTTAATAGGTAATGGCTATTAATACTATTATGATTACATCAAAAGGAATGCCATTTATGATGAGTCAAGGTGGTGATTTTGGCAATGGATAATATAACTACTTCTATATTTCCTCACCAGAGAAAATTTCAAAAGCTGTTTATCAATATTGGAGACAGAGCATATTTTTGAGCAATACCTAAAGAAAATTTCTAAAACTCTTATTAGCTTTTCGTCTGTCAATTTCTTTTTTCCAGCTTTATTGAGGTATAGTGGACAAATAAAATTGCAATACATTTAAAACATACAACACAATGATTTTATATATGTATAGATTGTGAAACGATTCTCACAATCAAGTTAATTAACATATCTATCATCTCACAAGACTACCATTTTTCTTTTTCTTCACCTGTAAATTTTTGATCTTGGGATTATTCTGACTTCAGATGCCACATGTATATGAATACCTGACAGCAAAATTTTAGACACCCCAGCTCCGTCCCTGACCATTCTCTTCTCTAAACAGTCCTGCTCACAGGTTGCATGTAGGTCAACATGTCTCATTTACCCTCTGAAAGAGGATGTGACTTGGAGGGTTTGGGTTGTGTGTTTTTCTAAAGATAGCAATAAGACTAAACCTCACTCATCCTTGATTCATTCATCCAGTAACTCTGTGATTACCATGTGCCGTGTACTATACTGGGACTTAAAAATCAAAACATAGATAGGTATATTCTCTTCCTTGAGAGATTCACAATTTACCAGGTATAAAAAGCATAATACACTGTAATAAATACAACAAAAGAAGTAAGTATAAAGAGCCATGTGAGCTGGAGGAGAGAGAAAAATGGGATGAGAATGTTTGAGGAAGCCTTCATAGAAGATGTGCTATTTTAGCTGTTCCTGGATGGATAAACTGAGTAGTGTTAGCCAAGGGAACAACATATGCAATGAATGTAGTTTGAGAGAGCTTTGATTTCTTAAGAGATGAGTGTGGCTGGAGTATAGTACGTGGATGGAGTGACAGGAGATGTCACTGCAGGAGGAGGTTGAAATGAACTTGTAACAGGTCCCATGGACTTGATAATGAGTATGGACATCATTTTGTGGCTACAGTGAGTGTTATGGAGTGGATGTTTCAGCCCCCCACCCAAATCCATATATTGAAATCCTATCCTCCAATGTGATGGTATTAGGAAGTGGGGCCTCTGTGAGCTAATTAGGTCATGAATCCTTCATGAATGGGGTTAGTGCCCTTACAAAGGAGAGCACTTTCACCCTCTTTCCACCATGTGAGGACACAATGAGAAGACAGCAATTTGCAACCTGGAAGAGGGCCCTCACCGGAAGCTGACCATGCTAAATGAAATGAAATAAAATAAAATAAAATATGACACAAATGAATATAACTACAAAACAGACTCACAGACATAGAGACAGACTTGTGGTTGCCAAGGGAGAGGGGTTGGAGGAGGGATGGATTGGGAGTTTGGGATTAGCAGATGCAAACTAGTATGTATAGAATGGATAAACAACAAGGTCATACTGTATAGCACAGGGAACTATATTCAATGTCCTGTGATAAACCATAATGGAAAAGAATATGAAAAAGAATATATATATATATATAACTGAGTGACTGCTGTACAGCAGAAATTAACACAACAATGTAAATCAACTATACTTTAATAAAATTTTTTAAATTATAAAGAAAAAAGAAGCTGACTATGCTGACACCCTGACCTTGGACTTTCAGCCTTCAGAACTGTAAGAAATAAATTTCTGTTGTTTATAAGTCACTCAGTCTATGGTACCTTGTTATAGCAGCCAGAACAGATTAAGAAAGTGAGCCGATGAGTTCAGGGCATCATGGTATCATGTTTCTGAAATATCTAAAGCTGCTAAACTCCACTGACATTAAACTCTCAGCAAACACCTCTTTTTTTTTTTTTTTTTTTAGCAAACACCTCTTAAGAGGAATAAAATAAAGACTACTGGCTCTTTTATGCTAAATAGTATCTGAAAAACAAAGATTAACAAATCAGACATGGCTTCCTAACTCAATAAAATTGATGTTGGTTTATGCTTTCACTTGTAAATATCTCTTATTACACAACATACTATTTTCATGGGTCTTCATTAAATTAAGTGTCTGAGACTTAAAAGGATTAAGTAGTTTTTGTAACTATTCCTCAGGTGTTCAAGGGCAGAATCAGGCAATGATTCAGCTCTGGTGCCCTAATAGGACAGAGCTCATTTCATGAAAGCTCTTACAGAGCCACCAAGGCATGGTGAGTGATAATATTTATCGGTTATTGACATAAGTATAAGAATTAGCAAAACATTTACGCATTTAAAAATTATTAATTCTAGATGCAACTAATATCTTTTTCCTATATTGTAACAAGCTTACAAAATATACTTTCATTCTCTCCATTCATTGTGCGATTATTTTCATATCTTTTACTAAGAAATGTATAGAAAGCCCTCAAAACATTATTAATTTTTGTTTTAAGATGCTAATTTTATTTTGAAATTTTTACTAAGATATAATTTACATAGAGTAAAATTCACCCTTTTTGAGTACAATGCTGTGGGTTGTAACTAATGCATATAATTATGGAACCATCACCACACCACATTCAAGATAAAGAACAGTTCTATTACTCTCCGACCTTCCCCTGTCCCTTTGTGGTTGACCGTTCCCTTTCTTTCCTAGTCACTTGCAACCACCAGTCTGTCTTCTGTGCTTATGATTTTGCCTTTTCTAGAGTGTCATATAAATGGACTCATACCGTAAGTAGCCTTTCTGATCTGGTTCTTTTACTTAATTTGGACAACATCCAAGTTCTTGTATTCACCAATAGTCTGTTCCTTTTTATTGCTGAGTAGTATTACACTGTATGGATGTACCATTTGTATATTGGTTGACCAGGTGAATGACATTTGGGCTGTTTCCAGTTTGGGGCTTTTATTAGTAGGGCCACCATAAACATTGGCACGCATGGTTTTGTGTGAACAGAAATTTACGTTTTACTTGGGAATTATTTAGGAATGGGATTACAGAGTTTTACGGTATGTCAATATTTATAAGCAACGAAAAAAATTTCCCAAAGTGACTTTACCATTTTGCATTCCCATGAGCAATTTATGAGAGTTCAAGTTTCTTTCTTTTCTTGAGTGTAGTTGGTGTTGTCACTTTGTTTCTTTTAACCTTTCTAAAAAAATGTGAAGATACAATTGTGTACTTAACTTGCATATCCCTAACGACATTATTTTAATCCATTTTATGTGTTTACTAGTTGTCTGTGTATCTTATGTCTATCAATTGCTATTCAAATATTTTGCCACATTTTTATTGGTTATTTGTTCTCTTATTAATGACTTTTGAGAGTTCCCATATATATTCTGGATATAGTATTTTATCATATATATGACCTATATAACACATATATTTGCATAACCACATCAAGATATAGAACTATTCTATAACCATAAAGGAATTCCCTAACACCACAACCTTGTAATTGCATTCCTTTCCCCCAACCCCTTACAACTACTGGTTTGTTTTCTATGTTTATAATTTTGTCATTTTGAGAATGATATATACATGGAATCATAAAGTATGAACCTTTTCGAGATTGGCCCTTTTTTCACTTTGGCATGCACTTGAGATTCATCCACGTTGTTGTGTATTAATATTTGCTTCCATTTTATTGATGAGTAGTGTTACTGGTATGGATATACCACAGTTTAGCCATTCATTCACCCATTGAAGGACATCTAGCTTGTTTATATTTTGGTTATTACAAATAAAGTTTCTATGAAAATTCACGTAAAAGTTTTTATGTGAACATAAACTTTCATTTCTCTAGAATAAATACCCAAGAGTACAGCTTGTCAAATTGTAGTTGCATGTTTAGAGCATGTTGTACAAGAAAGTGCCAAACTCTTTTCCAGGAGAACTGGACCATTTTATATTCTCACCAGCAATGTAGGAATGATCCAGTTTCTCTGCATCCTTGACAGCGTATTGTGTTGTCACTTTTTAAAAAATTTTAGCCATTCTGATAGATGTGGAGAGATTAGAACTCGGTGTAGTTTTAATTTGCATTTCCCTAATGGCTAATGACGCTCGTCGTCTTTTCATGTGCTTATTTGCCATTGCTGTAACTTCTTTGGCCAAGTTTTTGTTCAGGTCTTTCAGTGCTCTTGACCATTTTCTAATTGGAGTGTCTTTGTTTTTACCTGCTGATTTTGTAGAGTTCTTCATACGTGTTTTTCCTTCCCACTTAGTTTCCATGCAATTATATGTATTTGGGTTTTGCACATGTAAAATTATTTTATGTTTAGGCATTCAGATAAAATGAATTTAGTCCACAGTCCAAATTTGAGAAATATTAGTTTTCTTATGGCTTTGTTCTAGAAATATGTGATATTTTTACATGTTTCTGTGTATGACTGGCTTTCCACAAATATGCCAATATATGAATTTATAAGTATCTCTGTGTGTGTCGTAATAGTATACACAGCATACATCCTATGTACAGGATACATCCATGGAAAATATTCTACTTGTTTTGCTCTTTCAGAAGGACCCTATCTCTGAGAAATAATTTTAACAAAGGAAATGCAGGGGAGTGGACTACTGACTTACAGAATAGAGGGTTTCTTAGTAAGACGACCAATCAACACTCTGTCAAGTATTGGGATTGTTATGCAGCTGAATCTACACATTTCACGTACCCAAGGCTAAATTTTTATTAATGTTTACTTATGGAGCATCTATAAATAAGAAAGGCTATTATTATTTATTTAAATTCCTACATTTAGAGCTGTGGGAAAAAGTTCAATCGGAAACACACAGAATGTACTGATGATATTGCCATAATCGCAGGTTGGAGCAGACATTCATCAACCAATACTATATGGAACTGCTGTGTTCAGAAGTTTGGGGATGAGGTTATGGAAGGAATCAACATCATTCTTAGGAAGGGCTATGAGGAAGGGCTCAAGCTTCACTGCTTTCCATATGTGTGTTCAATTGATCTGGTACCACTTACTGAAAAGATCATCTAATCTTCACTGCATTGCAGTGGCACTTTTGTCATAAATCAGGTGATTGCTGTGTATGGATCTCCTTTGGGTACATCTATTATTTTCCATTGGTCTATAAGTTTATCTTTACACCAAAGTCAAAAATTTTATTACTTTAGTTGTGTAAGTCTTATAGCTGGTAGCAGAAGTTCTCTAAATTTGATCTTCATGATTGTCTTGCCTGTTCTTAGCATCTGCATTGCCATGTATGTTTTAGAATTATTTTGTCAATATCCACAAAGAAACATGTTCAGATTATACTTCGAATTGCATTAGCTCTATATATCAATATGGAAAGAATATCTTTACAATATTGAGAATTTAAAACCATGAACAAAGTTTCTTCCTCCATTTATTTAGGTCTTTAATTTACTGCGGTCATGTTTTACAGCATCCTATCTAGAGGTCTTATGCATCTTTCTTTAGAGTTATTTCTAAGTGTTTGATATTTTTGATGCTATTATAAATTGTATTTCTTTTAAATTTCATTTTTAAATCATTTGTTGTAAGTATATAGAACCAAGACAAACTTTCACATACTGACTTTATATATAGTAAACGTGATAAATTCACTTATTAATTCTAATAGTTCCTATGCAATTTTTTTGCATTTTCTAAATACACAATCATATCATCTTCCACTTCCACTTTTATATGTTTTATTTTAACTTCTTGCCTAATTGCACCAGTAATTCATTTGATAGAAGTGTTGGTAGCACAGATCTTTGTCTTATTATTTATCTTAAATGGAAAGATTCCAAGATTTTACCATTATGAATGATGGCTACAACAGTTTTATACACATACATGCACACAAAAATATTGTCAAGTTGCCACATATCAAGGTATTCAATTAGGACAATGAGCCAAACTGAAAGGAACAACCAAATCTCTGTTCACTTACTATGACAGTACAAGCAAGAAGTAGAAAGAGGCACCAGCTCCTCAGTTTTCCATTTTCCCCCCACAGAATGGCACCAGGTGAGGGTCAGATGACATGAGGGATACACAGGGGGATTGTCTCACTGCTAAGGCGCTGGAAACTAAGGGTTCCTGCCTCTTTATGAACCCAGGGCCTTGGAGAAGAGGGAAGGACTGAAAATGGGAAAGTACTGAGTCAAGGTGGAGAAAAGTGCCTCAGGCAAGGCCCCAAAATCATTAGGTCTTTTCCAAGGCACTTGGAAAGTGCCTCAGTTAAGGCCCCTAATAAAGTCTCTGAACAGTGGCACCTGGGCTAGGAATGCAGCTATGCATATAATCAAGGCCCACCCAGGAGGGTCTGAGTCCTCGGCTACAACTCCCTTGATGAATTAACCACTGCTTAGGTATATGAGGAAATAAGCTCATAAATTTCATATAAATTGCCATTTGTCACACATAAAATTGCAATGATGCTAGTACATGACATATCACATTTTTATTAGGGCTGGTGTAAGTTGGAATTCCACAATTTTATAATGTTAGTATCAAGGACTGAAATAAATAAAATCAGAAATGAGATAGGAGACACAACACATGATACCACAGACATACAAAGGATCATGAGATTACGATGAACAGTTACATGCCAACAAACTGGATAGCCGAGAAAAAAGAGATACAATCCAGAAACATACAACTTACCAAGACTGAATCATGAAGAAATAGAATATCTGAGCAGACCAATTACTAGTAAGGAGATTAAATAATTTATCAGAAACCTCCCAACAAGGAAAATCCAGGACCAGAAGGCTTCACTGGTGAATTCTTCCAAAGACTTACAGAAGAATTAATACCAATCCTCAAACTCTTCCAAAAAAATAGAAGAGTAATGAACACTTCCAAACGCATTTTATAAGGCAAGCATTCCCTTGACACCAAAGCCAGATAAGACACTGCGAGAAAAAAATTATAGGTCAATATCACTGATGAACATAGATGCAAAAATCCTCAACAAAATATTAACAAACTGAATTCAACAATACATTAAAGGGTCATACACCAAGATGAAATGGGATTTATTACAGGGATGCAAGGATAGTTCAACATCTGCAAATCAATCAAAGGTGGCATACCACATTAACAAAAGGAAGGAAAAAAAATCATATGATTATCTCAATGATACAGAAAAGCATTTGACAGAATTCAAAACCCTTTCATGATAAAAGCTGTCAAGAAACTTAGTATAGAGGGTACATACCTCAACATAATAAAGGCTCTATATTATAAGCCCATAGCTCACATCATACTGAATGGCAAAAAGATGAAACTTTTCCTTCTAAGATCAGAAATAAGACAAGGATGCCCATTATCACCACTTCATTCAACATAGTACTTGAAGCCCAGCCAGGGTAATTAGGCAAGAAAAAGAAAGAAAAGACATCCAAATTGGGAAGTAAAATTTTAATTGTCTCTATTTGCAGAAGACATGATATTATATACAGAAAACTATAAGACTCCACCAAAACACTGTTGGACCTAATAAAAAAATTCAGTAAAACCTCAGGATACAAAATTAAAATACAAAAATCACTTACATTTATATACACTAACAAAAAACTATCAGAAAAAGAAATTAAGAAAACAATTCTATTTATAATAGCATCAAAAAGAATAAAATATATAGGAATAAATTTAACCAAGAAGGTGAAAGATCAGGACACCAAAACTATAAAAATTTGATGAAAGAATGTGAAGACACAAGTGAAAATATATTCTGTGCTCATGGATAGGAAGAATTAACTTTGTTAAAATGTCCACACTATACAAAATGATCCACAGATTCAATGCAATCCCTACCAAAATTCCAATGGCATTTTTTACAGAAATAGAAAAAACAACCCTAAAATTTGTATGAAACCACAAAAGACCCCAAATAGCCAAAGCAATCTTGAGAAAGAATAGAGCTGGAGGTATCACATTTCCTGATCAGAGCACCACCTAAACAAGCTCAAGAGATGGGCACGAGCCACGGCTATCAGCGCGGACAGCAGAGACGGGCATGAAATGCTAATGCTGCTGCTGCAGCCACTAAGAAGGCTGTGTGCGAGCACAGGTCACTATCCACACCTCCCCTTCTGGGAGCCCGTGCAGCCCGCCACTGCCAGGGTCCCATGATCCAGGGACAACTTCCACTGGAGAAAACACTGCGCGCCTCAGGCTCACGCAAAGTCACCCGAGCCTCTGCTGCCAGAGGCTTGCCCCTCATACTGTACCACTCCTTCCCGCTGGCTTGAGTGAGCCAGAGTCCCCTAATCAGCTGCTACTTTAACCCCGTCCTGTCTGGGCGGGGAACAGATGCCCTCAGGCAACCTACACGCAGAGGCGGGGCCAAATCCAAAGCTGAACCCCAGGAGCTGTGCAAACAAAGAAGAGAAAGGGAAATCTCTCCCAGCAGCCTCAGGAGCAGCGGATTAAATCTCCACAATCAACTTGATGTGCCCTGCAGCTGTGGAACACCTGAATAGACAACGAATCATCCCAAAATGGAGGTGGTGGACTTTGGGAGCAACTGTAGACTTGAGGTTTGCTTTCTGCATCTAACTTGTTTCTGGTTTTATGTTTATCTTAGTTTAGTATTTAGAGCTTATTATCATTGATAGATTTGTTTATTGATTTGGTTGCTCTCTTCCTTTTATATATATATTTTTTCCCTGTTTCACTTTTTGTGAGTGTGTATGTGTATGCTTCTTTGTGTGATTTTCTCTGTATAGCTTTCCTTTTACAATTTGTCCTAGGGTTCTGTCTGTCCATGTTTTTTTGTATAGTTTTAAGCACTTGTTATCATTGGTAGATTTGTTTTTTAGTTTGCTTGCTGTTTTCTTTCTTTCTTTCTTTTCTTTTTTTTACTACTTTTTTATTTTTAATACTATTTTTATTTTTTTTAATTTTAAAAACTTTATTTTATTATATTTTAATTTCTCTTTTCTTTCCTTCTTTTTTTTTCTACCTTTTCTTCAAGCCATGTGGCTGACAGGGTCTTGGTGCTCCGGTCAGGTGTCAGGCCTGTGCCTCTGAGGTGGGAGAGCTGAGTTCAGGACATTAGTCCGGCAGAGACCTCCCAGCTCTACATAATATCAAACAGTGAAAGCTTTCCCAGAGATCTCCATGTCAATGCTAAGACCCAGCTCCACTCAACAACCAGCAAGCTATAATGCTGGACACCCTATGCCAAACAACTAGCAAGACAGGAACACAACCCCACCCAAGAGCAGAGAGGCTGCTAAAATCATAATAAGTTCACAGACAACCCAAAACACACCATCAGACATGGTCCTGCCCACAAGAAAGACAAGAGCCAGCCTCATCCACCACAACACAGGCACCAGTTCCCTCCACCAGGAAGCCTACACAACCCACTGAACCAACCTTAGCCACTGGGGACAGACACCAAAAACAACGTGAACAACGAACCTGCAGTCTGCAAAAAGGAGACCCCAAACACAGTAAGTTAAGAAAAATGAGAAGGCAAAGAAACACACAGCAGACGAAGGAGCAAGGTAAAAACCCACCAGACCAAACAAATGAAGAGGAAATAGGCAGTCTACTGGAAAAAGAATTCAGAGTTATGATAGTAAGGATGATCCAAAATCTTGGAAATAGAATGGAGAAAATACAAGAAACTTTTAACAAGGACCTAGAAGGACTAAAGAGCAAACAATGATGAACAACACAATAAATGACATTAAAAATTCTCTAGAAGGAATCAATAGCAGAATAACTGATTCAGAAGAATGGATAAGTGACCTGGAAGATAAAATACTGGAAATAACTACCACAAAGCAGAATAAAGAAGAAGAACGAAAAGGATTGAGGACAGTCTCAGAGACCTCTGGGACAAAATTAAACACACCAACATTCAAATTATAGGGGTTTCAGAAGAAAAAAAGAAAAAGAAAGGGACTGAGGAAATATATGAAGAGATTATAGATGAAAACTTCCCTAATATGTGATATAAAATAGTCAATCAAGTCCAGGAAGCACAAAGAGTCCCATACAGGAAAAATCCAAGGAGAAACACACCAACACACATATTAATCAAACTATCAAAAATTAAATACAAAGAAAAATTATTGAAAGCAGCAAGGGAAAAGCAAAAAATAACATACAAGGGAATCCCCATAAGGTTAACAGCTGATCTTTCAGCAGAAACTCTGCAAGGCAGAAGGGAGTGGCAGGACATATTTAAAGTGATGAAAGGGAAAAACCTACAACCAAGATTACCCAGATAGGATCTCATTCAGATTCGAGAAACTAAAACCTTTACAGACAAGCAAAAGCTAAGAGAATTCAGCACCACCAAACCAGCTTTACAACAAATGCTAAAGGAAGTTCTCTAAGCAGGAAACACAAGAGAAGGAAAAGACCTACAATAACAAACCCAAAACAATTAAGAAAATGGGAATAGGAACATACACATCTATAATTACCTTAAATGTAAATGGATTAAATGCTCCAACCAAAATACATAGACTGACTGAATGAATACAAAAACAAGGTTCGTATATATGCTATCTACAAGAGACCCACTTCAGACCTAGGGACACATACAGACTGAAAGTGAGGGATGGAAAAAAACAGTCCATGCAAATGGAAATCAAAAGAAAGCTGGAGTAGCAATTCTCATATCAGACAAAATAAACTTTAAAATAAGGTTACAACAAGAGACAAAGAACACTACATAATGATCAAGGGATCAATCCAAGATGAAGATATAACAGTTGTAAATATTTATGCACCCAATATAGGAGCACCTCAATACATAAGGCAAATGCTAACATAGATGCAAAAATCCTCACCAAAATACCAGCAAACAGAATCCAAAAGCACATTAAAAGGATCATACACCATGATCAAGTGGGGTTTATCCCAGGAATGCAAGGATTCTTTAATATACACAAATCAATGTGATACACCGTATTAATAAACTGAAGGATAAAAGCCAAATGATACTCTTAATAGATGCAGAACAAGCTTTTGACAAAATTCAACATCATTTATGATAGAAACTCTCCAGAAAGTAGGCATATAGGGAACCTACCTCAAAATAATAAAGGCCATATATGACAAACCCACAGCCAACATCTTTCTCAATGGTGAAAAACTGAAACCATTTCTACTAAGATCAGGAACAAGACAAGGTTGCCCACTCTCACCACTATTATTCAACACAGTTTTGGAAGTTTTAGCCACAGCAATCAGAGAAGAAGAAGAAATAGAAGGAATCCAAATCAAAAAAGAAGAATTAAACTGTCACTATTTGCAGATGACATGATACTATACATAGAGAATCCTAAAGATGCTACCAGAAAACTACTAGAGCTAATAAATGAATTTGGTAAAGTAGCAGGATACAAAATTAATGCACAGAAATCTCTTGCATTCCTATACACTAATGATGAAAAATCTGAAAGAGAAATTAAGGAAACACTCCCATTTACCATTGCAACAAAAAGAATAAAATACCTAGGAATAAACCTACCTAGGGAGACAAAAGACCTGTATGCAGAAAACTATAAGACACTGATGAAAGAAATTAAAGATGATACAAATAGATGGAGAGATATACCATGTTCTTGGATTGGAAGAATCAACATTGTGAAAATGACTCTACTACCCAAAGCGATCTACAGATTCAATGCAATCCCTATCAAACTACCACTGGCATGTTTCACAGAACTAGAACAAAAAATTTCCCAATTGGTATTGAAACACAAAAGACCTTGAATAGTCAAAGCAATCCCTTTCCCTGGGATCTGACCTCCGAAGCCCGAGCCTCAGCTCCCAGCCCCCACCCGCCCTGGCGGGTGATCAGAAACAGGACTTTTATACTATGTAGAGGACTACAGCGATACATGCTGTCTTTAGATCTGTGCCCACCAGACCAATATCTATGTTCAAACCTCAGCATGGCCCCTTGAATTCACAAGTACGCATAACAAGGTTGCAGGATACAAGGTCAACAAATACAAGTCAATCAACTTCCATAGAGGGTACCCCATTTTACATTCTCACCAGCAAGCCAAGAGTTTTAAATTTTTCCACATCCATGCTAACACTTGTTATTTTTCATTTTTAAAAATTATATCCACATAGTGGGTGTGAAGTGCTATCTTATTGTGGTTTTGATTTGCATTGGCCTAATGACTACTGATGTTGAGCATCTTTCATGTGCTTATTGGCCATTTGTATATCTTCACTGGATAAGTATCTATTCAAATCTTTTGCCCATTTTTATTTGGGTTACAGGCATGCCTCATTTGATTGTGCTTTGCAGATATAGTGTTTTTTTTCTTTGTTTTCAAATTGAAGGTTTCTGGCAACCCAGTGTTGTCAGATGATAGTTAGCATTTTTTAGCAATAACGTATTTTTTTATTCAAGGTATGTACATTGCTTTTTAGACATAATGCTATTACATACTTAATAGACTACAATATAGTATAAACGTTAACTCATATGCACTGAGAGGCCAGAAAAATTTGTGTGACTCACTTTAATGCTATATTCACTTTATTGCAGTGGTCTGGAACCGAACCCACAGTATCTCTGAGGTATGCCTGTATTTGTCTTTTTATCGTTGAGTTTTAAGAATTCTTTATACTCTGAGCAATGGACTCTTATCAGATATACATGTATGTAATTTACAAATATTTTCTCCCATTATGTGGGTTGTCATCTCATTTTCTTGATAATGTACTTTGATGCACAAAAGTTCTCAATTTTGATGAACTCAAAATCCTTTTTTTTGGACTGCTTATAACTTTGGTGTCTTATCTAAAAATATGACTATATCCAAGGTCATGAATGTTTATAGCTATGTTTTCTTTTAAGGGTTTAATACTTTCAACTCTTATATTTAGGTCTGTGGTCCATTTTGAGTTAAATTTTGTATATGTTGTGAGGTTGGGGTACAAATTCTTCTTTCGCATGTGATTTTTCAGTTATTTCAGTACCATTTGTTGAAAAGAGTATTCGTTCCACACTGAATTGTCTTGGTAGCCTTCTTGAAAAATCAGCTGACCATAGGTGTATGTGTTTATATCTGTACCCTAAATTCTTTCCCATTGATCTATATGTCTATCCTTACGCCAATACTACACTGTCCTGATTATTGTAGCTTTGTTGACGTTGGTTCTTATTTTTCAAGATTTTTTGGCTATTCTGGGCCCCTTGAATTTTCACATGCATTTTAGAACAAGCTTGTCAATTTCTGCAAAAATATCAGTTAGGATTTTGACAACAATTAGATTGAGTCTGTTTATCCATTAGAGGAGTATTCCCAGCTTAACAATATTAAGTTTTCTAATCAATGAACACAGGATATCTTTATTTAGGTCTTCTTTAATTTCTTTCAATAATGTTTTATAAATTTAAGTGTACAAGTCTTATACATTTTTAAAAGATATTCCTAAATACCTTGTTTCTATTACTATAGTAAATAGAAATGTTTTTTATTCTTCATTGATAGTTTATAGAAATACAATTGCTATACGTACTTGATCTTGTATCTTGCAACCTTCCTGAACTCATTAGCTCTAATAGTTATTTTGTGTGGGGATTCCATAGGATTTTCTTATATACAATCTCATGTCATCTGTGAATAAAAATAGTTTTATTTCTTTCTTTCCAGTCTGGATGGCTTTTGTTTCATACTCTTGCCTAAATGCCGTGGCTAGAACCTTCAGGACAATGTTAACTATAAGGGGTAAAGGCAGACACCCTATTTTCTTTCTGACCTTAGGGGAAAAGCTTTAAGTCTTTCAACAATTAAGTATCGTGTTAGCTGTGTTTTTTTTTATAGGTGCCCTTTATTAGGTTTAAGAAGTTCCCTTCTATTCCTAGTTTGTTGAGGATGAATTTATTTTGATGATCATATGAATTTTATCCTTTATTCTATTGATATGTATTTCAATGTGGTATGCCTGTCCTGCACCTATTTGCTCTCAGATCTATCCCTCCCACTTCCCCTGCTCTGCTCTCTATTATGTAGGCGCTGACATCTGCAGCCTGTAATTCCTAGGCTCACTTACATTTTGTTGCCATCTTGGTTTAGCCAACTGGTGGCACCAGCAGGAGATTACAACCCAGGAGAATGAAGCAGTCGGAGTCCTTTTTGCTCTATATCAGGTGGCTTCTCCCTCCACGGCTACATTTTCTCCGTGGCTCCAGTTCCCCTAAGACTGGCCCACCATGGTTTCAGATCCTATTGAATGCAACACTTGGACTCCAGTAACACTATCATCTTTCTTTGTCCTTTCAGGCTAGAGGTAGGAGTGACTTCCTCATGTTGCTAATTGTTGGGTTTCCCAGCTCTCCCTTGTTTAGCTTTTCCCTCAGTTGTGAAACCAATCCCCTACATTAAATTCCCTGTGTTATAGATTTACTTTGGTTTCTATTTGCCTGGATGATCCCTGACTTACATGTGGCCAATCATAGTGACAGATTTTCTAGCATTAAACTTCTTCACATTCATGGGATAAACCCAACTCAGTCACTGGCAGTTAAATATGTTTGCGTCTGTTATAATTAATAACAAAAAAAACAAAAACAATGGATCATGAAACATCCTCTAAATATTCTATCTCTTTTGTCCTCTTTAAAGCCTACTCAAAAAGTTTTTACACACTTTAGTGTGTGTATACGTACACATACATATATAAATTCTAATAGCATAAGTAATAGTGATACCCTCAACTTGTAAAATATTCAAGCAATACACATGAAGCTATAAAATACTATCTGTATGATACAGCTCAAGTGATACTCAGTGGGAAATGTATAGTTTTCAATAGATGTATTGGAAAATAAGAAACATTTAGAACAGCCAAGTACCTCAAGAATGTATGGAGTGAATAGTATATTCAACCTGAAGAAGTAGAAGCCAGGAAATAATGAAGATTAATGTAGAAGTAATGAAATAGAAACAGCAGAGCCAATGAACACAAGATATTCCTCCAGAAATACTTATAAGATGGTCATATTTGCAAATATCAATATGATTACTAAAGAAAAATCAGGAACAAACACATGAAATAAACTTGTACAAAATTTAGATAAAGGGATTTTAATATAAGGGAACACAGCAAGTTTCCTCAGGATAACCAAACCATGGACAGGGAAATGTTTCCACATATAGAGGTATTTCAGCTAACAGCACAAGAAGGAATGAGAGAATGAACATTCTGTGACTCCTAATGGATTGATAAAGGTGATAACCATGGACTGCTAACATCAACACAAAGAACGACCAGGCATTACATACCTCCTAATGGAAGTACACCACCTAGGGAGTGGTCTTCTGGAAGAGAGAAAACAAACTTTTCTAAGGCATACTCCCAAAAAGGGAGAGGGGAAATTATGCAACTCATTTTCCCCAGCCAGCTCTCCTTGATTCAAAAACCAAAGGTGGACATCCCCACCCCCACGAAAAGAACACTTGAGCCAAGCTCATTCACACAGTAGTAAATATCTTACAATAGCATAGTCAACTGAGCAGTGAATTAAATGAGCAAATGGGCTGTGCCCAAGAAATGAAAATATGATTTAACATTAGAAAATACTTTCAATTGTAATTCCCTACATTAACAAATTAGAAGAGAAAAAAAAACATTTGATTGTGCCAATGGGTATAGAAAAAGCCTTTGAAAGAAATTCAGCATGAGTTCATGGTACAAACTTCTGGCAAACTAAGAACAGGAGGGAACTTGCTTTTCCTAAATTCTACAGCAAACATAGTTAGATGTGAAATGTTAGAAGCATTCTCATTCAAGTCAGCAACGAGACAGACACTCTCACCTCTACTGTTCAAAACTGCACTGGAACACAAAGCCAGAGATATGGATATCAAAATAAATAAGATAAATGAATATTGAAAAGATAGAGATACTATTTGGTAACAATATCATCAACTGCCTAGAAAATTAAAAGGAATCAGTGTGTGGAATATTCAAATAAATAAGGGACTTCAGAAAGAAAGTGTATGGGAGGACGATACAGAAAAATCAAGAGCCTTGCCACACAAAAGCAATAATTAATTAGAACATGTAACAGGCAATATCCCATTCACAACAGCAACAAAATCTAGAAGTCACCTAAAAGGAATTACAAATCACAAAACCTATGATATCTTTATGGAGGCAAACATAAACGTTTACTGATAGATTCGGATTTTTTAAAAGTCCCAAATAGGGCTTCCCTGGTGGTGCAGTGGTGAAGAATCTGCCTGCCAATGCAGGGGACATGGGTTCAAGCCCTGATCCAGGATGATCCCACATGCCACGGAGCAACTAAGCCCATGCGCCACAACTATTGAAGCCTGCACGCCTAGAGTCCGTGCTCTGCAACAAGAGAAACCACCGCAATGAGAAGCCCGCACATCACAACGAAGAGTAGCCCCCGCTCGCCGCAAGTAGAGAAAACCCGCACGCAGCAACGAAGACCCAATGCAGCCAAAAGTAAATAAGAATAAATTTTTTTAAGTTAAAAAAAAAGTTCCAAATAAATAGGCGTATACCATATTCATTGATGTGAAACGAAATATTTTAAAGACGTCAATTCTCCTCGAGTTATTTACAGATTTAGTGCCTTACCTGTAGTTGCCAAAATAACAATCAAGTTTGGGTTGTTGTCTTCCACTCCCAGAATCAAACCCGGAAAACCACAGAAGGGAGAATGAAAGCAAATAAACAATGATGTATTAGTCTCCTAGGGCTGCTGTACTAAACTACCATGAACTGGGTGACTTAAACAACAGAAGTTTATTCTCTTACGGTTCTGGAAGCCAGATGCTCTAAATCAGTTTCACTGGACTGAAATCAAGGTGCTGGCAGGGCCACACTCCCCCTGAAGACTCTAAGGGAAAACCCATTCCTTACCTCTTCCAGCTTCTAGTTCTAGTTCACAGAACAATAGGGTTTTTTTTCTCGTTTATATTTTTCCAACTTATTGAGTTATAGTTGACAATTAAAATTATATACGTTTAAAGAGTACAATTTGATACCATATGCTCACACATATATATGGAATCTTAAAAAAAAAAGGTTCTGAAGGACCTAGGGGCAGGACAGGAATACAGACGCAGACGTAGAGAATGGACTTGAGGACACGGGGAGGGGGAAAGGGTAAGCTGGAATGAAGTGAGAGAGTGGCATGGACATATATACACTACCAAACATAAAATAGACAGCTAGTGGGAAGCAGCCACATAGCACAGGGAGATCAGCTCGGTGCTTTGTGTCCACCTAGAGGGGTGGGATAGGGAGTGTGGGAGGGAGATGCATGAGGGCAGAGATATGGGGACATATGCATACGTATAGCTGATTCACTTTGTTATACAGCAGAAGCTAACACACCATTGTAAAGCAATTATACTCCAATAAAGCTGTTTAAGAAAAAATTTTGCGTTGAAGCCACTGGGTTGACATACCTGATGTGTGACTTGAGGTTATTCATTCGGTACTGATTTATAACTCTAAGGTTTCCCTTTAGCATTTTGACTCTTAAATTTGCATCTAGGGCTTCCCTGGTGGCGCAGTGGTTGAGAGTCCGCCTGCCGATGCAGGGGACATGGGTTCGTGCCCCGGTCCGGGAAGATCCCACATGCCGCGGAGCGGGTGCGCCCGTGAGCCATGGCCGCTGAGCCTGCGCGTCCGGAGCCTGTTGCTCCGCAGCGGGAGAGGCCACAGCGGTGACAGGCCCCCGTGCCGCAAAAAAAAAAAAAAAAAAAAAAATGTGCATCTAAAACCACATTATATAGAGTAATGCTCTTCCCATTTGGGGGAAGTGAACAAAACAGAACAAACAAACAAAAGCCTGGTGCCCACGTCTTAAAGGTCAAAATAAATGATATGGCTATTTTCTTGGTAAAACACATTCTGACATTATGTCACTTAATATATTTGCCGTGATTTACCTATGATATTCAAATAACAAACCCTTTCACTCATGTATTCAATGAGTGTTTACTGAGCGTCTATTATGAACCAGGCAGCAGGGCTGGAGCTGGGGATACAGCAAAGACCCACAGACAACCCCTCCGTGCCCTTGCAGAACTCACTGCACACCGCGTAGTGATGACGAAAGATGTTAAAAGCTAAATAAGTATAACATTCAACTTGGGTAATAATAGTGTCAATGCACATGTAACGTTTTCTCAAGGCAAAATCCTGCTGTGTGGCCTATAGGGAAAAATGGTACGACCCTACAACAGTGAGTCACAGCTGCATCTCCATTTTCTCTGGCCTGTCCAGGATCTCTTCCCAGAGGCTTTCCCCTCACCTTAGTGGCACCAAAGGTGTATTTTGAGTTCCATGTGTGAGCAGCATCTCAGGTGAACTCTGAAGCAACAGTGAACCTGTGATCCAGCCCACATGAAATGCATCCACCCCCATGATCTCCCTGAGGGTGAGAGTCAAAGAAGACCCTCCAGTGGAGATGAATCACAACCCCGGGGTGGAGCATCCAGTCACTGGAGGGGTCCCTGTACCACAGCCAACCACCTGTCTGCCAAGCAGCCTGGTCCCAGCGGGAGGGGCAGGCAACCCAGCAGCCAGGAGAGTCACCACCGGGGTATTGTACACTGCACTTGGCAACTGGGAGTGATACAGGTGACGCACTCGCCTCCAGCGCAGGGGCCAGAGTCAACACACGCGTATCCGTCTATGTAACCACGAGCATACACTGAGGCAGCACGGTTTATAAGAAGAAATACATGCAGTTCTGGGCTTCTTCCCCGTTCTTGGCACAGAACGTCTAAAACCCTCACAGTTTCCAAAGTGATGAAGAAGATCAAACTGTCTTTTATTATTCATAACAGGCCCCTTCCACTCACACCTGAGTTTATGTTAATGCGGTGATTTGGAAAGCCCTGAAGCCTGGGGGCTGGTTTCCCAGGTAACCAACCTGTGATTGGAGGTTCAGCTCCACCTCCACCTCTGGGAAGGGACGAGGGACCGGGGCTGACTTAATCTCCAACCTAAGGGTCCAGGATTTAATCAATCGTGCCTATGTGATGAATCCTCCTTTAGAAAAAAGAAAGGGGTGGGGGTGGTGGGGTCCAGAGAGGTTCAGGTTGGTGGAAGGGCGGAGGTGTGTGGGGGCTGGGATGGAGCACCTGGAGAGGGCTGCAGGCCCCCTCATCTCTTCCATCTGGCTGTTCCTGGGCTATAGCCTTGGTATTGATCATTAGTTACCTAGTAAGTAAAATGTTCAGTGGATCCAGCCAATTAATCCAACAGCAGGAGGGATCTATGGGAATCTCCAGTCTATCACAAGTACAGATGACAACCTGGATTTGTATCTGAAGTTGGGGCAGGGAGTGGGGGGCAGTCTTGTGGGACTGAGTCTGTAACCTGGGGATCTGAAGCCGTCACCAGGGAGACAGCTTCAGAACTGAGTTCCCGTGTAGGACATCCATCTGGTGTCACAGAATTGCTTGCTTAGGAAGAGCTCACACACTGGTGGCCAGAAGTGTCAGACATGGGAGTACTGCATGAAACTTCTTTTTTTTTACATCTTTATTGGAGTATAATTGCTTTACAACGGTGTGTTAGTTCTGCTTTATAAAAAAGTGAATCAGTTATACATATACATATGTTCCCATATCTCTTCCCTCTTGCGTCTCCGTCCCTCCAACCCTCCCTCTTCCACCCCTCTAGGTCGTCACAAAGCACCGAACTGATCTCCCTGTGCTATGCAGCTGCTTCCCACTAGCTATCTACCTTACGTTTGGTACTGTATATATGTCCATGCCACTCTCTCACTTTGTCACAGCTCACCCTTCCCCCTCCCCATATCCTCAAGTCCATTCTCTAGTAGGTCTGTGTCTTTATTCCCGTCTTATCCCTAGGTTCTTCATGACATTTTTTTCTTAAATTCCATATATATGTGTTAGCATACGGTATTTGTCTTTCTCTTTCTGACTGACTTCACTCTGTATGACAGACTCTAGGTCTATCCACCTCATTACAAATAGCTCAATTTCGTTTCTTCTTACGGCTGAGTAATATTCCATTGTATATATGTGCCACACCTTCTTTATCCATTCATCCGATGATGGACACTTAGGTTGTTTCCATCTCCTGGCTATTGTAAATAGAGCTGCAATGAACATTTTGGTACATGACTCTTTTTGAATTATGGTTTTCTCAGGGTATATGCCCTCCCCACTGGCCTCTTGAACACACATTCAAAGCGTTTTCAAATATGCTGGTGAGTAGAGTCTGACTTGGCATATCATCTAGTGGTTTGGAGCTATAACTCTGAACTTAGAGAGTATTTGAAAAACCACTCTGATATTTGCGGTAGGATTTTAAAGGGATATCTTTTTTGAAACTGGCCAGTGAACACATCCACAGATGAATGAGCTTACCTAGGCATTTCAAAACCAAAGGCTTTCTCATAAATGGTAGATGAGGGAAAACCATGGAAATCACTGTGGAATAAACATCTGCTGAAGCTGAATTCCTAAAACTCTGGAATCCTCCTACAAGGCAAAAATTAGTTCCTTGGTGGACATGATAACTCTGATTAAAAAAGAAAAAATATACCCTTCCACTGCCTTTCATCTGTATACCTTCCACACAGGAAAATCTCAATTTTCGGTGTGCCTGATGCCACCTGTAAAGGTGCTCAGGCAAGTTCAGTCACAGGGAGGGTAGCAGAGACTCACCGGCTGAGACCGTTCTTGCATCAGAAGGAAGGAGAACGTTCTCAGCCTGCTGAGATCACAGAGGTTATTCAAAGGGCAGTAAAGAAAAAGTGCTGTGCCACGAAGAAGGGCAAATGCTCCACGCTGACATTTACCTGTTCCTTCGAACACCAGATGCGACGCCGTGTCTGAAAGCACCTGTCACATAGTAGGCACTTGAAAAAGTCGGAGAATTGAAAACAAATTTTGCCTTTTTAGAAACCCCTTCAAGAAATGAAGAGAGTTGTACTTGTAACAAATTATAATGTTACTGAAACTCAGGTCTGGCTGCTTGCCGCTCAAAAGCCAATACTCGAGAGACAAGTTTGGTGAAAAGGAAAGTTTGCTTTGTTCTGGAAGCTGGCAACCAGGAGAGAAGGCGGACTCATGTCCAAAGGCCAGCTCCTCACTGCTGATCACTGGGCAAGAGCTCTTAAAGGGGAATTTCAGGGATGTATAGGCAGAGGGAGGGGGCTACATGTATTGATGGAATAGCACAGTCAGCTCTGACAGTCATCTTGAAATTGGTCATGCAGTGGTCTGATCAGCATTATCTTGATTGTTTTGAGTACAATTAATCTTTAGTTCCAAGGTCGGTTTGTTCCCATTTCTTTGAGGCCAGTTCTTGGAATTGTAGAAGCTTATGTCTTGGTTACAGCCTGGTCATCATGTAGTTAAGTTCTTCCACCTGGTGGGGGTTTCAGTATCTACAAAACAGCTCAAAGGATGTGGCTCAGAATATCATCTATAGCACTTGAAGAGGAACTAAAGGTCCTTGGTGTTGCTTAATGACTATTATTGTTCTGTCCTGTTTGACTGCTTTTCCGTTGTTTCTGTATTTTCTCATTTCTCTGATTAAATTTATTCTTTTACTACAGTTTTTCTACAGACAAAAGGCAGGCAGAGGAGAGGGTGGGGGCAGGGGAGTTGTCCTGGGAATGCCCCATACAGTCTCATTCCGTTTCAATAAGAGTTGTTTTTTATTGAGTACCTACTATGTGTCAGCTTATGGAAGGGACAAGTACTCATTCACGTCTTCTCTCTCTCCCCTTCCTGGGCACAAGAAAAGGCTACACTGCCAGTCCATGTGTCATTAGGCAGGAGTCGGTGGGCCATTCCCATGCTTTCTCTTCCACTCAGCAGCAAACATGGGTACCGCATGTCTCCATGGTGAAGCAAAAAGATGGAAGCAGCCTGGATCCCTAGGGCACCCAAGAGTGGAGAGACCCTGACAACTGCCATCAGAATTAATGTGAACAAAAGTAACTTTCATTGGGTTAACCCAGTCAATTTTAGGCTTCGTCTGCTGCATCAGCTAGCAGTTACATTAACTAGTAACATAATATGTAGCTAGTATTTCCAGTTATGAAATATTTTAAAAATATCTTTGTTGGGCTTCCCTGGTGGCACAGTGGTTGAGAGTCCGCCTACCGATGCAGGGGACGCGGGTTCGTGCCCCGGTCCGGGAAGATCCCACATGCCGCGGAGCGGCTGGGCCCGTGAGCCATGGCCGCTGGGCCTGCGCGTCCGGAGCCTGTGCTCCATGACGGGAGAGGCCACAACAGTGAGAGGCCCGCGTACCGCAAAAAAAAAAAAAAAAAAAAAAAAAAAAAAAAAAATATCTTTGTTTCTTCTTCAGCTTTATCTAGGTATAATTGACATATAAACGTGTAAAACATTTAAAGTGTATATTGTGGTGATTTGATATACCATATGTTGTGAAATGATTCCCTCCATCTAGTTAATTGACACATCCACCACCTCACATATCTTTTTTTTTTTTTTTTGGTGATTTGTGTGAACATTTAAGTTCTACTCTCTTAGCAAATTTCAATTACACAGGGGCTTCCCTGGTGGCACAGTGGTTAAGAATCTGTCTGCCAATGCAGGGGACACAGATTCGAGCCCTGATCGGGGAAAATCCCACATGCCGCGGAACAACTAAGCCAGTGCGCCACAACTACTGAGCCTGCGCTCTAGAGCCTGCGACCCACAACTACTGAAGCCCATGCACTTAAAACCTGTGCTCCGCAACAAAGAGAAGCCACTGCAAGAAAGAGTAGCCCCCGCTCGCCACAACTGGAGAAAGCCCACGCGCAGCAACAAAGACCCAATGTAGCCAAAAATAAGTAAATTAATAAATAAATTTTAAAAAGATAGAAAAATAAATTTCAATTACACAATGCAGTGTTATTAAGTATAGTTTACATTAGATCCTTAGACCTTATTCATCTTACAGATGAAAGTTTGTTCACTTACCAATTTATCTCTATTTCCCCCATTTCCCGAACCCCTGGCAACCACTTATCTACTCTCTGTTTCTATGAGTTTAACCTTCTTGTTAGATTCCACATGTAAATGATACCATGCAGTATTTGTCTTTCTCTACCTGATTCATTTCACTTAGCATAATGCCCTCAAGTTCCATCTATGTTATTGCAAATGGCAGGATTTCTTTCTTTCTCATGGCTGAATAATACTCCGTCGTACACTTTATTAAAAGACAAAAAAAAGTACTGGTGAGGATGTGGAGTATCTGTGATTCTTAACACACAGTAGGTGGGAATGCAAACTTTAGCTCTTTCTTACAGAGTAAAATAAACACTTGCCATAATGACCCAGCAATCCCACTCCTAGGCATTTACCCAAGTGAATCGACAACTTACGTTCCCACAAAAACCTGTACATGAATGTGTACAGCAGCTTTATTCGTAATTGCCAAAATCTGAAAACAAACCAGATGTCTCTCAACAAGTTAATGTATAACCAAACTATAGTACATTCATGACATACAAAACTATTCAGAAATGAAAGGGAAGAAAATATTGATCTATGCAACAACATGGATGGTTTTCAGATAGATTTTTCTAATTGAAAGAAGCCAGCGAGAAAAGCTGCATATGGTATTATTCCATTTACATGGCATTCTGAAAAAGGCAAACGTACAGGGATGGAAAACAGGACCAGGGGCTTTCAGGGATTGGGGAAAGGAGGTAGACTACAATGAGTCAGCACAAGCTAATTTTTGTGCTGTTGGACCTCTTCTGTATGGTACTGTGAGAGTGGATACATAACGCTATGCATTTGTCAAAATGCTTAGAACTGTACACTACAAAGTTTTAATTTTAGTGAAAAAAATTTAAAAATCAAACAGGATATCACAGGAACTCAAGATGGAATGCAGACTGTGATAAATGAATCTAACTGTAGTAACTGTACTGAAGGACACAGAGAAGAAAGGAGCTGACTTAAGTAAATTTGGAAAATGATGTTTTGACTAGATATCATAAGGTTAAAGAGAAAAACACTTGCACAGAAGCCTTGTACTCTCATTGTTAAATATGTTTTTTCACAGGAGGAAGGGTTAGCAAATCTGAAATCACTGCACATGCATAGTAAGTTTTTAAAAATAAGTAAAACACACGGTAGTATTTGTAGTAATGAGAGCCAAGTTTCTCATTGTCAAAGAAAGAGATGACAATTAAGCAAAAGGAAATGCTATAATGATCCCGGTGGTGGTGGGTTAGAATTGGAAATATCATTAAGAACTCAAGTTTATTTTAGTATGTATACAGTTGTATAAATAAATACATAGATAAATATATATTCTGTATGCTTGAATTACTTTGCATACATTTCATTCATAGTTCTGTCTGCTGAGAGGACCTAGAAGCAATGACACCCCAGCAGCAACACACACACCCAGTTCCCAGGTTCTGGTCTTTAAACACCATTCCCTAATAAAAAGAGCCAGGTCCCCTGAGTGATGGTTAATTCTAGGGCTTGGTGATGCACCTAGAATATCTTGTGATGCCAGAAAACACAGAAGTGCAAAGAAAGAGAGGAGAGTGGCCACCAAAAGGACAAAGGCGCCAATCTAAAAGACATCCAAATGGCCAAAGGTGAAACAATGTGAAAAGTAAAAGAAATAATGGTAGTTTTGGATTAAAACTCAAAGAATAAAATTAATGTCCATGAGCCCATGCTGATATAAATGATCCAAATCACACATGAATGGTGGCAAAAGGACAACTCTTGCTTACAAAACAATTCCAATTAATAAATGCAGAGGGGGCTTCCCTGGTGGCGCAGTGGTTGAGAGTCCGCCTGCCGATGCAGGGGACACGGGTTCGTGCCCCGGTCTGGGAAGATCCCACATGCCGCGGAGCGGCTGGGCCCGTGAGCCATGGCCGCTGAGCCTGCGCGTCCGGAGCCTGTGCTCCGCAACGGGAGAGGCCACAACAGTGAGAGGCCCGTGTACCGCAAAACATAAATAAATAAATAAAAATAAATAAATAAATAATGCAGAGGGAATGGGGGAAATAAATAATCATCATTAGAATATCACAGTCATAATTGTGTCAGGGACAATCCAGTGTGAAAAATAATATTAGTTGGCAAAAGTTTAAGAGAAACAGGATATTTGCATAAACTCAAAGTATCTTCCCCTTCCAAATTAATTACTTTGGTGGTTTTAACATCTGTACACAAATTTTTTGACATACCTCAGGAGGCGTAGCTTAATTTTCATACTCTTGAGCATGGGCTGCACTTAATGACAAGCTTCTTAAATATAGAAAATGGAAAGGAAAAATGTAACTTTAGAGTGGAGACACATGGCAAACACCAACGTTACCAGGTGATCAAGGTTTACATAACCAGTAATGAGACATTGATATCACAAATGTCCTGATACGATGCAGTGTAAACGACACATCACTTACGTGGTATTCAGCCCAAAATCTATACCCTCAGTCTAATCAAGAAAAAAACAATCAGAGAAAAAAAACAAGTTGAGAGATATTTAACAAACACTTGATCAGAGTGTCAAGGTTATGAAAGAAAAGGGAAGACTGGGGAACTGTCATGGATTGAAAGAGACTAAGAGGACATAACAGCTAAATGAAATGTATATCCTGGATTGGGCTCTGGGATGAAAAAAAGACGTCAGGAGAAAATCTGCTGAAATTTGAATAAAGTTTAGTAAAGAGTATTGTACCGATGTTAATTTCTTAGTTCTGATAATTGTCATCATGCTTATGTAAGATGTTAATGAAACAGAGCAGGACCCTATGATCCATCCTCCCATGTCCTCAGCCTGCTTTTTGTCTATGGAAAACCTTTAGCCAAAGAATAAGTTTAATCAGAGAAGTGAGAAAAGGCAGAAGCAGAGGAAAACAGTCAAAGGAGACCAAATAATAATAGTTTAGTCATTAAGCAACATCAAGGACCTTTAGTTCCTCCTTAAGGGCTACAGATAATATTCTGAGCCACATCCTGTGAGCTGTCTTGTAGATACTGACACCCCCACCAGGTGGAAAAGTTAACTACATGGCGAGCAGGCTGTAGCCATGACATAAGCTGCCACAAAAATTCCGAGAATTGGCCTTAAAAAAATGGAAACAAACTGACCCTGGAACTGAAGATTAAGTGTACCTAAAACAATCAAGATGACACTGATCAGACCACCGCATGACCAATTTCAAGATGACTGTCAGAGCTGACTGTGCTGTTTCTGCATGTAGCCTCTTCTCTCTGTCTATAAAAGCTCTTGCCCACTGGTTGTAGGAGGGGGGAGTCGGCCTTTGGACAGGCGTCTGCCCTCCCCCGCCTCCCCAGTTGCTGGCTTCCAAAATAAAGCAAACTTTCCTTTCCACCAACCTGGCCTCTTTATTGGCTTTTGAGCAGTGAGCAGCTGGACCCCACTTTCGGTTACATTAACACTAGCAGAAGATCGGTAAAGATTGTACAGGAACTCTCTGTACTGTTCTATCTTTGCAACTCTTTTAAGTCTAAAAATATTTTTAATGTTAAAAAAAAACCAGCAACAGACTGGAAGATAATATTTTGAGGAAATATGACAGACAAAGAGTTATTCCTAATATGTAAGGTGAATCTATATGTTGAAAAGCAAAACTCAAGCCAAAAGAAAAGCAGGCAAGGAAGATTCATGGAACATTCGTAGAAGAAGAAATACAAATGATTAGTAAATATATGAAAAGATGTTCAGAGAAAAGACTTTATGGAAGCAGAATTTAAATTATTATTGTAAAACACTAGTGGTTCAATCATGGTTATGGACACACTGCGATATATTACTTAGATCACTCTGTGTGTGTGTATGTGTGTGTGTGTGTGTGTGAGAGAGAGAGAGAGAGAGAGAAACAGAGACAGACAGAGAATTCACATATGCATTCGTAAGCATTCCTGATATGTGTGTATGTATGTTGTAGATATTTATGACTACATATATGTATTATAATGTGTGCATCCAAATGTGTGATTTATGTACATACATAATCATAGGGTTTTGCAAAATTCAAATTCATTTATAATACAAACAAGATTTTTTTGATGGTTGTAATGTTCCAGAAATAACGAGGGAGCTGAAATTCTATTGGGAGGGTAGGAATGAAGAGAATGGATTAGACACGAGAGGAGAGTAGCATACCCTTGTCAAAACTTGCTAGAGTGACTTCTTCAAAAGCAGTAACTCTTTCATTTTCACTGTTGCTTACAGGCCAAACACATAAATAAGTTCTCAGTAAATTTTAAATCAAACTAATTATGGGACTGAGAAAAAGAGGAAATGAAGAGTATCACAAAAATAACTAAAAGTATAGAAAAATCTGATATAGGATTTAAGAAAAAAAATTTATAAAGTTATAAACAAGCATGTCTTAGCTATTATAAGTAATAGGTACCATGAGCATGCTTTAAAATACAAAAAAAGTTTTGATCCCATTTATAGCATTCTACAGATGGCAGATTTAGATAAATTTCAGTTGCTCCATCAAACTAAAGGCCATTTTTCCACTTTATTTTAACTTTATTTAAAATTTCTTACTGGTCCTTTAGCATAACTATTGTCAGAAGTGAGAAAATGAAAATGCATATTTATAGCCTTCATGCTGTAAATATCTTTAGCATATTCTGGTACATCAGATTTATGTCTTAAAGTGAACCTTTGTTCCTCTTGGAGATGTGACAAATCTCATATTTGTATTCAACATATGCATGAATTCAGCCATTTGGAAGGTAGTAGAAGTCAATGGGCACTGTCTTTGGAACATACATGAATATTAAATACTCTTATAAACGTTCACTGAGGATACTGAATCACAGAAGTTATGCCATAACTCTGAGTGTCAGTCTTACCACTGAGAGTAGTATTCCAAAGCCAATCATAAAATTATATTTCTATATAAATTAATAATTAAGAGTGTAGGCATACAAGTGTTGAGAAAATAAATTCTAAAATAATAGTTATTAATAATAGTGAATTCAGAGTAGTTTTAGATTTGCCCCTTACGTGGCTACTTGTGCTTTCATTTGGTCTTTGTTAATATTTCAAGATGCATAAATTTAATTTGGTCTTCATTGATATTTAACAATACAAATATTTTATATATAATCATTTTTATAGTTAGCCTGTCCACATACATGGATTTATTACCAAGGAAATATAGCAGGGGAAAGTGATTTCCCAATGTCTTGTCTTTGGGAATAGGATATAGGTAGTAATTCTAGATGCTGATAAAAAATATGAGTTAAAGATGTATCTTATTTTTAAGTGGTACTTTATCAAAAGATGTAAGATGCATAAATTCTAAACCATTAGAAGAAAAATGAAACAAAGTCCATTAATTCAACAAGAATTTGTTTTTAAGAAACAAAAACATGAAAGCCTTGACGTTTTTAAAAACTATGTAACATAAGATAGCAGGGTTAAAACCAAAGATTACAGAAATTATAATAAATGTGAATGCATTAAATTCCCCCATTAAATTCAGAGATTTCAAAACAGAAGAAAACAAAGCAAAACATACAAAAGTAAAACAACCATAAGCTGTTCACAAGAACACTCTTAAAGCTTAATGATAGAGAGTTTAATAATAAAGAATGGAAAAAGATTTATTAATAAAATGCTAAAAGAATCAAAGCAGAGGGGTATTATACATATTAGACAAAATAGAACTCAAGGTTAAAAGAACACTGAAAGGGTAAGCAATTATATCTTTTTAAATGAATGGTATAATACATCAGGATGCAATCGCAGTGATTAACTTCTATGCATCTAATTACACAATTTTCTTAATTAATTTTTTACTGTGGTAAAAACACTTAATGTGAAACCTACCCTCTTAACAGATTTTTAAGTGTAAAATACAGTATTGTTATCCATAGGCACAAAGTTATACTTCAGATCTCTAGAACTCATTTGTCTTGCATACATAAAATTTTATACATGTTGATTGGCAACTCCCTGTTTCCCCCTCCCTCCCAGTCCCTGACAACCACCATTCTATTCTTTGCTTTTATGAGTTTGACTACTTTAGGTATCTCATATAAGTAGATGCATGAAGTATTTGTCCTTCTGAGACTGGCTCATTTCACTTAGCATTATGTCCTCAAGATTCATCCATCACATATTGCAGGGTCTCCTCCTTACTGTAAGGCTGAGTAATATGCCATTGTATGTATAAACCACATTTTCATTATCTGTTCACTCATTGATGGACATTTATGTTGTTTCCACATTTTGGTTATTGTGAATAGTACTGCAATAAAAATGGGAGTGCTAGTATCTTTGAGATCCTAATTTCAATTCTTTTGGATAAATACCCCAAAATGGAATTTCTGGATCACATAATAGTTCTATTTTTAATTTTTTCAGGAATCTCCATACAGTTTTCCATAGCAGCTTACATTATTTTGCATTCCCACCAACATTGTATGAGCGTTCCAATTTTTCCACATCCTCAACAAAACTTGTTAGGATGGCTATTCTCAAAATAACTAATTACATAGTTCTAAAATAGAGGGCTTCCCTGGTGGCGCAGTGGTTGAGAGTCCGCCTGCCGATGCAGGGGACACGGGTTCGTGCCCTGGTCCGGGAAGATCCCACATGCTGCGGAGCGGCTGGGCCCGTGAGCCATGGCCGCTGAGCCTGCGCGTCTGGAGCCTGTGCTCCACAACGGGAGAGGCCACAACAGTGAGAGGCCTGCGTACCGCAAAATAAATAAATAAAATAAAATAAAATAAAATAAAATAGAAAAAGCATTTACTGGTGGATGTGTAAGGAAACCAGGAAAGTGACATATCTACAATCCTAATAGGATGCTTGAAAACACCTCTCTCAGAATTCAAAAAAAAACCCACAATTAAACTGGAAAACAAAAAAGATATGAATAACACAACACTTTTGATGAAATAGAACTATGTATAAACAACACAGGAGATACACACACGCACACACATATATGGCTAAATACATGGTGGATTTATATATGTCCCATAAATGTTTGAAGATTTTTATAAATAAATAAATATATATATATTTAAAACATTTATAGGGCATATATATGTTCACTATGTATTTTGCCATATATTCCAAGAGATTTAAATCTCACAATGAATACAGAATAAAATTTAGTCAAAAATTATTCTTTCATATTAAAGAAAAACTTCTACCTTTTAGATACTTCAGAACTTTCAGAATTAGTAGGAAGTAAACGTCAATGAGTTTACCATTTATCAAAACCTGTGTACTGCTAATGTTCAGGCTTTTTTTAGTGAGTGGGCTATGCACAGCTGTTCACTTAATGATTGTTCTTTAAATAGAGCATATACATTATTATACATTCTTTTCCATGTATATTTCACAGTTATTTTTAGAGGAAAAGGAAGTCAAAGAAGCAAATACAAAATATATTTTTCTGGTACTTTAAAATGCATCTTGTATTTGCTCCATTTGGAAATTCTACATAACTTTTAAACATTTAGGGCTAAAGATTTTCTCTCCTAGTCCTAACCAACGCATATTATTACTTTACTCTTTAGAATGTCAACATGTCACATTACAATAAATTATGTTAAAATTACAAAATTTTGTATTAGAAACATTCTTACCTTTACCTATCTCATATTTAACCCTGGCGGTTTCAACAGTTTTTAATGGAACTGAGGCATTTTCTTATTTGGTCTGATAAGATGTTGACTTAAAGATTTATCATAGGACTTCCCTGATGGTGCAGTGGTTGGGAGTCCGCCTGCCAATGCAGGGGACAGGGGTTTGAGCCCTGGTCCGGGACGATCCCACATGCCGCCGGAGCAACTAAGCCCGTGCGCCACAAATGCTGAGCCCACACACCGCAACTACTGAAGCCTGCGCGCCTAGAGCGCGAGCTCCTCAACAAGAGAAGCCACCGCAATAAGAAGCCCACGCACCACAATGAAGAGTAGACCTCGCTCTCCACAACTAGAGAAAGCCCACACACAGCAACAAAGACCCAACGCAGCCAAAAAAAAAAAAAAAAGGTTTATCATAGAAGTTTTTCTCTGACAATCTAGGGAAAAGTTAGCATTGAAGTCACTAACTTTCAATAAGCATGCACAATATGATTTCATTTTTATACGAATTTCAAGCATTAAACTAATACTACGAACCAACTTGAAAAGCAAAATAAAAATGGTTACAAAGAAGAAAACTTGAAGTTGCAATGTGAATTAAAAACACAATTATAATTCTGGTCAAACATACATAGGCACTTTGCAGCATATTATTAACTGGAATTTTCTTTGGAGAGAGATTCTCATTTTAGCTAAACATTGTACTTCAGTGGGTGGTTGTCTCTCCCTGGAACCTTCTGCTAACTGACTCTCAAGGAGGTGACTTGTTCTGAGAATTCCAAAGATACAACTTGATTTTACTTTCACCCATTTTTGTCTTTCCCATCAGTTGCTTCTTAGCTTAACTCTAGTCGTCTGTTCTTAACAATTCCCTTGACATTAAGTCCTTTGAGATTTTCAAATATACATGAATAAATGGTAAAATACTTTACTTTCTATCAGAAACAAGTGGATGATTTGGGATTTTTTACATTTTTCTTTCCTTTTTCTTTTTTTAATGAATTCATCTAATTTCCCAGCACTAGTCTTTGAGTGGCAATTGAGGAAATGAATTTCAACCCCAAACGGCTGCAGGCTCTTTCTCCAGGTATCCCCTACTCTACTGTAATAGTTTTATAAAAAGACAGCTACCCTGGATGATATTGCATTTTACTTCTCTACTTTAGAAGTAATAGTATACTGGGAATATAGATGCCTTTGATTTGCCTTTTCCCCAATTCAAAATGAACTGCAGCTGTGATTCCTTGAAATTCTTAGGAGATTTTAGTATGTTGGACGGTTTTTCCATTCTAAATGCTTTGTCATTACCAATGCTGCAGCTCTGGGCACACCGACTGCATGAAGGGTATCGTTATCCCTTTTCTTCTTGGTCCATTTTCAGGTGGATGCTTTCTCAGATTTCCAGTTTTTCTTATAACTTTTGAAAGTTAAAAGAGACAATAACTATGGTTTTCATCTACTAACCCAGTGTTTGAATCTCCTTTACGACACAACCACAACAAACTGTAACATAGCTTCTGATTTTACTTTTCTAAATTACATGCTTGAAAATTCTTATTCATTTAAACCAAAATCTTTCTCCTTGCAACTTCCAACCATGAGTCCTAATTCAAAACCCTGAAACCACAAAATATAAACTGACCATCACAGTCTTCATTAAAAGCCTGTTCAGTTGCCCATGTAATGTCATCGTGAAGGAAAACATTGCATTGAATCAGTTTTTTAAAACTTTGATTTTGATATAATTGTAGATCCACGTGCAGTTTTAAGAAATAATTCAGAGAGATCTCATATAGTTTTAACCCACTGTCACCCAAGAGTAACATCTTGCGTAACTATACTACAGTATCACAACCAGGAAATCATTGATAAAATCCATCAACCTCATTCAGATATCACCAGTTTTGCATGCACCGATTTGCTCAATTGTGTATGTTTGTAGGTATGTGCATTTTGTTTCATGCAATTTTAACACGTGCTGGATTTGTGTGATCATCACCACAGTTCCATAACAAGAATTCCTCATGCTACCCTTTTATAGCCTCAGCCACCTCCCTGTTCACCCCTGTCTCTGGGAAGCACTAATATGTTCTCAATCTGTATAATATTTTTCATTTCGAGAATGTTATATAAATGGAGTCATAAAGTATGTGACCATTTGACATTGTTTTTTTTCCCTTAATATCCATCCAAGTTGTTGCGTGTGTCAAGAGGTAGTTCCTTTTTGTTGCTGATTAGTATTCCATGGTATGGATGTATCACAGTTTGTTTAGCCATTGATATTTTAAGGGGTATTTCGATTGTTCTGAGGTTTGGTTTTTTTGGGGGGCTTTAAATTAGAACTAGTATGAAGGTTCATGCACAGGTTTTTGTGATAAGTTTTCATTTCTCTTGCATAAATGTCTGAGAGTTGCAATTGCTGAGCTGTACAATTAGTGCATTATTAATTTTGTAGAAATTGCCATACTCTTTTCCAAAGCGGCTGTACCATTTTACATCCCAAACAGCCATCTATGAGTGAGCCAGTTTCTCTGCATTCTGGCCGTCATTTGGTGTTATCACTATTTTTTCCAGGTTCATTAAGATAGAATTAACATATAACGTTGTGTAAGTAACATGTAACATTGTGTAAGTTTAAGGTATACAGCATGTTAATTTGATACACTTACATATTGCAAAATGATTTCCACCATAGATGTAGCTAACACCTCCATCATGTTACATGATTACCATTTCCTTTTTTGTGGTGAGAATATTTAAAATCTACTCTCTTAGAAACTTTAAAGTATATAACACAGTATTATTAACTATAATCACCATGCTGTACATTAGAAACCCAGAACTCATTCATCTTATAACTGAAAGTTTGTACCATTTGACCAACATCTTTCCATGTCTCCAATTCCCCATCCTCTGGTAACTACCATTCTAGTCTGTTTCCATGAGTTTGCCTATTCTAGATTCTACATGTAAGTGTTATCCTACAGTATTTGTCTTTCTCTATCTGACTTCTCTCAATTGGCATCATGCCCACAAGCTCCATCCCTTTTGTCACAAATGGCAGGATTTCCTTCTGTCTCATGGCTGAATAATGTCCCATTGTGTGTGTGTGTCTTCTTTATCCATTCCCCCACTGACAAACATTTAGGTTGTTTCCATATCTCAGCTATGGTAAATGATGCTGCGGTGAACAAGGGAGCGCAGATACTTCTTCAAGATCCTATTTTCATTTTCTTTGTGTATATACCCAGAAGAGGGACTGCTGGATCATATGGTAGTTCTATTTTTAATTTTTTGAGGAAACTCCGTATTGTTTTTCATAGTGTCTGTATCATTTTACATCCCCACCAACAGTGCACAAGGGTTCCCTTTTTCTCTACATCCTCTCCAATACCTGTTAACTCTTGTCATTTTGATTATAGCCATTCTAACAGGTGTGAGGTGATATCTCATTGTAGTGTTACAACTAGTCTTTATTTCAGCCATTCTGATAGGTTTATAGTAATATTTCATTATGCTCTTAACTTGCATTTCCCTAATGGCAAGTGATATTGAATATCTTTTCATGTGTTTATTTGCCATCTATATATCGTGTTTGATGTCTTTTCAAGTGTTTTGTCTGTTTTTTTAATTAGGTTGGTTGCTTTTCCACTGCTGAGCTTGGAGAGTCCTTTATATATTCTGAATACAAATTCTCTATCAAATATGCAACTTACAAGTATTTTCTCCCAGTCCATATCTTCTCTTTTCATTTTCTTAACAATGTCTTTCACAGAAAAACTTTTAAAGTTTGGATTAAGTGTATACCTAAGAATTTTATTTTGTTTGGAGTGACTGTAAATGGCATTATATTTTTAATTTTGGTTTCCAAAAGTTCATTGTTAATATATAGAAATACAATTGATTTTTGTGTGTTGGCCTTGTACATTATAGCACTACTGAACATTGTTATTACTTCTAGGAGAATTGTAGATTCCTGTAGATTTTCTATGTAGACAATTATGTCCTCTACAAATAGGGACAATATTACTCCTTCCTCTCCAATCTGTATGCCTTTTCTTTTTACTTACCTTTTTTTTTTTTTTTTGCCTTATTGTATAGGCTAGAACTTCTAGTACTATCTTGCATATCACATCTTGAAATGCCAAGTGATGTTTTATCTATCACTCCTTAGGTCAAATTTTTCCATGTTCTACTCAGTGACTTCTTTAATTTAAAAAAATACATATATAAATTTAAAATAACACAATGAGTTATATTTTGTCCATAAACAAATATCACAATTTGTGATACATCCATAAAATTGTGTTTTTATTTTATTCTAATGATAGGATCTTATCAATTACTGGTAATAAGGATACAAGATGGAATTAATAAAATGGATTTTCTTATGTGATTTACATGATGAATTTCAGTTATGAGGGTAGGGATACTTGAAAGTCATTTTTCCATGGTTACAGATGTTTAACTTTCCCTAGCAATTGTCCTTTGTGCTCTGGTATTCAGTGGTCCTTTCTGTGGTAAAGAGCCGCATCATAAAAGCTCTTTGAAATGTACTGATATTATTGTTCCCTTTTAAAGATAAAGAACTTAGGGGCACAGTTGATGAATATTATGCCAGTGGCAATAGTGGAGAAAGTAAAGAATCATGCCATTTTATTCACCTAACAGCTATCTTCGTTTCATGACTTGTTAAATAAAATAATAGCCACATTTAATGAGAAAAATATTTTCTTGGGCTTCATGAACTACTGTGGTCTTATGAGACTTATTCCTTCTATATTCCCACAGAAAATTGCTTGTATTGCTTAGTGTGCTATTTGATTCTGCTCTGCATTTTTCCTAGTCGTTTACATACTCGTCTCATCTATTTTATTGCAAACTGAAAAGAAGAAACTCTTTCTGATTCATCCTTGAGGCACACCAAGAACCCCCAACTCAGTGGCTAGTATATTATACTCAGAAAAGTGACTGAACTAACGGTTTAATGTTAGTTTCAGAACCAAGTAACTAGAGCCGTGTTATTAGCTCAGCGCATGGTGTTCATCACCCATCTACAGCTTCTGGTTTGCAAACAGCTAACAGGTACAAATTAATATTAAATAGGCCACATTTCCTTCCCCAAGTAGATTGTACAGTGTGGGAACTGGCTCAGTGTAAAGTTCAGAGACCTGCTGGAGTCTTTGGGAAGCCTGTCAGTTATTTCAGACTTAGGGCCCATTGGTACAATAAAGTTATATATTTTTTCCCAAAATGGTTTAACCTGGGGTATGTATGTATGTATGTACGTATTTATTTATTTATGGCTGCACTACGTGGCACACGGGATCTTAGTTCCCCGACCAGGGATCGAACTTGTGCCCCCTGAAGTGGAAGCACAGAGTCTTAACCACTGGACCACCAGGGAAGGCCCTAACTCGGGGTATTTATAATGTTCATATTTATTAGCTAATCAGCAAATCTTCTCTATAGTCTGATCTTAGGGTAGTGTTTACATCTATTAGATTGTTTGGTTAAAGTGGTAAATGACTATCTATCTGCCAATTACTCCCAGGTCAAAGCAAAGCAAAATAAAACACAACCAACAGACAGAAAATAAAACCAAACAGAAACATGCTCCTTACCGTACATTAAAACTAAGGCCACAGATGGACTGTCAACAGGATGTATTCTGTGGTGTGTTCCCAATAGCTTGTGTGAGTTGACTGCACCATTCTTCCCTTTATGCCCCATTAGCCATATGGTTAAGAGCCCTCTTTCACAAAGAAATTGTTTAGAAGTATGGGTTTCACCTGTGGCCATGAAAGACCCACTTGGCACTTGTACACTGGCATGACCTATGCTTTTGGTTTCCTAACCCCAATAAGGTAATACTCTGAGGTAAAATATCAGCAATGAAATCTACCATAATTTCTGAATATCAAACACTTTATTGCTTTTTCATTTTTTGTCAGTTTGTGATCCGAAAGACTGTAGTTAACTCAATTTGAAGAGGAAGTATTCCATACTTACTATATGTAAGACATTATACCAGAGAGTAAGGATTCAAATGGAAAAAAGAACACAGCCACTGCCTTTAACAGAGTATACATCACACTGGTTAATGGTACTTCAGAATCAGATACTTGTTTTTAACACTCTATTGAGGTACAATTGATATAAAATAAAATGCACATGATTAAAGCACACAATTTGATATGTTTTGAAATGTGTATATACTTCTGAAACCATGGCCACCGTAAAGATAACACGCATAACCATTACCCTCAAAAGTTTCCTCATACTCCTTTGTAGTCCCTGCTTCAGGCCCAACCTAGCCTAACCCCACATAACCAAACGCTGATCTGCTTTATGACCCTGTAAATTTGCATGACTAGAACTTGATATTAGTGGAATCATAATGGAATCAGTATGTACTCTGTGTCTTACTTCTTTCACTCTGTATAATTATTTTGAAACTCATCAGTATTGTTGCACGTATCAATGGTTCATTCATTTTCGTGTCTGTTTATTCACCTGTTGATAGAAATTTGGGGGGTGTGTGTGTGTGTGTATGTGTGAATATTATTTCTATTGAGTAAATACCTGGGAGTGGAATGGCTGTGTGAAATCATAAATGCATGTTTAACTTTTTAACAAACTGATAAATTGTTTTCCAAAGTGACTGTTCTGTTTTGTATTCCCTTCAGCAATGTGTAAGAGTTCCAGTTGCTCTACCTCCTACAAACACTTGGTATGTCTGTCTTTTTAATTTCAGCCATGTTAAGAAGTAGATAGGAATATCTCACTGTGGTTTTGATTTGCATTTCCATAATGACTCATGATATTGAGCATCTTTTCATGTGCTTGCATTTGGAGATGATATTTTATCTCAAAAAATTTCCTCCAGTGCATGGCTTCTCTTTTCATTCTCTGTGTCTTTCAAAGAGCAGAAATTAATTTTCATGAAGCCCAATTTATTAAATTTAACTTTTATGGATTTCTTTTATGCTTTTGTGTAGAAATAATCTCTCTCCTAATTAAGGTCACACAAACTTTCTCCTAACAGTTTTAAATTTTTAGGTTTTATGTTTATGTCGACCCATTTTGAGTTAATTTTTATATGGGGCTGTGGTTCATTTTTTGCACGGGGTAGGCAATCATTATGGCACAATTTGCTGAAAATAATAATTGTATTCATCGTGTTGCCTTGAACATTGGTAGAAAACCAGTTAACCGTATGTGTAGTGTTTTTCCTGGGTTTTCTATTCTGTTCTACCAATCTACATGTCTATCTTTATACCACCACCACAGTGTATCTTTCTGAGTCTTGAAATCAGGTGGTGTACGTAATCTTTGTTTTACTTTAGCAAACTTGTTTTGGTTACTCTGGGTCCTTTCAACTTCCATATGAACTTAAGAACAAGTGTGTCAATTTCTGGCTCCCCAAAACTGACCTCCCCAAACAAGACTGTCATTTCTGAGTTGTTTTTAATTATTTTTTTTCTCCTCATTTTGACTTGCAAGTTTTGACTAGATGCTAAACAGTATGATTTTCACCGTGAATATTACCATACATCCATAAATTGCAATTTCCTACTAGATTCCCAAATAATGTTTTTGCACTCGTTTAAATAAGTTGTGTTTTCCAAATTACTGCTTTATAAGGAAAATTCAATACATGTGTGATAAATTGTTCTTAAATTTTGTTTTGTTTTTTTCCCCAAGTTGTCCTTGAGCAAGAGCAATTTAGATGAGTCTCACTAACCATAAGGCAATAAGTAAGTGATTTACCTAAAATTATACAGGTAGAAGATGGTAGAGCCCAGCGTAAATCCAGTCAATCTGACACCAGTAGCTATATGCATACTGTTTATACTTTACGGTCTTTCTAGGGGAAACAGAATCAGAGCTGTGCCTTAAAAAACGATAGTATGACTTGACAGGCATCTGTGAGAAACAAGAGGAGTAAAGCTTGAGCAAAGTCACAGAAATCAGAGTGTTATAGTTGATTTGGGAAAAAAACTGATACACCAGGTTAAATAGAAAGTATATTGCATGGGAAGATGCAACAGATGGTAAAGCTGAGAAAGCAGGCTTGGGCAAAATAGTAAAGAACCTTGATTGAAAGATTGAGGACTTTTTCTTGAAGGTTTCTGAGCAATGGAATGTTATAACCTACCTGTTTTTAAAGAAGGCATCCCTGGTGTTGTAAGAAAGATAGATTATTGAGGAGGAAGAAGGTGATTAAAGACAGAGAGATCCTTTAGGAGATTTTTATCAGTAGTCCAGGTCTCAAGTACTAATATTCTGAAATAGGGTAGTGACAGTGAAAATGGCAATGAGGCAATAGATGTAAGCAATTGCACAGCAAAAGAACAGATAGGATATGGAGTAAGACAGAGGGAGATAATGATGTGGAAGGAAATAAATGTAAAGGTTAACTTTAGGGAAATAAATGTGTATATTCAAACGAACACAATGATATTTGAGCGAAAATGGTCTTGTACTTTTTTTCTGTTATTTTATTGCCTCCTATAAATTTCATTTAGATTTCACAGGAGCCAAAAGGTTTTTCAGGGTTCTGAATTAGTTTTCTAAGGAAAAGATTAAGAGAATAATCTTAGAGATCTCAGAATATCATCCGGACAAAAAGTAGCAACTAATAAAATGAATGTAAACTACAGACCGGAAATGCAGTTGTTGCTAAGTTTTTTAAAGGAACAACAAAACTATGCAGAAATGTGGTGACAGTCAATATATATAATATAGTACCAGCACTTAGTACTCGAATATGTTAAAAATGCCAGATATTTGTTTCTCATTTAAAGTCATTTCTATTTTATGTAATAGCTCTGAAATCACTTAAAAATTTCAACAAATTTAAACATTTTAGTTCTGTTAACTGAAAACCATAAAAGCATTCCAAACATAATTAACCATGATAGTTCCAGGAATTTCAAAACCAAATGATAATTTTATTATAGATGCAACTAAAATAAAATACTTGGAATATGTAATTCATCTCAAACTACAAAATTCAATGTAAGTTCTAGAGATATAAAAAGACTAAGGAATCTTTCAAGTTTAAGGTGATTAAAATTAATGAGAGGAAACGTTCATTTCTTTGTTCACTACAAAGAGTTACTGGACAAAGAAAATATGAATATTTTAAGATGTGACAAGTAAGATACTAGTTTGCAGAAAGTGATGGCCTGTTCTTATGTGATGTTCCAAAGAACAGATATAGAGCCGCTAGTAGATGCTACACCTTAAAACAAAAATACAAACAAACAAGCAAGCAAACAGGTTTAGGACCCAGAAGTATCTAAAGATTGATTGAATCAATCAGGAAGTAATGAGTACCATTTAATCACTGCAGGTGATTTGGGACTGTCTTATAGTGTAGACGCCTTCGATTTAGAGGTTAAGGACTTTCTTATAGTGTAGACGCCTTCGACTTCATAGAGAAATTTGAGCATATTAGACATACACTTCTTTAATTTCTTATCCAATTCCCTATTAATTTCCCCAGCTTCAGAGTATAACGTTCCCATTCCCCCGTTTTGAAAAAAATCCCTCATTGTTCAGTATTGTTCCATCTCTTCCAGGATGCTGGATGACTTTCCCTATGTACTTTTAAATTCTCCATTTATTTAGCTTTTCCCTGTAAAAGCTAAACATGCTCAAGAACCTCCTATTGTAAAAAAAAAAAAAAAAAAATAGGAACTTCCCTGGTGGTCCAGTGGTAAAGAATCCGCCTTCCAATGCAGGGGATGCAGTTTCGATCCCTGGTTGGGAAACTAAGATCCCACACGCTGTGGGGCAACTAAGCCCTTGTGCCACAACTACTGAGTCCACGTGCGCCTCAGTGAGAGAGCCTGCATGCTGCTAACTACAGAGCCCATGCACTCTGGAGCCTGCACGCCACAACTAGAGAGAGAAAACCCGCATGCCACAACTAGAGAGAAGCCCGCGTGCCGCAACAAAAAGATCACACGTGCCCCAACAAAGATCATGCATGCCACAAGGAAGACCCGACGCAGCCTAAATAAATAAATAAATAAAACACAGAGTAAGTCTCCTTGGACTACATAACCCTTTAAATTACTGCTCTCCTCTCTCGTCTTTGTTTCACACTCAAGGTCCTCAAAAGAATATTCTGCAAATGACATATCGATTTCCTCAGCAACAAGCTTCTTTAAAAAAAATAATTTATTATAAAATATTTTATATGTATAAAAGCTATTAAAAATAGTAAAACAAACACCCACATACCCAACAACTAGACGATGCCACCCACTCTTCCTCCCTGTTGCACAGTCTCCAGATCCCGGGGCACTCCTCCTCATTTCTGGAGGCTTCAACTGCAGTCTCACGGACACGTATTCTAACACTATTCTTGTAATGAATAGTGGTTATTTCATCATCTACACAGATGATCCTTCAAACGTTTCCAACACTTTAACCTCTCCTGGGTGTCCTTTGTTCCTCCCTACTGCGGCCACCTATTTCCATGGTCATACCCTAGACCTCAGAATTCCCAACATCTGGACTCCCTCCATCACCTCATTTTAGAGCACCCATTCTGCAACCACCATTTCACTGTCCCTCATCATCCTTGTGTCACCATTTTAATCGCTAATCCATTTAAAATTCATGACCCATCACAGTATCATCATTTGGCTCCATATGTTCTCAACTCTCCTGGACTTCACTTGCTTCATCTTCTTTCTTTTTCTTACACATTGGGCAAAACCCATACCCTGGTTAAATTGAACTCTGTCTACCCTCACATTTCCCCATGGAGCTCATCCTGGTGGACACACAATTATGCTGAGCAGTCTCACTTTAAGTTGAGAATCACTATCTCAAGTGGGCATGTATTGCAACTTAGCAGTGATACTATTCACGATCGTTGCTCATAGGAAAGTATTTTACATCATCTTTCTCTTAAAACCCCCAACACCATCCCCCATCCTCATGATCTGCTTATAATCCTTATTTCCTTCCCTTGCTTCCTATTAACTAAGAAAATTAAAGAAATTAGAAGAGAATTTCCAAAAGCTGCCACCATCACAACTTGCTACCTACATCTGAACCCATTACTCTCCATCCTGTCTCCTGTTACAGTACATGAAATAATGGTGTGCCTAGCTAAGGCCAATCACTCCTGCTGGGCCCTGGATTATCACTTCTTGCCTATTTTTAGCAATTCTCACCTCTCTATCCTGCATCACCATTTTCCCCCTTTATTCTACCTCTTTTCCAAATTCCTATAAAAACTCTTGACACACAGTTCTCTGTGTAGCTGTTAATCTGTGTCTCTTTGTTACAGCAAACACGTCAAAATTGCGGTCTGTATCACTGTCTTCATTCTTCTCTTCTCATTCTCCTTGAATCCACTCTCATCTCCATTCCCTTGACCAAAACTGCTTTTATAAAGCTCACCAATGACCCCTAAATTGCTAAGCCCAATGTGATGTCTATCTTACTTTAAATATTAGCAGCAGTTAACACAATGAATCACTCAGGCTTCCAAAAATCTCGCTTTGGGTTTACTGTAAAATCCTTCTCATTACTTTGTACTGCTTTCTCCTCATCTTCCTGATCTCTAAACTTTGGAGTGCTCCAGGGCTCAGTCCTTGGATCTTTTCTTTTCTAGTTATACTCATTGCATTAGTAATCACAGCAAGTATTATAGTTTTCAATACCACCTATCTTGAGCATATATCCCTCTATTGAACTCTTGACTCATACATCAAATGGCGAACTCAACACCCCCACCTGGATGCCTACGAATATGCAGATCTGATCTTTTCTTCTCCCTCAAACCTGCTCCTTCAACAGCCATTCTCATCTTAATTAATGGCAACTCTGTGCACACAGTGTCCAAGGACAAACATTTTGATATCATCTTTCATTCCCTTTTTCTCTTATTCCCTGCCTCCCCCTTGTCAGAAGGTCTTGTTGGCTCTAATTTTATTTATATCTGATTATTTCTAACTACCCACACTCCTATCGCCCTGGTTCAATACCCCATCATCTCTTGCCTGGATTTCTTCTATAGCCTATATTGCTATAATAACCTCTTTTAATGAGGCTCCCTGCTTCTCCCTTGCCAAGCAATGATACAAACACAAACAGCTTGTAAGAGAACAGATAAAAGAGAGGTTAATTACGAATGACAGAATTAGGAAACACCCCAAGCAGGATGTAGCATCCCAGCTCCAACACTTCTTAATTGTGACTTGGAACAGGTTACCTAATCTCTGAAGGCTTCAGTTTCCTCACCTTTAAAATATGGATAATAATAGGACCTACTTTGTAGTGTCATTCTAAGTATTATAGAACTTAATACATGTAAAGTGGTTAGAAGAGTGCCTGAACATAGCAGTTGTCATATACCTATTAGATATTATTATCAGATGAGCAATGAAACACCAGTAGTTTCCACAAATAGATTCTGTATAGAGATGGTTTTCTTTATGCAATAACGACCTTTTGAAAAATGTAAATGGATATACAACAAAGCCATGTTACATTTCATCTCTATAATTTAGAATTAGTGAGAATTTTAGTGGAGGCTATATTTACATTTATCTTTTTTGACCAGTGAAAAATGTTTCTTACAATATTAAATTACATATTTTAAGGATTACATAGGAGTTCTTCTGTTCAATTCATTCAGTTTGCTGCATAGTTATAATCATATTTCCACTACCCTAATGAGGATTAGATACAATAAATGTTGATGCATAAGCTTTATATAAGGAAGACAATTTTTCTCTAATGTTAATTTTATTGAACTTTGGGAAAAGCATAGAACTGTTTAAATAGAAAACAGCTGCTAAGGCATTATTTTTCTATGTGTATTAAGAACACCTTGAGTAAAAGTAGGTTTGTGACATCTTCTTTTCTTCTTGCTATTCATTACCATCTAAAATAATTTTCAATACATTTATTAGTGCTTACTCCATTTTCTGCTCCCCTCTCTCAAAAGAATGTAATCTCCCCAAGGCCAGTGTATACAATCTTCTTGCTCTTCATTTTATGCTCAGCACCTACAATAGTGCCTGGAACTTATAAAAACTTAATAAATATCTGTTGTAAGGTTGTATGAATGGATGCATAGATACATGGAAGAACTAATAATTCTGAAATTCAGAAGAAGCAGATTGAGGGCCCTGGTAACAATGAAGTTAATGCAGTTCATCAAAGGCAATGGGCCCAATGATTCTAAATCCAATATTAATACAAAGTCAGCACTCTTTTTTTTCCTGGGATATGGGACTCATCCAGACTCATGTCCCATCTGGAGCATGTATCATGGATCAAGGGAGTAGTTTTCAACCTGTTCTTTCCCAAAGACCTTATGTTTCTGAAACTTTCTTTTCCTTTGTGTCTAGGGTAAGATTATTTCCACAAAATAGCAAATCACTGGACCATGTCATGTCAATACGTAACACTTCAGAATATTTCATATATCACATGTTCTAATAATTGATGTTATAATTTTTCTCAGCCTAGATATATAGTTTCTGAAAGTTATTAATAATATTTTCAAAAGTTTTGATCTTTTTCTGAAACAAGTCTTGATATTCAACTCTTTTACTCAGTGTTGCCTTTTATACATACAAATACACATATATAATCCCAGAAAATGGCAAAAACAGTTGTTTGTTTGTAGATGAGCTTATACTTCAAGATATACTGAGCAATTATCCAGTTGTTATTTGAGATTGATTAGGTAATAGAAAAACCCATTGAAAAATGGCTAGGAAGTAAAATTGGAACAAAACAAAACATGAAAGATACAATGCTTCATTCAGGTTCCAGAATATATTAAGATTTGAGAGAGTAAATCCTGAGAAAGAAGTAATATTACTTAGAGGGGTCTTTTAAAAAGAGATATTTACCTCTCTGTAGAAAAGTATATCCCACAGTATACATCAGAAGAATTATACTAGTTAACGCCATTACCATTTTCTCAAATATTGGCCCACTTACTGCTGCCATAAAGTTATTTCTACTTTTATCTTTGGTGAAAAGTTTTAGTAAGAGGAAACTGTAATGTAAATTTGTTTTCAGTGAAGGAGGTCAGACAAATAGGAAACAAAGTGTGAACAATAAACATTAATTTACAAAGGCCTTTAATCGACTGAATTCATCAAGAGGTAACAAGTATATTTTTTTTCCTTTTTCAAAGTTTAATTAGTATATTCTATTTCTATTTGTTATTATATATAAATAATGCATATTCCTAGTAATAATTATCAAAATGTTATATTTAAAGGCCTACCATCTTTATGCATACTGAATACCGTGTTATACATCATTATTCATCGTTGATCAAAATGCCATAAATTTACATACATCGTGTTCTCACTTTACAAAATTAAGTAGAGAACCAAAAAGAACCCACCCTCTAAAATCTACTCCAGAATTAACGAACTCTTCATGTTCTCTGTTAATACAGTTAAAGATACCAGCACAGGAGGTTAAAGACAAACATGTGGCCAAATCATTTTGGCTCAGTGTATAAGAATATCAACAAAAAATAACCATTTTTTATTCTTCTAATAAATTTAAAGGATTTGACAGAAGTGATTTGCAATGGTGCCATATAGATATGGACACACCTAAATTTTAGAGAGTAATGGAAAATTCAAACTACTATAGATTAACATAACACTTGTTTCAACGGGGCATACGAAGTAATATCTAGAAAGCATGGGTATTACACTAACAAAAAATCATAGGGATTATACAAAACTTTGATCTTCCACCACTGCTAACAAGACTGAGCCAAAAATGGTGTATACCAACACAAAAGGAGAGTAGCTGCAAATGACTAGACTATGGATTTTAAGGAGACAGCAAATGCAAACCTAGCACTGTGAAATCACCTGCCAGATTCAGTATCAACTTTACAAGTCAATATTAATTTATAGTTCAAGATAAGTGATTTTTTTCTCAAAAATATTTAATCTCTAATATGTATGGTTCCAAAAATATTTGGTTATTTCCTTAAAATATTAAACATACATCTACTATATGGTTCAGCAATTCCCCTCCTAAGTACATACCCATGAGCATTAAAACCATACGTTCACACAGAAACTTATAACAAATGTTCATGGCAGCATTATTTATAATATTCCCAAAGTGGAAACAACCCAAATTTCCATCAGTGGATGAATGGATAAACAAAATGTCATATACCCATACAATGTAATATTATTCTGTGGTAAAAATAGAATGAAGTACTGATGGATGCTACAACATTGATCAATTTTGAAAATATTTACTAAGTGAAATAAGTCAGTCAAAAGGGACCACTGGGTGAAGGGGGAGACGGGAGATAATTGCTAATAGTTATGGAGTTTCTTCTGGGCATAATAACAATGGTCTGGAATTAAAATGTGGTAATGGTTTCACAACTCTGTAAAATATTTTAAAAATCACTGAGTCATAACCTTTAAGGTATATGAAATACATCTCAATAACGCTGTTATTTAAAAATAATAACAGGGGTGACATCAGCAAGATGGTGGAATAGGAGGTCCCGCTCATATCCTTCCTCCATAACAATAACTTGGCAGCCATCCATGGACAAAAATGCCTTTGTGGGAACTCTGGGATCCAGGTAGGAGGCTGCGAATCCCTGATGGGGTCCAACCCAGCAGAGTTGTTTTTAGAAGGCAGACACCCCCAGGCAGCAGACCTGCCAACCATGATCCTGGCTACAGACCCAGAAACAGCTTCACAGCCCCTGTGGACTCACACCTCAGCCCCATTTGTTGGGGTTGGTTCTGCCACCAGCACCCTACAACAAGAGACCCGTGAGGAGTCATGCCCACTTGTGTCTCAGGTAAAAGGCCCACAGACCTTGGTCTTGGCTGTGGACGCTGCAGTGGCCTGTGGCCCATCTCCAGCATTGCTAAGGCACAGTCTGGGAGCCCCTAGAGGTCAGCCTGCCAAACTCAGGCTGACTGTAGAGTTTGAAACAGCCCTATAACTGGGCTCTGGCCCCTCGCAGCTGCAGTCCGCGAAGCAGTCCTGCCCACCCAGGCTCCCGGCAGAAGACACTCCTGTCTGTACCCCTGGAGATCCTAAAAGGGCCCGAGAAGTAGTCCCCAGCCCCTTCTAGCCATAGTCAGCAAGAAATCCTGCCTGCCTAGGAACCCACCTAGGGACTCAGCAGGACCACCCCAGCTTAACAATTTGTTACAGGCACACTGTCTGAGGACCCAACTGTGAACACGGGAATTGACCCTCGACCCAGTGCCACCCTACTGAATAAGGTCCTGGAGGCAGTCCCATCCACCCAAAGACCTGATAAGACCCACGCCTAAGCCCCTGGTAATAGGCCTGCCCACCGCAGACTCCCCTGTGGACCCAGCAACAGCCTCATAACCTGCCTCAAACCCAGCAAAATTGCAATTCCAGAGGCAATCCCATCAGCTTGGAGAGGCAACAGGAGAAGGTATATATACTTGCTACAGTAATCGAGACAGTGTAGTACCAGTAAAGGAATAGACAACTAGATCAATGGAACAAAACAGAGAGCCCAGAAATAGACCCACATGAATATAGTCAACTGATCCTTGATGGAGGAGCAAAGGCAGTACAATGGAGCAAAGATTGTCTTTTCAACAAATGATGCTGGAACAACTAGACATCCATATGCAAAAAAATAAATCTAGACACAGACCTTACACCTTACACAAAACTTAGTTCAAAATGGATCACAGACCTAAATGTAAAACACAAAACTATAAAACTTCTAGAAGATAACACAGGAGAAAGCCTACATGACCTTGGATATGGCAAAGATTTTTAGATACAACACCAAAGGTACAGTCCATGAAAGAAAGATTCAATAAGCTAGACATCATTAAAATTTTAAAGTTCTGCTCTGTGAAAGACACTGTCAACAGAATAAAAAGATAAGCCACAGACTGGGAGAATATTTTTTTGTGGTACGCGGGCCTCTCACTGTTGTGGCCTCTCCCGCTGCGGAGCACAGGCTCCGGACGCGCAGGCTCAGTGGCCATGGCTCACGGGCGCAGCCGCTCCGCGGCATGGGGGATCTTCCCGGACCGGGGCACGAACCCGCGTCCCCTGCATCGGCAGGCGGACTCTCAACCACTGCGCCACCAGGGAAGCCCGGGAGAAAATAGTTTTGAAAGACATATCTGATAAAGATTGTTATCCAAAACACATAAAACCCTTAAAACTCAATAATAGGAAAACAGACAATCCAGTTTAAAAGGGAGCCAAAGACCTTAACAGACACTTCACTGAAGAAGATATAGAGATGTCAAGTAAGCACATGAAAAGCTGCTTCACATCATATATCATCATCACTGTAAATTAAAACAATGAGATACCACTACATACCTCTTAAAATGGCTAAAATCTGGAACACTGACAACAGCCAATACTAGCGAGGATGTGGAACAACAAGAAATCTCTTTCATGGCTGGTGGGAATGCAAAGTGATACAGCCACTTTGGAAGACAGTTTGTCCATTTTTTAGGAAATTAAACATACTAAACACATGATCCAACAATCGTGTGCCTTGGTATTTAGCCAAAGGAGTTGGTAACTTATGTCCACACAAAACCCTGCACTCATATTTATAGCAGTTTTATTCATAACTGCCAAAACTTGGAAGCAACTAAGATGTCCCTCAGTAGGTAAATGGATAAACAAACTGTGGTCCATCCAGACAATGGAATATTATTCGGCGCTGAAAAGAACTAAGCTATCAAGCCATGAAAAGACAAGGAGGAATCTTAAATATATATTACTATGTGAAAGAAGTCCTTATGAAAAGGCTACATACTCTAAGATTCCAACTAGATGGCATTCTGGAAAAAGTAAAACTGATACATACAGTGAAAATATCAGCAGTTGCCAGGGGTTGGGGGAGGAAGGGATATACAGGTGGAGAACAGAGGATCTTTAGGGCAGTCAAACTACTCTGTATGACCATTCTAATGGTGGATGTCTTATCAGTCGCGTCATTATAAATCTGTCCAAACCTACAGAACATACAATACCACGAGTGAGCCCAAATGTGAACTATGCGCTCTAGTTGATAATGATGTGTCAAAGTAGGGTCATCAATTGTAACAAAGGTACCACTCTGGTGGGGGTGTTGATAGTGGGAGAGGCTATGCTTGTGTGGGGACAGGGCGCATATAGGAAATCTCTGTACTTTCTGCTCAATCTTGCTGTGAAACTAAAGCTGCTCTAAAAAATAGTCTACTTTAAAAATAGGGGAGAACATAGCTATGGCAAACGGTATGCATCCTGACCATCTAACATAACTGTGAAGTGAGCACCAAAGTACCTGTTACCGTCCCTGAGAGGGCTGTGTTATTGGCCATCAGAAGTGAAATGCTAAAAAAAAATTAAAAAAATGCAAAAAAAAAAAAAAAAAAAAAAAAAAAAAAAAAAAAAGAAGTGAAATGCTAAAACCTGCAATGAAGTGGGGTTAAAATAAATGTGGTGAATGAATTAAATCAAAATTCTCTACAAATCCCCAAACTAAATGACAATGGAGCAACACTCGAAGAACTCTGAAGACAAACACACTCTAGATCCTGTATATGGTTCTTCAGTGGAAAAGGCGAACGAATGAAAATTCACACTTATAAGGACTCAGAAACTTTGAACTTGTTACTTTTTATGAATAAACCATTTGAAGACCTGTAACAGAACTTTAGAAAATGAAGCAAAATTACTTAACAGCAGAATACACATTCCTTGGATGTGCACATGGAATATTCTCTAGAATCAGCCATATATTAGTCCACAAAACAAAACTCAGTTCATTTAAAAAGACTGAAATCATACAAAGTATCTTCTCTGACCCCAATGGAATGAAATGAGAGTCCACTGCAAAGAAAACAAAAAACTTTGAAAATCCACAGTGTGTGGAATTTGAACAATACGTTTTTTTTAAAATGAATACTGGGTATTTATTGTTGCATTAAGAACTGCACTGGCTGCTGAGAAGTGTAAGACACAAAGAGTTACAGTCTCGTTAGTGTAATAAGAACAATATGCTCTTAAATAACCAATGGGTCAAAGTAGAAATCACGAGGAAAATTAGAAAGTACTTAGAGATGAATGAAAATGACAACACAACATGCCAAAATTTACGGAATGCAGCAAGGGCAGGGATCAAAGGAAATTTTACAGCTGTAAATGCAAATCTATAAACGAATTTTACATCTTGAGGAACTAGAAAAAGAAGAAGAAAACTAAAAAGGAGAGCAAACTAAACCCAAAGCTAGCAGAAGGAAGAAAATAATAAACATTAGGGTGGAGATAAATAAAATAGAGAAGAGTAAAAGAATAAAGAGAATCAACAAAACCAAAAGTTGATTCCTTGAAAAGCTCAACAAAATTGACAAACCTTTAGTCAGGCTGAGAAAGAAAAAAATAAGAGAAAGAAGGTGAAAATAACTAAAGTCAGAAATGTTGTAGGGACATAACTACCAACCTTACAGATATAAAAAGGATTATACGAGAAGACTATAAATAATTCTACATCAAAAAATTAGATAATCTGGCTGAAACAGACAAATTCCTAAAATATACAAATTACCTAAATTGATTCAAGAAGATAATAGAAAATCTCAACAGACCTGCAACAAGTAAAGAGATTAAATCAGTAACCAAAAACCTCCCAACAAAGAAAAGTATAGGATCAGATGGCTTCACTGTTGAATTCTACCAAACAAAGCAGAATTATCAACAATCTTTCTCAAACTCTTCCAAGAAATAGAAAAGGAGAGAATACTTCCTAACTCATTCTACAAGGCCAATATTACTCTGATACTAAAGGCAGATAAAGATATCACAAGAAAAGAAAATCACAGACCAAATATCCCTTATGAATAAAGATGCAAAAATCCTCAACAAAGTATTAGCAAACCAAATCCAACAGCAAATTAAAAGGATTATATACCATGATCAAGTTCAATTGATCCCAGGGATGCAAGGATGGGTCAACATAAGAAAAATCAACCAATGTAATACACCAAAGAGGGAAAAAAGCACACGATTATCTCATATGATGTAGAAAAGGCATTTGACAAAGTTTATCACACTTTCATGATAAAAAAAAAAGACTGGGAAATAAGAATAGACAGGAACTTTCTCATCATGACAAAAGGCATTGTATTAGTTCACTAAGGGTGCCTTAGCAAAGTACTGTCTCATAGTTCTGGAGGCCAGAAGTCCAAGATGAAGGCGTCAGCAGAGCTGGTTCGTTCTGAGTGCCGTGAGGAAGAATCTGTTTCATGCCTCTCCCATAGCTTCTAATGGTGTGTGTGTGTGCGCACGCGCACGTGTGTGTGCGTGTACACATGCATTAATACATATAACTAAATGATGTGTAAGTGATTAAAAATAAGTGAATGCACGCTATAATATGTCAGCGAGTGTAAGTGCTCTGAAGAAAAATAAAGCAGGGTAACAGGATAGGGAGTGTCTACAGGGGTTACTGTTTTTCATGAGGTGGATAAAGTCTCTCTGGTAAGACAAAATCTGACAAGAGACCTGATGAATACACTGGTAATTTAATCTCTGCAAATATCTGGAGGAAAAGCATTCCAGATGAAAATAATACAAAATCTTTGAGAAAGGAACTTGTTAGTCATGTTTGAGTTGCAGGAAGGAAACTATTATGGCTGGAAGTGAAATGAACAAGGCGGGCAGTGGGAGGAGATAAGGTCAGAGATGTAAGAAGCCAGGTACCATGAGAATAGAGTAAGGCCATGGGATTTTGCTCTGAATGAGATGGGAAGCCATTGGAGAGTTGAAAGTAAAGATGTGACATGAGCTGTTTTATATTTTCAAAGGATCACTTTCTCTACTTTGTGGGATGAGGATAGATGGAGAAAAAGCAATTAGGTGGCTACCACACACTTTCATAGGTAGTGATTTAGACAAGGGCGTCAGTGGTGTAGTGGTGAGAAGTGGTCATAATCTGGATATATTTTGAAAGTACGAGTGGTAAAATTTGTTGGATTTATTATGAGGTGTGAGAGAATGAGAGAAGGCAAAAATAACACTATTTTTTTGCCTATGCACCTGGAAACATGGAGTTGGCATTTATTGAGATGGAGAAGGTTTAGAGAAGGGACTGGGAGCTTAGTTTTGATATACTAAGTTGGAGATGCCAATTAGACATCTACGTGGAGATGTAGACAGTTGTATGTGAATGTCTGGACTCGGGAGAGAACTTGGGTGAGAGATACATACATTTCGGGGACCTAAGTTTATAGATGTAATTTCAATCATGGGGCTAAATGAGTCACCTAGGATTAAGTGTAGATAGAGGACAGCATAAGTCCAAGGACTGCCTTGATGTCCTCAGCATTAAGAGGTTTGGATGAGGACACAGAGGTGACAGATGAGGCTAGGAAACAATGCTCATTGTGGTAGGAGGAAATAGAAGGGAGACTGGTGTCCTGGGAAGCGAAAACTGTCTCAGGAAAGTGGGAATATGCAAATGGCATAAAAGTAGTCAACCAGATCTAGAGGTTAATTCTTCCAGTATACACAAGTTTGCCCTGCTGGAAAACCGCATTCTTCCATTGATGGCTCCAAAGCTATCCTGTGGGAAATAACTTCCATGGTACATTAAGTCTATAGTCATGATTCTGACCAAAAAAGGAGTGAATGAAAAATGGGATCAATGTGATTGGAGCCCTGACGTTTCACTGTCCTGTGACCATTCCCCCTCCACTTTCTTTTTTCCTTTTTCCCCTCCACTTTCATTACAAACTTTTATTCCTACCGTCGATTTTCCTGAATAACAGTAAATGTCACATTTTCAGGTCAAGTTACTAAGACAAATGCCAGGTATTTAGTAACAGTGTGCCTTTCTTGATGCACCCCCCCAGGCCCATCCCCTGGGCAAGGCTTTGTGGAAAGCACACTAAAGGGATGTCCTGCACTTGGATGTAGTAGTGGGATGAACTGAACCAAACTTGACATTGATAACAGCCCGTGAAAGAGCCTTTTCCAGGAAATTTACCAGAAGTAACATTTTCTTCAGGAGTAAATCAAAAGAGCAAAATAATAGACTTTTACAGTCTACAAAACAGAAGATTTAGACTTGGTCAGAGGTCTTCTCTCTATCTCTTTGGTGAGAGAGCCAAAAAAAAAAAAAGAAAAGAAAAGAAAAAGAAAAATTAATCACAAGTGTAGGGGTCATTCTTGGAACAGAAAATGCACTCATTTTTCTGAGGTAGAAAAGAAAGATTGGGGACATTTTGAGGTGGGAAAGAAGGAAGTTGACAGTCCAAGTCAGTAGGACTCAATCACCTTTGAAAGTGGCTGAGAGTTTCACTGGCTGAAAGGGCAAGAGCAGGGAGGGTGTGATGATTCCCGGTGCCTGTTTCCTCCCAATTATGCAATTGACACCCTTGCCAGGCCTCACTCAGCATTTTTATGAGGCTCAAAGAGCGCACTCCCTGAAGACACGGTCTCTAACAGGTTAATTTGTATTTCACATGAGGACAATGAACAGTCTATTCTCTAGAAGCAGCAAAGGAAATACACAATTTCCCCAAAGGATAATTCATGATTCACCAATGGTAGAGTCCTAATTCAGAGGCAGGCGGGTCCCAGTATCCCTGGGTCTCTTAGGAGTGTTGAAAAGAGAATCTAGGGCCTGACCCCGCACCTTCATCATCTTCATCATCCTGTACCTAGGACTTCTGTGGGAGGACAGGAAGCCAAGGAGGGGTTTGTCAGAAACTGCTGAGACACTGGCTGTCCCTTGTGGGGCTAACTGATCCCGCTAAAGGTGGGGTAGAGGCTGTACTACTCTGCACTAGCAGCTGGGCTGACAGCATGGAGGTCTTGCCCTTCACTCACCCAGCACTCTTCTCTCCTGTATCACCAAGGCAGAATGGAGCTTGACAAACAAGAAGAAAGGCTGGTAGTTTCAAACTGCAGATAAAATAGCTAGTATCTATTTTTAGGCTGAAGTTATATTTGAGAAAACACTGATTCTTCTTTTGTTTTCACGAACAACCTGCTCCATCCTGCCAAGGTTGAAACCTGTGCTTAAGTAATGGAAGAAAAACTAAAAAGGAAATAGATGCTTTGTGCCCATTTCCTGAGCAGGGGGAGGAGTAGTCTAGTTAGAAACTATTTTAGAGAGAGCAATCATAGGTTAAAATAGGCTCCAAGGTGGGCTTCCCTGGTGGCGCAGTGGTTGAGAGTCCGCCTGCCGACGCAGGGGACGCGGGTTCGTGCCCCGGTCCGGGAAGATCCCACATGCCGCGCAGCGGCTGGGCCCGTGAGCCATGGCCACTGAGCCACAACAGTGAGAGGCCCGCAAAAAAAAAAAAAAAAAAAAAAAAAAAAATCCTATGAGTGGATACTATTGTTACCCCATTTAACATATGAACAAACTAAAACAAAGAAAGATGATTGTCACTTACCTAAGGCCATACAACTAGCAATAAAAGAACTGGGCTATTTTAACCCAGACAGGGTAGCTCCAGTATTTGTAACTTTTATCCACTGCACATTGACTGCCTTTATTCTCATAGTTTAGTAGGAATTACAGCTACTGGAAATATTTTATACCCTGATATTGGTCTAATCCAGAATACTACTTTCCAGTTAGTCCCAATATTTTACTAGTCAATATTCATTAGTTTGTATTTTAAGAACACATTTCTTTGGTCTACATTCTGGAAAGCCTCAATATTCAGCTCATCTCACCTCCAATTTTTATCAAAAATCTTCCGGAGACAAACATAAAACAACATAAGTATGTGTCCAAGTGCCAATACATGTTTTAAGATTGAAGCGATCTGTTTTCTCTAAAAACCACCTGGAAAGATACATACTGTCTCTTACCATGAGAAAAGCAGCCTGTTGCTTCCTTGCCACGACTCCAATTAATATTAAACAAGTTAAGATGCTGAGAGTTGAAATAAATGAGGCAAAAGATTAGCAACAGACAATTTTTATCTGCAAGTTCTGAGTTGAACGCTTTACTTACACGGTATATTTTAGATAGAGCATAGATAGATATAGCTTGATATTACTAGCTTTCTCAGAAATGTCCACATCCCATTTGACAAAGAATAACCATACTTTATTCTCTTCCTCCTTTGAACCAAGAATTTTGATCTCTCTTTCACTGGATCCTAGGGAAACATTTATCAAGGTGTATTCTGTGGGATACTGATAAGTGTTAAGAATAGAAAAGTAGTTTGTAGACAAATTTTGAAGGAACTGGGTTACACGAAGTTAACCAGGCTTCTGTGCTGCAGGACCTTCAGAGCCTTTGTATATTAATACCCATCATTAATCTCCAAGAGCAGAATCAAACATGAAGAAAGCTTCAGAAATTTTTGGCCACTAGCTTTTTTCTCTGTAGCATGTCAATGTGGGAAAATTACCTCACAGTTTTGGGGCATCAATGTTGTGACATGGTAAGTCATTAAAACTGAAAGAGGGTTTAAAAAACCTCAAATGCTGACTTATAGATTTGCTGTTAGACATTATTGTAGAGAGGAGAGGTGAGAAGGAGGTTTCTTGGAAATGCACTTTCCTCGGTTCTACACCTGGAAATCTGGCATAAATTCAGGATCCTATATTTGGCCTGGAGGAGGCATCTCTCCTTTTGTCTGTGAAGCAAAGCTAGATTCTAGAACCACTGCATAATGGAAATAACAGTTGCTTCATAGCCTAGGGCATATTTACAGCACCTCCTCCCAATTTTATATATACTGTGATAGGCACAATAATACCCCCCAATGATGGCTACGTTTTAATCCCCCAAACCTCTGAATGTGTTAATTTACATAGCAAAAGAGATTTTGTAGATCTGATTAAGTTAAGGATTTTGAGATGAGAAGATTATCCTGTATTATCTGGGCCCCTTGTAATCACAAGGTCATTATAAGTAGAGGCAGGAGAGTCAGAGAAGAGAGAGAGGTTTAAAGATGCCACACTGCTCTTTGATGTTGCAGGAGGGGCCACGAACCAGGGATTGTAGACAGCCTCTGGAACCTGAAAAAAAAGCAAGGAAAGAGATTTCCTCCTAGAGTCTCCAGAAGAACACATCTTGCTGGCACCTTTATTTTAGCCCAGTAAGACACATTTTGGACTTCTGACATCCAGCACTATAGGATAATAAATGTTTATCGTTTTAAGCCACTAAGTCTGTGGTAATGTACTACGGCCCCCATATTAAATGTACATACTGGTGTAATTGAATTTAACACCTTTTAGTCATGGGAAACCAGATTATTGCGATAACATAAATTCTGCCAATTTACAATCCATGGGTCTAGCTCTCTGCTGCCCTTAACACTAAGAACACAAAGGGGAGAGATTAGCAAGCTATGTTAGTGACACAGAAGCTAGGATCTTTGCTACTTGGCAAGGTTCCCAAAGCCTTGAATGCAGGTCTGCCTGACTCCAAATTTCAGGCTCTTTTATCCTCATCAACTACCTCTCTGAGCATACACTGCACAACTATCACCACGCTTAGTTTACCACCTTATATCAGAATTACAATACAGGGGGGAAGTGAAGATGTGGAAATGCTTCAATTTGGGAAAGTATTATCATCACTAAGAGTAATTTAATATTGTAGTGCAGCTGGAGGGAAGGGAGAAAAACACCATTCCTGGGAGAAAGACATGAACGGCTACTAGAACCAGCATTATGGCCGGTGGACGGGCAGAAAGACTCGCGAAGATCACACACACGAAACTGCCTTATACAATGCCTAAAACTAAGGCTGAATCACACTTCAGAGTTTACTTCCTGCACCCACTCCACTGCAATGCTAATAAGCAGTAAGTCAAAATAACGTTGAAATACAGCTGGTGGAGCTGTTGGTTAACACGTGGAGGTGCTGGGAGGGTGGTGCAGCTGGAGAAGGCACGGGAGTTCCGTGCCCTTTCCCACATACCTGGCCCTGTGCATGTCTTCCATCTGCTTGTCCCCGAGTTACAGCCTTTTAGAATCAACTGGCGATCTACGGTTGTGGTCGCCAGCAGCATGTTCCAGACCCAACGTTGCTCACCCTCGAGGTTTTTATTGGCACCTCAGCGGGAAGATTCTTGTGGCCCAGCTTCAGCCTGCTAGTATCCCAGCACGTGGCATCCTGCATGCCAGCACCAGCCCACGGCACCCCTGAGAACGTCACTGGAACCCCATCCAACGGCTGCTTGTGAACAAGCTCTAGTCTGTGACACCAAAGCAAACTCCTCCGCCATCCAGTAGCCTGCAGCCACACGCTCTCCATTGATGTTTAAATTTCAGCCTTGGGGTAGGAGGCTCTTCCAAGTCTGTTCCTTCCTTGGGGATTCTCCCAAGCTCTAGCTGCCCCTTACGTGTGCTATTCCTATTTAGAGGCTAGCTAGTGGTTTTAATATTGACTTTTCACTGTTCAAATTACTGTTACGGTTTCTGTCTCTGGAATGGACCCTCACTGATACAATCTACTGTTTCATACTGAAGCACCTCCTGTAACATGGCATTACCCATTGGACAGGATTTACCAACTGTACAAACCAAACACTATTAACACTTAATTACAGTTACTTCTAGAACCATTCTTTTAATAATACTTTAAGTAAAGAGCTGGAAGAAGTTTTAATTTCTTGAATGAAAGAAGGTAGTTTGATCTCTAGTCCAATATACCATGCTGATGTAGACGCAAAAAATGATGGTGAACTGACGTAATTACTACCAACTTCTAAGTCAAGCCTTGCTATGAAGGACCCTCTCACCTTCAAGGAATCCACTAAATCTCTTTGTCAAATACATTCTCCATTTCATGCCTGACAGTGTTAAATCACTGTAGCCAGAACAAAGTCTCGTGAAAACCTAAAGGGAAAAGTATACTAAAGTGAGGAGCAACCGGGGGCTCTGAGGTTGGGGTGGGTGGAGGGAGGGGGCAGGTGCAGGGGTCAGGACTGCTCATCTTTCTCCCTGTTTGGAAGAAACGCCTGAGCAGGATCCAGGACACACAAGACCAGGCAGCCAGGAACAAGTGGTCGCTGCTGCCCATGCTGGATGGGTGGTGATGGTGGCAGTGGCAGGACATCAGTGGGAGCCAGGCCTGCCCCTGTGGGTGCTCAGACCTCTGCGGGGGCACAGGAGTCCAAGATGGCCTTTCTCCTCTGTGGGCTGCGGAGGGAGGTCAGACCCAGACCTTTCTGGAAAGCACTGATTTTACAGTATAAAGGCAAACAGGTAGTGGGAATTAGGGACAAAGGGTATACCGAAGAAAGTAGAGAATTTAAGTCAATAATAGTAAAATCAGTGGCTTCAAGTTGTATGCAAGTGAGGATAGCATTAGAGTTTGGGACCAAAGGGAATCTGGGCTGAGAATTTCAACTTTTAAACCAATCGGTACTCCATTCATTGACTCTGACCCGCGTGACCTTTTCAAACCAGAAAGAGGCATCTCCAGACCAATAATGAGTAAGGATATTGAATCAGGAATCAAAAAACCTCCAAATAAAGAACTCAGGACCAAATGGCTTCACCGATGAATTCTACGAAACATTTAAACAATTACCACCAATTTTTCTCAAACTCTTCCAAAAATAGAAGAAATATAGCTAACCACATTGACTCAGAGAGAAATAAAATACCTTAACAGGCCTACAGCTTTTAAAGAAACCGAAGCAGTATTTAGAAATCTTTACAGAAGTTCCAGTTTCTGCTTGGGTATAGACACATCTGGAAAGCACACAGCTCCCATCCTTACAAGAAAGAAAAATAGACAAATCGCTAATTTGTGACTTTTCGACTTTTTTTGACTGTATAATAGAGGTAAGGTTGCAGGAAACCCAAATAAGCCACAATCTGGAGAGAGCCACATGCAGAAACAGACTGAGTATGAATGCTGGCTTACCTGGGACAGAAGCTACTGAACACCGGTAAGAGAAATTCAGCTGTAACAGTTGAGAGACAGGTAGATTCAGGCAGGCAAGAACATGTGAATCTCCTGGGGGCTGCAGGTCATACTCCTGAAGCGTTATTGTCTCTGGATCCTAATGGGTGCTCATAAGGCAGGCTGAGGAGAGTCCAGAAAGAGCTTCCTTTGTGGAGGGAGCCTAGGAGAAAAGAGTAGCTGCTGCAGGAGGGGCCCAGAACCCTCCAGGCCTCTTCCCTCATTCTACATAACAAAAGCCCCAATCTGTTTGTGGAAGAACAAAATCTGCTGGCCTGGTGCACTGTCAAAACCTAATGCATGTATCTTTTCGAATTATGGTTTTCTCCGGATATACGCTTAGGAGTGGGATTGCTGGATCCCATGGTAGCTCTATTTTTAGTTTTTTAATGAACCTCAATACTGTTTTCCATATGTATAACTGACTCACTTTGCTGTACATCTGAAACTAATAGAACATTGTAAATCAAATGTACACCAATAAAAATTTTTAAAAAACAAAAACCCGGCTTCCGGGAACATGGCAGAAGAGTAAGACGCGGAGATCACCTTCCTCCCCACACATACACCAGAAATACATCTACACGTGGAACAACTCCTACAGAACACCTACTGAACGCTGGCAGAAGACCTCAGACCTCCCAAAAGGCAAGAAACCCCCCACGTACCTGGGTAGGGAAAAAGAAAAAAAGAAAAAACAGAGACAAAAGAATAGGGACGGGACCTGCACCAGTGGCAGGGAGCCGTGAAGGAGGAAAAGTTTCCACACACTAGGAAGCCCCTTTGCAGGCGGAGACTGCGGGAGGCGGAGGGGGGAGCTTCGAAGCCGCGGAGGAGAGCACAGCCACAGGGGTGCGGAGGGCACAGCGGGGAGATTCCCGCACAGAGTATCGGTGCCAACCAGCACTCACCAGCCCGAGAGGCTTGTCTGCTCACCCGCCGGGGCGGGCGGGGCTGGGAGCTGAGGCTCGGGCTTCGGTCAGTCGGAGCGCCCAGAGAGGACTGGGGGTGGCGGCGTGAACACAGCCTGCGGGGTTAGTGCACCACGGCTGGCCGGGAGGGAGTCTGGAGAAAAGTCTGCACCTGCCTAAGAGGCAAGAGACTTTTTCCTCCCTCTTTGTTTCCTGGTGCGCGAGGAGAGGGGATTAAGAGCGCTGCTTTAAGGAGCTCCAGAGACAGGCGCGACCCGCGGCGAAAAGCGCGGACCTCAGAGACAGGCATGAGACGCCAAGGCTGCTGCTGCCGCCACCAAGACACCTGTGTGCGAGCACAGGTCACTATCCACACCCCCCTTCCGGGGAGCCTGTGCAGCCCGCCACCGCCAGGGTCCCGGGATCCAGGAACAACTTCCCCGGGAGAACGCACGGCGCGCCTCAGGCTGGTGCAACGTCACGCCGGCCTCTGCCCGCCTCGCACTCCGTGCCCCTCCCCCCCCAACCCCCCCCACCCCGGCCTGAGTGAGCCAGAGCCCCCGAATGAGCAGCTCCTTTAACACCGTCCTGTCTGAGCGAAGAACAAACACCCTGCAGTGACCTACACGCAGAGACGGGGCCCAATCCAAAGCTGAGCCCCTGGGAGCTGTGAGAACAAAGAAGAGAAAGGGAAATCTCTCCCAGCAGCCTCAGAAGCAGCGGATTAAAGCTCCACAATCAACTTGATGTACCTGCACCTGTGGAATACATGAATAGACAACGAATCATCCCAAATTGAGGAGGTGGACTTTGAGTGCAAGATTTATGATATTTTCCGCTCTTCTTTTTGTGAGTGTGTATGTTTATGCTTCCCTGTGAGATTCTGTCTGTATAGCTTTGCTTCCACCATTTGTCCTAGGGTTCTATCCGTCCGTTTTTCTTTAATTTTTATTCTTAATAATTAATTTTAATAACTTTATTTTATTTTACTTTATCTTCTTACTTTCTTCCTTTCTTTCCTTCCGACCCTCCTTTAGACAACAAATCATCCCAAATTGAGGAGGCGCACTTTGAGAGCAAGATTTATGATTTTTTTCCCCTTTTCCTCTTTTTGTGAGTCTGTATGTATATGCTTCTGTGTGACATTTTCTATGTATAGCTTTGCTTCCACCATTTCTCCTAAGGTTCTATCTGTCCGTTTTGTGTATTTTTTTAAATTTTTTTCATAATAATTATTTTTTAATTTAATAACTTTATTATATTTTATTTTACTTTATCTTCTTTCTTTTTTCCTTCTGTCCTCCCTCCCTCCCTCCTTTCTTTCTTTCTTTCTTTCTTTCTTTTCTTCTTTCTTTCTTCCTTCCTTCCCTCACTCCTTTCTTTCTTTCTTTCCTCCTACTTCTACCAATTCTTTCTCTCTACTTTTTCTCCCTTTTATTCTGAGCCGTGTGGATGAAAGGATCTTGGTGCTGCAGCCAGCAGTCAGTGCTGTGCCTCTGAGGTGGGAGAGCCAACTTCAGGACACTGGTCAACAAGAGACCTCCCAGCTCCACATAATATCAAATGGAGAAAATCTCCCAGAGACCTCCATCTTAACACCAGCACCCAGCTTCACTCAACGACCAGCAAGCCACGGTGCTGGACAACCTATGCCAAACAACTAGCAAAACAGGAACACAACCCCATCCATTAGCAGAGAGGCTGCCTAAAATCATAATAAGGCCACAGACACCCCAAAACACACCACCAGACGTGAACCTGCCCACTAGAGAGGCAAGATCCAGCCGCATCCACCACAACACAGGCACTAGTCCCCTCCACCAGGAAGCCTACACAACCCACTGAACGAACCTTAGCCACTGGAGACAGACATCAAAAACAGCGGGAACTACGAACCTGCAGTCTGCAAAAAGGAGACCCCAAACACAGTAAGATAAGCAAAATGAGAAGAGAGAAAAACACACAGCAGATAAAGGAGCAAGATAAAAATGCACCAGACCTAACAAATGAAGAGGAAATAGCCAGTCTACCTGAAAAAGAATTCAGAATAATGATAGTAAGGATGATCCGAAGTCTTGGAAATACAATGGACAAAATGCAAGAAACATTTAACAAGGACCTAGAAGAACTAAAGATGAAACAAACAACGATGAACAACCCAATAAATGAAATGAAAAATACTCTAGATGGGATCAATAGCAGAATAACTGAGGCAGAAGAACGGATCAGTGACCTGGAAGATAAACTAGTGGAAATAACTACTGCAGAGCAGAATAAAGAAAAAAGAATGAAAAGAACTGATGACAGTCTCAGAGACCTCTGGGACAACATTAAATACCCCAACATCCAAGTTACAGGGGTTCCAGAAGAAGAAGAGAAAAAGAAAGGGACTGAGAAAATATTTGAAGAGATTATAGTTGAAAACTTCCCTAATATGGGAAAGGAAATAGTTAATCAAGTCCAGGAAGCACAGAGAGTCCCATACAGGATAAATCGAAGGAGAAATACGCCAAGACACATATTAATCAAACTGTCAAAAATTAAATTCAAAGAAAATATATTAAAAGCAGCAAGGGAAAAACAACAAATAACACACAAGGGAATCCCCATAAGGTTAATAGCTGATCTTTCAGCAGAAACTCTGCAAGCCAGAAGGGAGTGGCAGGACATACTGAGAGATGAAGGAGAAGAAACTGCAACCAAGATTACTCTACCCAGCAAGGATCTCATTCAGATTTGATGGAGAAATTAAAAACTTCACAGACAAGCAAAAGCTGAGAGAGTTCAGCACCACCAAACCAGCTTTAAAACAAATGCTAAAGTAACTTCTCTAGGCAAGAAACACAAGAGAAGGAAAAGACCTACAATAATGAACCCCAAACAATTTAGAAAACAGGAATAGGAACATACATATCGATAATTACCTTAAATGTAAATGGACTAAATGCTCCCACCAAAAGACACAGATTGGCTGAATGGATACAAAAACAAGACCCATATATATGCTGACAAGAGACCCACTTCAGACCTAGAGACATACAGACTGAAAGTAAGGCGATGGAAAAAGATACTCCATGCAAATGGAAACCAAAAGAAAGCTGGAGTAGCACTTCTCATATCAGACAAAATAGACTTTAAAATAAAGACTATTAGAAGAGACAAAGAAGGACACTATATAATGATCAAGGGATCGATCCAAGAAGAAGATATAACAATTGTAAATATTTATGCACCCAACATAGGTGCACCTCAATACATAAGGCAAACACTAACAGCCATAAAAAGGGAAATTGACAGTAACACATTCATAGTACAGGACTTTAACACCCCACTTCACCAATGGACAGATCATCCAAAAGGAAGATAAATAAGGAAACACAAGCTTTAAATGATACATTAAACAAGGTGGACTTAATTGATATTTATAGGACATTCCATCCAAAAACAACAGAATACAAATTTTTCTCAAGTGCTCATGGAACATTCTCCAGGATAGATCATATCTTGGGTCACAAATCAAGCCTTGGTATATTTAAGAAAATTGAAATTCTATCAAGTATCTTTTCCGACCACAACGCTATGAGACTAGATATCAATTACAGGAAAGGATCTGTAAAAAAAACAAACACATGGAGGCTAAACAACACACTACTTAATAGCGAAGTGATCACTGAAGAAATCAAAGAAGAAATCAAAAAATACCTAGAAACAAATGACAATGGAGACACAACGACCCAAAACCTATGGGATGCAACAAAAGCAGTTCTAAGGGGGAAGTTTATAGCAATACAAGCCCACCTTAAGAAACAGAAAACATCTCGAATAAACAACCTAACCTTGCACCTAAAGCAATTAGAGAAAGAAGAACAAAAAAACCCCAAAGTTAGCAGAAGGAAAGAAAGCATAACAATGAGATCAGAAATAAATGAAAAAGAAATGAAGGAAACGATAGAAAAGATCAATAAAACTAAAAGCTGGTTCTTCGAGAAGATAAACAAAATAGATAAACCATTAGCCAGACTCATCAAGGAAAAAAGGGAGAAGACTCAAATCAATAGAATTAGAAATGAAAAAGGAGAAGTAACAACTGACACTGCAGAAATACAAAAGATCACGAGAGATTACTACAAGCAACTCTATGCCAATAAAATGGACAACCTGGAAGAAATGGACAAATTCTTAGAAATGCACAACCTGCCAACACTGAATCAGGAAGAAATAGAAAATATGAACAGACCAATCACAAGCACTGAAATTGAGAGAACAGAATTAAAAATCTGATTAAAAATCTTCCAACAAATAAAAGCCCAGGACCAGATTGCTTCACAGGCAAATTCTATCAAACATTTAGAGAAGAACTAACACCTATCCTTCTCAAACTCTTCCAAAATATAGCAGAGGGAGGAACACTCCCAAATTCCTTCTACGAGGCCACCATCACCTTGATACCAAAACCAGACAAGGATGTCACAAAGAAAGAAAACGACAGGCCAATATCACTGATGAACATAGATGCAAAAATCCTCAACAAAATCCTAGCAAACAGAATCCAACAGCACATTAAAAGGATCATACACCATGATCACGTGGGGTTTATTCCAGGAATGCAAGGATTCTTCAATATACGCAAATCAATCAATGTGATAAACCATATTAACAAATTGAAGGAGAAAAACCATATGATCATCTCAGTAGATGCAGAGAAAGCTTTTGACAAAATTCAACACCCATTTATGATAAAAACCCTGTAGAAAGTAGGCCTAGAGGGAACTTTCCTCAACATAATAAAGGCCATATATGACAAACCCACAGCCAACATCGTCCTCAATGGTGAAAAACTGAAAGCATTTCCACTAAGATCAGGAACAAGACAAGGTTGCCCACTCTCACCACTCTTATTCAACATAGTTTTGGAAGTTTTAGCCACAGCAATCACAGAAGAAAAGGAAATAAAAGGAATCCAAATCGGAAAAGAAGAAGTAAAGCTGTCACTGTTTGCAGATGACATGATCCTATACACAGAGAATCCTAAAGATGCTACCAGAAAACTACTAGAGCTAATCAATGAATTTGGTAAAGTAGCAGGATACAAAATTAATGCACAGCAATCTCTGGCATTCCTATACACTAATGATGAAAAATCTGAAAGTGAAATCAAGAAAACACTCCCATTTACCATTGCAACAAAAAGAATAAAATATCTAGGAATAAACCTACCTAAGGAGACAAATGACCTGTATGCAGAAAATTATAAGACACTGATGAAAGAAATTAAAGATGATACAAATAGATGGAGAGATAGACCATGTTCTTGGATTGGAAGAATCAACATTGTGAAAATGACTCTACTACCCAAAGCAATCTATAGATTCAATGCAATCCCTATCAAACTACCACTGGCATTTTTCACAGAACTGGAACAAAAAATTTCACAATTTGTATGGAAACATAAAAGACCCCGAATAGGGCTTCCCTGGTGGCGCAGTGGTTGAGAGTCCGCCTCCCGATGCAGGGGACACGGGTTCGTGCCCTGGTCTGGGAAGATTCCACATGCCGCGGAGCGGCTGGGCCCGTGAGCCATGGCCGCTGGGCCTGCGTGTCCGGAGCCTGTGCTCCGCAATGGGAGAGGCCACAACAATGAGAGGCCCGGGTACTGCAAAAAAAAAAAAAAACAAAAAAAAAAAAAAGACCCCGAAAAACCAAAGCAATCTTGAGAACGAAAAAAGGAGCTGGAGGAATCAGGCTCCCTGACTTCAAACTATACTAGAAAGCTACAGTAATCAAGACGATATGGTACTGGCACAAAAACAGATAGATAAATGGAACAGGATAGAAAGCCCAGAGATAAACCCACGCAGATATGGACACCTTATCTTTGATAAAGGTGGCAGGAATGTACAGTGGAGAAAGGACAGACTCTTCAATAAGTGGTACTGGGAAAACTGGACAGATACATGTACAAGTATGAGATTAGATCACTTCCTAACACCATACACAAAAATAAGCTCAAAATGGATTAAAGACCTAAATGTAAAGCCAGACACTATAAAACTCTTAGAGGAAAACATAGGCAGAACACTCTATGACATAAATCACAGCAAGATCCTTTCTGACCCACCTCCTAGAGAAATGGAAATGAAAACAAACATAAACAAATGGGACCTAATGAAACTTCAAAGCTTTTGCACACCAAAGGAAACCATAAATAAGACCAAAAGACAACCCTCAGAATGGGAGAAAATATTTGCAAATGAAGCAACTGACAAAGGATTAATCTCCAAAATTTACAAGCAGCTCATGCAGCTCAATAACAAAAGAACAAACAACCCAATCCAAAAATGGGCAGAAGACCTAAATAGACATTTCTCCAAAGAAGATATACAGACTGCCAACAAACACATGAAAGAATGCTCAACATCATTAATCATTAGAGAAATGCAAATCAAAACTACAATGAGATATCATCTCACACCAGTCAGAATGGCCATCATCAAAAAATCTAGTAACAGTAAATGCTGGAGAGGGTGTGGAGAAAAGGGAACACTCTTGCACTGCTGGTGGGAATGTGAATTGGTTCCGCCACTATGGAGAACAGTATGGAGGTTCCTTAAAAAACTACAAATAGAACTACCGCACTTTGTTATAAAGCAGAAACTAAGACACCATTCTAAAGCAATTATACCCCAATAAAGATGTTAAAAAAAAAAAAAGAACTACCTTATGACCCAGCAGTCCCACTACTGGGCATATACCCTGAGAAAACCAAAATTCAAAAAGAGTCACGTACCAAAATGTTCATTGCAGCTCTATTTACAATAGCCAGGAGATGGAGACAACCTAAGTGTCCATCGACAGATGAATGGATAAAGATGATGTGGCACATATATACAATGGAATATTACTCAGCCATAAAAAGAAACAAAATTGAGCTATTTGTAATGAGGTGGATAGACCTAGAGTCTGTCATACAGAGTGAAGTCAGGAAAATAATGACAAATACCGTATGCTAACACACATATATGGAATTTAAGGGAAAAAAATGTCATGAAGAACCTAGGGGTAAGACAGGAATAAAGACACAGACCTACTGGAGAACGGACTTGAGGATATGGGGAGGGGGAAGGGTGAGCTGTGACAAAGCGAGAGAGAGGCATGGACATATATACACTACCAAACGTAAGGTAGATAGCTAGTGGGAAGCAGCCGCATAGCACAGGGATATCAGCTTGGTGCTTTGTGACTGCCTGGAAGGGTGGGATAGGGAGGGTGGGAGGGAGGGAGACGCAAGAGGGAAGAGATATGGGAACGTATGTATATGTATAACTGATTCACTTTGTTATAAAGCAGAAACTAACACACCATTGTAAAGTAATTATACCCCAGTAAAGATGTTTTAAAAAAAATTTTTTTGGAAGAGACTAGGTAGGAACATTAGCCTCCTCCTCACATTCAGGGAAGCTAAATCTTAATTTGAAGTGAGAGAAATGTTTGAAAATATCCCCAGTTTATTGGGTCCCACAGGTATACCTAAAGGAGGGGCATCAGTATTTTCTTTAAACCCCTTATAGTTATAAAAATAGGTAGTACTCATTCATAAAGCACTTCTGGCCAGGCACTGTTATAAATGCTTTAGATACATTAATTCGTTTAGTCCTTACAATGATCGTATTAAAAAGGTATTAACTGTATCCCCACTATGCAGATGAGGACACTGAGGCATAGAGAGATGAAGTGGATCGTCCACAGCCAGTTAGTAAATGGAAGACATGGAGTTTAAAATATGATCTCATACTACTCTTTAATTAGTAGTATCATCTCTTGTTACTTTACTTTCTTTGCTAGTTTTTTTTTCCCCTTAAGATGCACATCTCCCATATTTCCTCAACTGTACTCAAACCCCTTTGAGAATCTGAGGTTCTTTTATTTTTGTACCTCCCACAGTACATAGCAAACTGCTGTTATGACATACCATTTTGAGAGTAGAGTGATTACATTTTAATGTCAAATACGCCCTTATACACACACACACACACACACAGACACAAACCCCTGCAACAGTTTAGACACAATGCAAGGAGTGACTGTACCCAAAATGGTGGTGTAAAATCCTCATCCATCGTCACAGGTATGAGAAGATGTTGGTCCCACATAATCTCTTTGATTTTCCTGATCTTGACAGAGAGAAGACTGGAGAGTCTTGAGATTGGAGAGACAATTCTGCACTAATACACGCCTACTTCCAGGGCTGTGAAGAGGATATTTGAAGGAGGTAATGTGTTTATATGTTAAATATTGCTTAGGACTCAGAACTTAAAGGCTGCATTAAAAAATACTTCACAAATACTATAAGCTTTTTTTCCCTTATAGGAACAAGAGCAAGACCAAACCAAGGGAAGTAAGTGCAATACCACACAAACAACGGAACAGACACCGTAAGAAGTCTCCAGGGCCACAGTTCTTAAGGATTATCAGCAACCTCTTAATGATTAGAAATGACAGATGACAAGGAGAACTTCTCCACCCTACAGAGAGTTTGTGGCATCTACTTTAAACTGAATGGAATTCTCATTATGGTCTACACTGAGGTTGTACTCCTTCACATTATAGCTTTACTGGTCATCTTTACAATGACCCAAGTTCCAAACGGCCCTGGAATCATGTTCTATACAAATGACTGAACTGGCAATGGCAGGGGAGACCCGGCCTGAGGGGTGCAGACAGACACTAAGAGCCACAGAGAACAAACCCAAGTAAGCTACGCCGATTCGGAACGTGTTCTTTCCTCAGGGGATATTCAATAAGTGTTAATCAGTGCTTGGTGTGGAGACTTGTACACAGCCCCTTATGGGCCTTTTTATCATACCTCCCTGTTCCAGGCTCTCGCATAATACACTGCGAGAGACAGCTTGTAATGGAAGCTGAGGTTGGACTCGATGTCTCTTTCCTACTGCCTCAGTTGCCAAGAGACATTAAGCAACAAGAAAATAAGGTCACATTTTTCCTTCATTTCAGCAGATAATAATAAGAGCTAGTTTTTATTTAAAAGTAGACGATGCAGCACATGTATTGATTGATTAATGGCATATTCCCTTGAAAAAAAAGGTAAATGCTGGGATCCCAGGTAACAAATGAGGAGACAGACAGAAATAGGTTTAGTGCCTTGCCCAAGGCCACTCTCTATGTCACTCACAGCCACAGCTTTGACACTTTGCCCAACGCTCAGTCTCCAAAGATGAATTTCTGATCTTTAATAATAACGTAGTTGCTGGAGAAGAAACACTGTGCCTATTTCAAGATACTGAAACAATTAAATAGAAAAACATACTGTTTTTCCAGATTCTGGCATCTCCCTTAAGCACGTCCAAACTCATGTTTTTCCCCAAAATGTAGTGGTCAACATTTAGTGCCATGACATTAGTTCATCTGTATGAAAATGGTGGGATCACACCAAGGGCATGGAGTGAATTTTCACAGTAATCACTCAATAGGCACACTTAGAACTCTCTCATTTTAGAGAAGCAGGGAAAGGCTTCTGGCTGAGCTTTCATTGAATAGTAAAGTCAGCCGTTGGTATCTGTGGTTCCACATCTATGGATTCAACTAGACATGCACTGAAAATATTCAGAAAAAAGAGTTCCAGAAAGTTCCAAAAAGCAAAACTTGAATTTTCCATGCATCGGCAACTATTTACATAGCTTTTACACTGTATTAGGTATTATAAATCATCTAGAGATAATTTACAGTATGCGGGAGGATGTACTTAGGTTACATGCAAATACTATGCCATTTTATATAAGGGACTTAAGCATCTCAGATTTTGGTATCCACTGGATCTTGGAACCAATCCCCCAGGGATACTTAGGGATGACAAACTTCATCTAAGGCATTTATTTAGCCCAGCAGCTAGATTAAGGTACAAGTGAGGGGTACACACTGGGTACAGTCCTTCTAAAGTTCTGCTAACTTCACTATTTTTTTTGTATTGAAGTACAGTTGATTTACAATATTGTTAGTTTCAGGTGTACAGCAAAGAAAGTGTACATTCTTTTCCATTATAGGTTATAAGATATTGGATATATGTCCCTGTGCTATACAGTAAAATCCAGGTAGTTTATTTTATATATAGTGGTATATACCTGTTAATCCCATACTCCTAATTTATCCCTCTCCCTTTCCCCTTTGGTAACCATAAATTTGTTTTCTATGTGTGTAGGTCTATTTCTATTTTGTATGTAAGTTCATTTGTCTCATTTTTTTTTTAGATTCCACACATAAGCGATATGATATTTGTCTGTCTCTGTCTGACTTATTTCACTTAATATGATCATCTCTAGGTCCATCCACGTTGCAGCAAATGGCAATATTTCATTCTTTTTTATGGCTGAGTTAACTTCACTATTAACACAAATATCTCACCTGGGGAGCTTTTAAGAAATACATTCCCACACCCCACCCTTGACCTAGTAAGTCAGTATCTCCAAGGGAAGGGCCTAGGAATCTGTATACTTACAAAGCACTCCACTAGTCAATGCCCCTACATTCAGACAAATTCCTAGTTTTCAATGAGCAGATCCTTAAATGTCTGTGGTTGGCTACAGGGATCCTGCATGGAAGATGTAAACTCTCCTTACTACTGATCAGACCACTCAGAGAGTTAAGCCTGAGGTGTCACATTCATTTTGACTACGAGAGGAGACTGGGGAAAAGTCTTCACGGGAAAGGCAAGAAATCATCCTTTCTCTCTGTGTTCAAATAGTATGATATAGCAGTCGTTAAGCACAGACTCTAGTGCCAGACTATCTGGGTTCAGATTCTGGCTCTGAACCTTATTAGCCTGACCAAGGGGGCAAGCCACTTAACCTCTCCCTGTTACACTGTCTCCAGCTACAAAATGGAGACAATGCTAGTACCTATTTCCTAGGGTTGTTATGTGCCTTCAAAGTTATTTACACATCCTAAGTACTTTAAAAAATATTAGGTTTTGTTGTATAGCATTCATGCTTTCAGAAAGGTTTTGTATATATCCTATGGGAAAGGTTGGGGTCTGTCACCCCCAAATATTGAGATGACAAAACTTTCACACATAGAGTAAATGATTTTTCCCATGTTACTCTGAAAATTCATGGAAGAGATGGTAGCAAACCCAAGGCTCATGCCTTCTAGCCTTTTCCTCTTTCTATTATACACATGGTTTCCCTTCACTCCCAATTCAGTATCCTCTTGGACTGTGAGTTATTATTATGTAGACTACAGTCTGCCTACAAGAAGAACATATTAGGTTCCTCAACACATGACTTTTCACTAGCATGTACGGAAGAAAGCATTTAAAACAAACTCCTGAAACTTAATCGGGCAACTTTCAGTTGTGTGCAGAATTCAGCTATGCACAAATACGTATTTCCCGTGTTAGACCCAAGAAATATTTTCAAGCTTCATCTTGGAAAAAAAAAATCACTCTGCTATTAATCTACTGTTGCGTGACATCAACAACCTCTATGACAACAGGTGACAGATAGTTGTCCAAGATGATAAGCAAAAGGTATTATAACTTTAGGCGCGTCAAGAAGCTTTGAGACAGACTTTGGGAAACAGATCTGAAACTGCCCTTTCCCCTACAGTGCTGTCTTTTACAAAGAGACATTTGAAAAAGAAATCTGACTCAATACCTGTCTTCAAATTACAACGTGGCAGCAAGTCAACACGACTGTCTTCAGCATGGCTCCTGCCACTACAAACAATGCCACTGCCTTAAGTAAGTGCTGGTTTTATGCCATCCAGAACTTGGCTAGGTGCCAAAGAAGGGTTGAACAGCTCAAATTTGTTCCATTTGAATACAGAGTCTTATAGCAGCAGAAGTTAGTCAATTAGAGACCTCTCTGAGACTCACTCTATTGTCAACTCAGTGCCCCAGAGGGCACTAAAATCACTGGACGGCCACCATGCAGACTTCTGCTCAATTAACTGGGGACCAGAGGGCTGGCAGGATGTTTGCCTCCGAGGGGCAAGAGGCCAGCATGGGCCTGGCTGTGTGCCTGGAAGGCTAAGCAATAAAAGGCTGAACAATGTTATTGATTCATTTTATTTTTAGATACTTTAAAGGAAACGCAATCTATTAATTAATCTTAATTAAGATGTTATAATTAGCAAAAAAAGTACAGACCAATATGTTTTCCTCCAAGTGCACATGGTATATATTTAACCAAGAAGAATTAGAACCCCAGTTAACAAAAGAACAACTTTTTAAACTGAAATGTTTTCCAGTGGAAGTTTATATACAGGCTATCATTACTACCCCTTCAATCTTATATAGTACCAAAATTATTATAATGCTACATAATATATCTTGTTACTGTGGCTCAGAGTTTAGAATTTACTTATCCAAAACAAAATATGATTATTTAATCTTACATTTAAAATATCGATGTAAAAAAAAACCTTCATTTACAGGTTGTACACAAACACAAAATAAAACTCAGAAATGCAGTATTAAAAGATGTGTCAATGTATACAACAGCGAAACAAGACTAAGGACTGAAAACTGGTCAGTGTTAAACAGATACGAAGAGGTGAGAAATGCGAAAAAGTCTCATTTGTTAAAGATGAATATGCCTAAAAGATTAATGTCAAAAAACCTAAACTTTTCCACACCGACCACTTTTCTACAGAGCTCCACTGACTGTCTTCAAAGAGACAAGTGGATCAAACAGAATACGACTAAAAGGAAACGGAATTCATTATTCTGTTCAAAGGAAACAGAGCAAACAATACTAAAGGCAAGCGTAAGAGTGATCAGTCTGAACAGAAAGCATCATCTAATTACGCTAGGCCAGGGAGGACATGAGGGGCAAAGCAGCTGAATGTGGGCCATTCCGGCTCTCAGCCGCTCCCAGACCCAACACTGCAGAGAGACACGACAGGCATTCACCAGATTTCCCCGCAGTGGGGCCGACGACACCTTTTCCATCCCAACCACCAATAAATTCACACACTGGACAGCGAGGCACAATGGAGAAAAAGCAAGTGCTCCCCTTCAGGCAGCCAAACTTCCCTAGAGAACCTTTTCAAAGATTGCAGGCCATGTGCAAATTATTTATGAGATGTATCATCTCTGACCAGACCAACTAATTTACAGCCTGGTTTCTGTGCTTCGGATTTTCCGTTTGCAAAATACAGTATTCATTCGGGCCAACTCAATACGGCAGTATGGCTGCTCCCCTAAATAGTATGTGGATTGAGTATGCTGTAGTATGAGCCATCGAGAACAAGGTGCTTCTCAATGAGCTTAGAACAGGGTCGCACTGCCATTCACTTCTAAAATGGGGTAAAATAAGATGTAGGCAAAGCATACGCACCTGCCGAAATGGCAGTAAGTATCTGGGAACTGCAGCTACAAATGAGCACGGAAATAAACTACAGATCTGACAGAGCCAAAGCCAGATGAAACTTAATTACTTAAGTGGCCAAAAGCCACCACTGCACTCCATGAGGGCTTTTAATCATGACCCTGGTCATAAACATTTGTTTGGGACCTATTCTGTATCTCAAATAGCGAGGGTTCAACGAATGGTTATTACTATTTCATTATTAACTTTACTATCTCATTCTGTCCTTACAATCACCCTTATAAAAAGGTAGGTGTAATTATCATACCCATTTTTAGCTAAACTGTGGTGACAAAGAATTTAAGTGACATATCCAAGTATTAACAGCTAGTAAAGAGCAAACTCCAGGCCTATCTGATGCCAATGATCTTTCAAATACACCCCGTTGCTTCCCCAACAGTCTCAACATGGCTCAGTGTATCCAGGGTAAAACATCAAGGATGGCTGTGTAGTATGCAGAGTAACGCACACCCCCAAATGTCCACACCCTAATGCCCAGAGCCTGTATTGTTTGTTTACAAGGTAAAAGGGGATTAGGTTATAGATGAAATTAAAGTTGCTAGTCAATTGATGTTGAGATGGAGAGACTGTCCTGGATTATCTGGACAATTATTACAGCCTAATGTAATGAAGGGGAAGGCAAAAATGAGAGAACCAGAGAAATGGTAGCAAGAGACTCAACCAGCCATTGATACTTCTGAAGACAGAAGGGGGCTATCAAGCCAAGGAATGAGGGCAGCCTATAGATGCAGGGAAAGGCCAGGAGTAATAACTCCAGAAAGAATGAAGTCCTGATGACAATCTTGATTTTAGACCACTGAGATCCATTAAGGAATTCTGACCACCAGAATTATAAACTAAATTTACATTGTTTTAAATCAATGTACATAGGAAACTTGTACATAGGAAATGTACATAGGAAATCAATGTACATGGGAAACTTAAGGAAACTTAAGAATTTAAGTTTCTTAAATTTAAGTTTCTTAAGAATTTAAGCTTAAGAATTTATAAAGATGTGAAAACATGGTCACCCTCACTCATGTTTCAATTTTCATTTGTCCAAACAACATAATCCTTTTCATCTTTGAGGTTTGACAAAAATAAATGTTTGGTAAACCTAGTCCTGGCAAATTCTACCACAAATTTAGTATCTTACCAACACAAATTTATTATCTTACAGTTCTGAAGGTGCAAAGTTTGAAATGAGTCTTAAGAGGGCTAAAATCAAGGTGTCAGTGGGTTGAATTCCTTCTGGAGGAAGAGAATCCCTTTCCTTGCCTTTTCCAACTTCTAGAGGCCACCCACATCCTTGGGTTCTTGGCCACTTCCTTGCATCATATCTTCACATCTCACTCTGAATCTAATCTTCTGTTCCTCTTATTATTTGTATGTTTTCTATATAACCTTGATACATATTTGTATGAGGTTTTTTATATATTCCTGATAACAATGATTTTTTAGGACATATATTGAGATTATTGTCCCAGTCTTTTACTTGCCTTTTCAATTTCTTTTTTTTTTTTTTTCTCCCGGACCGGGGCATGAACCCGCGTCCCCTGCATCGGCAGGCGGACTCTCAACCACTGCGCAACCAGGGAAGCCCCTGCCTTTTCAATTTCTAAGCAGTACCTTTGATTAACGTTAAGTTTTAAATTTTGTTAGGTCCAGCTTATCATGTTATTCATTATTGCTTTTTCTATTATAGAAAATATTTTCTTGTCCACAGTGACAAAGCTATCCCCCCCAAAGCTTTCTTCTAGGATGTTTACAATGTAATTCTCACCTTTATTAATGTTTGCAAATCATTTCAACTTAATGTTTCTCTATGGTGTGGGATATAAGTGACTTGTATTTCCTTTTAGATATTTAGTTCTTCCTGCACCATTCCTTGAAAATACTTTCCTCTCCCTAATGAATTGCATTGGTACCTCTGTCAGAAGGAATTGGACCATACATGTTAGGGGCTATTTCTGGATTCTCCTTTCCATTTCACTGATCTATTTGTCTATCCTTTAAGTCAATACATTATTACTACTGCTACTATTTCAACTACTATAGATTTGAACAAAGTCTTTATTTTTAATTGAAGTATAGTTGATTTACAATGTTGTGCTACGTACTAAGTCTTAAAATCAGGTAGTATAAATCCTCCAATTTGTAATTTCCCAGGACTGTTTTACCTATTCTAGATTTTCTGCATTCACATATAAGCTTTAGTGTAATCTTGACAATTTCTACATAAAAGTGTTGGAGTTTGGACTATAATTGCAATGAATCTATAGGTCAATTTGGGGAACACTGACAAGTTAAAATTAATTAGCCTCTATTCAATATCCTGCAATAAACCATAATGGAAAAGAAAATGAAAAACATATATGTATAACTGAATCACTTTGCTGTACAGCAGAAATAACAACACTGTGAATCAACTATACTTCAGTTAAATATTTTAAAAAATAGGAAAGAAAGCCTCATTTATCTCATTAAAACATATATTCCATAAACTTATTTTTACTTAAAAGAGTAGTCTCTAATCTATAAACATAGTATATGTATTTATGTAGATTCAGTTATTTTTCCGTTCAATGTTTTGTAGATCTGTGGTAGAGGCCTTACATATTTTTTTGTCAGATTTATTCCTAAGTATTTTGGGTTTTGATGCTATTGTAAATACTATTTTAAGATATCATTTCCAGGTATCAATTATGAGTAAAATAAAATACAATACTTTTTGTTTCACTTTGAGTCCTGCAATCTTGCAGACTTCAAGTTTTAAGTCTAATACTTTGACTTACAATACTGTCTATCAATACCAAGAGGTTTACTTTTTCTTACCAAATAGTTATGCCTTTCATTTTATTATTTCCCTATTATTTAGGCTAACACCTCCAGTACAATGTTGAATAGAAGTTTAAGACTGTTCATTAAGTATGCTGTTTGCTTTAAGAATTGTATTATATCCCTTATCAGGTTGAAAAAAATTCCTTCTAGTTCATATATTATTGAGTGTTTTTTCATGAAAGGGTTTTAGATGTCATCAAATTTTTACATCTATTTATCTAACCACATTATTTTCCTGATTTGCTTTGTTACTGTGGTGAATTACACGGATCAAGTCTCATATGTTAAAGTAATCTTATATTCCTGGGACAGATCTCAGATGGTCACGATGTATTATGCCTTTTGATATTACTAGATTTGATTAACTAATATTTTGTTAAAGATTCTTACATTTATATTCATGAAAGATATGACTAATTTTCTTTTCCTATAATGTTTTAAGTTTTGCTATTAGGGCTACACTGGGCTACCCTAATTTGTTCCCTAGAACAAATTAGAAAATGTTCTCTATTTTATGAAAGGGCTTGTGCAAAATGGTATTATTTCTTTTATATTTTTGATAGAATTATGCAATTATGCCTCCTGGACCAGAGTTCTCTATAGCAAAGGTTTTCAACTGTCTATTTCTTCAGGTATCAATTTTGGTCAGGAGAGAAAAAATATATAGAACAGGCAAGACAAATAACAAGCACAAAATAATAGATATTTTCCTTGTCTCATGTTATGTGCCTCAGAAAACCTTGAAACCAAAATTTAACAATGACCTTTAAGAAGTAAAAGTACAGGCCACTCACACTCATGACCATCGATCTAAAAAATTCTGAAATGAGACAAACCAATTCCAGTAATTTACAAAATGTCATGGCCTGGTTGAGTTAATTCCACGAATGCAAGTTTTGTTTAACATTAGATAATTAATGTTGCTCACCATACTAAATAGTCAGTAAATTAAAATAGAAAAATGATTATCTCAAAAATGTAGAAAAATTGATCAATTTTAACCCACCTATAGTTAAAAAAAAAAACAAAATGTTTAACCTAGGAATGAAAGAGAACTGCCTTAATATGACAAAGTTACCTATAAAAACATTAAAAGAAACATATTCAATGGTAAAATGTTGAGAGCTTTCCCTTGGAGATCAAGAACAAAACAAGTGGTAGGACGCGGAGACCACCTTCCTCCCCCCGGATACACCAGAAGTGCATCTACGCGTGGAACAGCTCCTACAGAACACCTACTGAACGCTGGGAGAAGACTTCAGACCTCCCAAAAGGCAACAAAAACCCCCACGTACCTGGGTAGGGCAAAATAAAGAAGAATAAACAGAGACAAAAGGATAGGGACGGGACCTGCACCAGTGGGAGGGAGCTGTGAAGGAAGAAACGTTTCCACACACTAGGAAGCCCCTTCGCGGGCGGAGACTGCAGGTGGCGGAGGGGGAAAGCTTTGGAGCCGCGGAGGAGAGCACAGCAACAGGGGTGCAGGGGACAAAGCGGGGAGATTCCCGCACAGAGGATCGGTGCCGACCGGCACTCACCAACCCGACAGGCTTGTCTGCTCCCCCGCCGAGCCGGGCGGGGCTGGGAGCTGAGGCTCGGGCTTCGGTCAGAGCGCAGGGAGAGGGCTGGGGGTGGCGGCGTGAACACAGCCTGCAGGGAGTTAGTGCGCCACGCGCTGGCCGGGAGGGAATCCAGGGAAAAGTCTGGACCTGCCGAAGAGGCAAGAGACTTTTTCTTACCTCTTTGTTTCCTGGTGCGTGAGGAGAGGGGTTTAAGAGCACTGCTTAAAGGAGCTCCAGAGACGGGCGCGAGCTGCGGCTAAAAGCGCGGACCACAGACACCGGCATGAGACTCTACGGCTGCTGCTGCCGCCACCAAGAAGCCTCTGTGCAAGCACAGGTCACTATCCACACGCCACTTCTGCGGAACCTGTGCAGCGCGCCACCGCCAGAGTCCCGGGATCCAGAGACAACTTCCTCGGGAGAACGCACGGCGCGCCTCAGGCTGGTGCAACGTCACGTCGGACTCTGCCGCCGCAGGCCCGCCCCGCAGTCCGCGCCTCTCCCTCCCGCCCCCCCCCCCCCCCGCAGTAAGCCAGAGCCCCCGAATCAGCTGCTCCTTTAACCCTATCCTGTCTGAGGGAAGAACAGACGCCATCCCTCCGGCAACCTACACGCAGAGGCGGGGCCAAATCCAAAGCTGAGCCCCTGGGAGCTGTGAGAACAAAGAAGAGAAAGGGAAATCTCTCCCAGCAGACTCAGAAACAGCGAATTAAAGCTCCACAATCAATTTGATGTGCCCTGCATCTGTGGAATACATGAACAGACAACGAATCATCCCAAATTAAGGAGGTGGACTTGGAGAGCAAGATTTATGATTTTTTTCTCCTTTTCCTTTTTTTCTGAGTGTGTATGTCTATGCTTCTGTGTGAGATTTTGTATAGCTTTGCTTCCACCATCTGTCCGAGGGTTCTATCTGTCCGGGTTTTTTTAAATTATTTTTCTTAATAATTACTTTTTATTTTAATAACTTTATTTTACTTTATCTTCGTTCTTTCTTTCCTTCCTACCCTCCTTTAGGCAACGAATCATCACAAATTGAGGAGGTGGACTTTGAGAGCAAGATATAGGATATTTTCCCCTTTTCCTCTTTTTGTCAGTGTATGTGTGTATGCTTCTATGTGAGATTTTGTCTGTATAGCTTTGTTTCCACAATTTGTCCTAGGGCTCTATCCGTCCGTCTTTTGTTTTTTGTTCTTAATAATTATTTTTTTACTTTAATAACTTTATTATATTTTACCTTAATTTTATTTTACTTGATCTTCTTTCTTTTTTTCCTTCCTTCCCTCCCTCCCTCCTTCCCTCGCACCTTTCTTTCTTTCTTTCTTTCTTTCTACTTCTACTAATTCTTTCTTTCTACTTTTTCTCCCTTTTATTCTGAGCCGTGTGGATGAAAGGCTCTTGGTGCTGCAGCCAGGAGTCAGTGCTGTGCCTCTGAGGTGGGAGAGCCAACTTCAGGACACTGGTCTACAAGAGACCTCCCAGCTCCACATAATATCAAACGGCGAAAATCTCTCAGAGATCTCCATTTCAACACAAGGACCCAGCTTCACTCAACGACCAGCAAGCTACAGTTCTGGACATCCTATGACAAACAACTAGCAAGAGAGGAACACAACCCCATCCATTAGCAGAGAGGCTGCCTAAAATCATAATAAGGCCACAGACACCCCAAAACACACCACCAGACGGGGACCTGCCCACCAGAAAGACAAGATTCAGCCTCATTCACCAGAACACAGGCACTAGTCCCCTCCACCAGAAGCCTACACGACCACTGAGCCAAACTTAGCCACTGGGGACAATCATCAAAAACAACAGGAACTACGACCCTCCACCCTGCAAAAAGGAGACCCCAAACACAGTAATATAAGCAAAATGAGAAGACAGAAAAACACACAGCAGATGAAGGAGCAAGATAAAAACGCACCAGACCTAACAAATAAAGACGAAATAGGCAGTCTACCTGAAAAAGAATTCAGAATAATGATAGTAAAGATGATCCCATATCTTGGAAATAGAATAGACAAAATGCAAGAAACATTTAACAAGGACCCAGAAGAACTAAAGATGAAACAAACAATGATGAACAACACAATAAATGAAATGAAAAATACTCTAGATGGGATCAATAGCAGAATAACTGAGGCAGAAGAACGGATCAGTGACCTGGAAGATAAAATAGTGGAAATAACTACTGCAGAGCAGAATAAAGAAAAAAGAATGAAAAGAACTGAGGACACCCTCAGAGACCTCTGGGACAACATGAAACGCACCAACATTCGAATTATAGGGGTTCCAGAAGAAGAAGAGAAAAAGAAAGGGACTGAGAAAATATTAGAAGAGATTATAGTGGAAAACTTCCCTAATATGGGAAAGGAAATAGTTAATCAAGTCCAGGAAGCACAGAGAGTCCCATACAGGATAAATCCAAGTCGCATACAGGATATCCTGTATCCAATACAGGATAAATGGATCAGCTGTTTATCCATACAGGAAAAACAGCTGATCTTTCAGCAGAAACTCTGCAAGCCAGAAGGGACTGGCAGGACATATTTAAAGTGATGAAGGAGAAAAACCTGCAACCAAGATTACTCTACCCAGCAAGGATCTCATTCAGATTTGATGGAGAAATTAAAACCTTCACAGACAAGCAAAAGCTGAGAGAGTTCAGCACCACCAAACCAGCTCTACAACAACTGCTAAAGTAACTTCTCTAGGCAAGAAACACAAGAGAAGGAAAAGACCTACAATAACGAACCCAAAACAATTTAGAAAACGGGAATAGGAACATACATATCGATAATTACCTTAAATGTAAATGGACTAAATGCTCCCACCAAAAGACACAGATTGGCTGAATGGATACAAAAACAAGACCCTTATATATGCTGTCTACAAGAGACCCACTTCAGACCTATAGACACATACAGACTGAAAGTAAGGGGATGGAAAAAGATATTCCATGCAAATGGAAACCAAAAGAAAGTTGGAGTAGCAATTCTCATATCAGACAAAATAGACTTTAAAATAAGGACTATTAGAAGAGACAAAGAAGGACACTACATAATGATCAAGGGATCGATCCAAGAAGAAGATATAACAATTGTAAATATTTATGCACCCAACATAGGAGCACCTCAATACATAAGGCAAATACTAACAGCCATAAAAGGGGAAATCGACAGTAACACATTCATAGTAGGAGACTTTAACACCCCACTTTCACCCATGGACAGATCATCCAAAAGGAAAATAAATAAGGAAACACAAGCTTTAAATGATACATTAAACAAGATGGACTTAATTGATATTTATAGGACATTCCATCCAAAAACAACAGAATACACATTTTTCTCAAGTGCTCATGGAACATTCTCCAGGATAGATCATATCTTGGGTCACAAATCAAGCCTTAGTAAATTTAAGAAAATTGAAATTGTATCAAGTATCTTTTCTGACCACAACGCCATGAGACTAGATATCAATTACAGGAAAAGACCTGTAAAAAATACAAACACATGGAGGCTAAACAATACACTACTTAATAATGAAGTGATCACTGAAGATATCAAAGAGGAAATCAAAAAATACCTAGAAACAAATGACAATGGAGACACAACGACCCAAAACCTGTTGGATGCAGCAAAAGCAGTTCTAAGGGGGAAGTTTATAGCAATACAAGCCCACCTTAAGAAGCAGGAAACATCTCGAATAAACAACCTAACCTTGCACATCAAGCAATTAGAGAAAGAAGAACAAAAAAACCCCAAAGTTAGCAGAAGGAAAGAAATCATAAAAATCAGATCAGAAATAAATGAAAAAGAAATGAAGGAAACGATAGCAAAGATCAATAAAACTAAAAGCTGGTTCTTTGAGAAGATAAACAAAATAGATAAACCACTAGCCAGACTCATCAAGAAAAAAAGGGAGAAGCCTCAAATCAATAGAATTAGAAATGAAAAAGGAGAAGTAACAACTGACACTGCAGAAATACAGAAGATCATGAGAGATTACTACAAGCAACTCTATGCCAATAAAATGGACAATCTGGAAGAAATGGACAAATTCTTAGAAATGCACAACCTGCCAACACTGAATCAGGAAGAAATAGAAAATATGAACAGACCAATCACAAGCACTGAAATTGAAACTGTGATTAAAAATCTTCCAACAAACAAAAGCCCAGGACCAGATGGCTTCACAGGCGAATTCGATCAAACATTTAGAGAAGAGCTAACGCCTATCCTTCTCAAACTCTTCCAAAATATAGCAGAGGGAGGAACACTGCCAAATTCCTTCTACGAGGCCACCATCACCTTGATACCAAAACCAGACAAGGATGTCACAAAGAAAGAAAACGACAGGCCAATATCACTGCTGAACACAGATGCAAAAATCCTCAACAAAATACTAGCAAACAGAATCCAACAGCACAATAAAAGGTTCATACACCATGGCCAAGTGGGGTTTATTCCAGGAATGCAAGGATTCTTCAATATACGCAAATCTATCAATGTGATAAACCATATTAACAAATTGAAGGAGAAAAACCATATGATCATCTCAATAGATGCAGAGAAAGCTTTTGACAAAATTCAACACCCATTTATGATAAAAACCCTGTAGAAAGTAGGCCTAGAGGGAACTTTCCTCAACATAATAAAGGCCATATATGACAAGCCCACAGCAAACATCATCCTCAATGGTGAAAAACTGAAAGCATTTTCACTAAGATCAGGAACAAGACAAGGTTGCCCACTCTCACCACTCTTATTCAACATAGTTTTGGAAGTTTTAGCCACAGCAATGAGAGAAGAAAAGGAAATAAAAGGAATCCAAATCGGAAAAGAAGAAGTAAAGCTGTCACTGTTTGCAGATGACATGATCCTATACATAGAGAATCCTAAAGATGCTACCAGAAAACTACTAGAGCTAATCAATGAATTTGGTAAAGTGGCAGGATACAAAATTAATGCACAGCAATCTCTGGCATTCCTATATACTAATGATGAAAAATCTGAAAGTGAAATCAAGAAAACACTCCCATTTACCATTGCAACAAAAAGAATATAATATCTAGGAATAAACCTACCTAAGGGAACAAAAGACCTGTATGCAGAAACTTATAAGACACTGATGAAAGAAATTAAAGATGATACAAATAGATGGAGAGATAGACCATGTTCTTGGATTGGAAGAATCAACATTGTGAAAATGACTCTACTACCCAAAGCAATCTATAGATTCAATGCAATCCCTATCAAACTACCACTGGCATGTTTCACAGAACTGGAACAAAAAATTTTGCAATTTGTATGGAAACAGAAAAGACCCCGAATAGCCAAAGCAACCTTGAGAACGAAAAAAGGAACTGGAGGAATCAGGCTCCCTGACTTCAGACTATACTACAAAGCTACAGTTATCAAGACGGTATGGTACTGGCACAAAAACAGAAAGATAGATCAATGGAACAGGATAGAAAGCCCAGAGATAAACCCATGCACATATGGACACCTTATCTTTGATAAAGGTGGCAGGAATGTACAATGGAGAAAGGGCAGCCTCTTCAATAAGTGGTGCTGGGAAAACTGGACAGCTACATGTAAAAGAATGAAATTAGAACACTCCCTAACACCATACACAAAAATAAGCTCAAAATGGATTAAAGACCTAAATGTAAAGCCAGACACTATAAAACTCTTAGAGGAAAACATAGGCAGAACACTCTATGACATAAATCACAGCAAGGTCTTTTTTGACCCACCTCCTAGAGTAATGGAAATAAAAACAAAAATAAACAAATAGGACCTAATGAAACTTAAAACTTTTGCCCAGCAAAGGAAACCATAAACAAGACCAAAGGACAACCCTCAGAATGGGAGAAAATATTTGCAAATGAATCAACGGACAAAGGATTAATCTCCAAAATATATAAAGAGCTCATGCAGCTCAATATTAAGAAAGCAACCCAATAGAAAATGGGCAGAAAACCTAAATAGACATTTTTCCAAAGAAGGCATACAGATGGCCAAGAAGTACATGAAAAGCTGCTCAACATCACTAATTATTAGAGAAATGCAAATCAAAACTACAATGAGATATCATCTCACACCAGTCAGAATGGCCATCATCAAAAAATCTAGAAACAATAAATGCTGGAGAGGGTGTGGAGAAAAGGGAACACTCTTGCACTGCTGGTGGGAATGTGAATTGGTTCAGCCACTATGGAGAACAGTATGGAGGTTCCTTAAAAAACTACAAATAGAACTACCATATGACCCACCAATCCCACTACTAGGCATATACCCTGAGAAAACCGAAATTCAAAAAGAGTCATGTACCAAAATGTTCATTGCAGCTCTATTTACAATAGCCCGGAGATGGAAACAACCTAAGTGCCCATCATCGGATGAATGGATAAAGAAGATGTGGCACATATATACAATGGAATATTACTCAGCCATAAAAAGAAACGAAATTGAGGTATTTGTAATGAGGTGGATAGACCTAGAGTCTGTCATACAGAGTGAAGTAAGTCAGAAAGAAAAAGACAAATACCGTATGCTAACACATATATATGGAATTTAAGAAAAAAAAAATGTCATGAAGAACCTAGGGGTAAGGCAGGAATAAAGACGCAGACCTCCTAGAGAACGGACTTGAGGTTATGGGGAGGGAGAAGGGTGAGCTATGACAGGGCGAGAGAGAGTCATGAACATATACACACTAACAAACGTAGTAAGGTAGATAGCTAGTGGGAAGCAACCGCATGGCACAGGGATATTGGCTCGGTGGTTTGTGACAGCCTGGAAGGGTGGGATGGGAAGGGTGGGAGGGAGGGAGATGCAAGAGGGAAGACATATGGGAACATATATTTATGTATGACTGATTCACTTTGTTATAAAGCAGAAACTAACACACCATTGTAAAGCAATTATACCCCAATAAAGATGTTAAAAAAAAAAGAAATATTAAAAAAAAAAACAAGATATCAGTAATACCAGAAGAGCTTGCTAAAGATTTTACAAGAGAGAACAATAAGCCTCAGTGCCTTCAAATCTCTAATACTTGCTCCAAACAATAATATGTTTAAAAAACCATATCAACTATAAGCCATAAAGAAAAAATATAGCTTACTAGAAAAAAATTAAGGATGTCTATATGCCAGAAAGATGATGAACACATTTCTCAAAAGACAAATGGGAATCTGGGTACCATTTCAGACAGATCCATTTGACAAACAAAAGGTAATTTTACATAATACAGTATGACCTTCACACAATTAAAGAGTAATTACTTTATACAGATAGAGAAATTAAGGACAAAGAGGCCCAAGGAAAGGGACATGAATAAGGACATCAGAGGAAAGAAACACCAATGGCTTACTGGCATGTATAAATATGTATTAGTCTTAATGAAATGCTTATTTAAACAAGATGAGGATTATTCAACACAATAATCACAGATGATGATGTGAAAGTTGACATTTAGTGCTTCCCAGTAGCAGTATTCTCACAGGTGCCTATTTGTTTATTCATGTGATCATTCACTCACTCATCCAAGCATTTACTGAGCCGTTGTTACATGTCCACTGCCTGAATAGAGAGCAAAGCCTCCCGCTTTCTGTTCACTAAAATCTCACATTATAATAATAAAAGTAAAGGTGTGAAAGATCAGAATCAACTGTGATTAAAAATTTCCGAGCTGGGGGAAGTCTCAAATGTTTCAGTTCTACTCCCCACAAGCACAAATGTAGGGGGATTTCCCCTCCACTCACTAGGCGTCCAGAGACCTATACATTTTTCTCATTCTTGCAGATGTTCCGGGACTTCGCAGTGAAGGTTCAGCCTAGGGCCATCAGATGGACACCTGGAAAAGTTTTTAGGCTCAGGCAACTGTCCAACTAGATTAGTCAGCGGAGGAGGTACTGACTGCTGACCAAGGGTGGTCCTCATCAGAATTATGGTGGGTGAAGGGGAAGAGATGGAAATCATTATGCCAGGCAACAAGAAACCAAAGGAGAAGGAGAGAAAAAGCAAAGATAGAGGATCTGAATAATAGAATTAATAAGCACAAACTGGTATAGAGAAAACTTACCCTCCACAAGTAGAGGATACACATTATTTTCAAGCACTCAAGGAATAGTCTCAAAAGTTTACCATGTACAAGTTTACAAAGAAAGTCTCAGAAAACTTTCATGAGTTAATATCCTACAGACTGTGTTGTTTGACTATAATAAAATTAGGTCTTTTAAAGGATAGCTTAAACACCTAACATGCTTAGAAACTAAAATCATACTACCTAATAATCCTTGGATTAAAGGAGAAATAATAAAAATGAGATACTCCTAACATGAATTAGCAGGAGAAGATTTGTGACTTGTAGCTAACACAGAACTCTGTGAGAAAATTGCTGCTCTGAATACGTTTATCAGAATTCAAAAAAGTATATTGAAGACAAATAAGCTTTGTGTTCAATTTAACAAGCTAGAATGAAGGGCAACAGACTAAATGTGAAAGAAACCATAAAGGAGGAAATAGATATAAACAAACAAATGAGGAAATACAGACCAAAAATAAAGAATAATTATAAAATCAAGAAATGATTACTTTAAAAGATTTACAAGATAAACCATGGGAGACATCAGGGAAAAAAAAGAGCCAAGACTAAAGCAAAATATGAATGAGAAAAGTAAAAATACTATAGCAATTTAAAAAGTAACGAAATAATATTATGAATTAGTGTGTGCCAATAAGCTTGAAGCCCAAGAAGAACGAGCATACTGCTGGGGGAAATAATATAAATGGCTAAACTCTGCAGAGAAAAACCTGAAAAGGCCAATTGTTTGGGAGACTCTCACTTGTTCTAGTATAACTTTTTATTTTATTTTACTTTATTTTTGGCAGCGCTGTGTGGCATGTAGGATCTTAGTTCCCCAACCAGGGACTGAACCCGTGCCCCCTGCAGTGGAAGCATGGAGTCCTAACCACTGGACCACCAGGGAATTCTCTCTGGTCTAACTTTTAAACACATTTAGCCTCACTCGCTTCTCGCCAGGAAGAGACAGGGATTTCTTTGGTAAAATTGTAAGCAGCAGTGGGGCATGCTTCACCCAGCCCCTTCGGATCCACTCACTTTTCACAGGATCAACCTACCAGCTGAATGATGAATTCTGATCTGCCACGTAGTAAGCAGTGGAGCAAATTCAGGGGTGAATTATTAGCAAGTCTGCTTGGCTAGAGATCTAAAGTCACAACTTGCAGTCAGCTTTATCTATGTCTCTCTGATGCATACGTATCTACCAATAGGTTCCAAACTCGGAAAGGGAAGAAATGGGTATTATTAATTAGCCCATCTCACAAATCCAAATGCCTGTAACTATTACAGAAATAAAACAGTCATCAGACTCACCCTTGTCCACTGCTCCACATACAGGAAAGCCCCAGATCTATATAGCTTTAGAGATATATTGTACAAAATGTTCAAGGAACAGATAATTCCACCTCTCACACAAGCTGTTTCAGAAGATAAAAAATGAGAGAAACCTTACCAACCCGTCTTATAAGGCTCGTATAAACCTTGGTTTCATAGCTGAGATAGAACGGATCATACAATGAAATTTAAAGGCTATCTCCCTTATGAACATAGATACAAAACTGGAAAATAATATATGATAATAGGATAATGCATCATAATCAAGTAAGATTTGTCTTAGGAAGAGAAGACTGATTTAAGATAGGAAAATACGTCTGTGTGATCCCCCACCCTAAGAAGATAAGGAAAACATTTAATTTAAATAATCATCTCAATGGGGAGATCAAAAGCATTTGGTAAAGACACATGATTTTTTACAAAGTGCTTTCCAAAACCTAAGAATAGCAGGAAACTTCTTTAACATGATGTAGTCTCTGTAGCAAATAAAACAAAATAAAACCCAGAAAACCTTCTCCTAATTACTATAACACATTAGGCACATAAATTTCAGGATATCCATGTCTGATATTGTCTCTACATTCAACCTAGTACTAGAGGCCATGATCAATGAAATAATACCCCTTCAAAATAAAAGGTATATGATAAAGATATCACCACATACCACATGGTGCAGGAACTCTATGTGGAGGATAACACAAGTATTGAACATTACCCAAAGCATATCAAAGTTCACTAACAAAGAATTAGTATCCATAAAATACAGAGGAATGGTAAAACCAACATGAAAAAGAGAAGAAATCCAATAGAATGAGAAACATTATTAACCAAGAAACAATTTAAAGAATAGAAAATCTAAATAGCTGAATCACTAGTAATCACAGAAGTGAAAGGAGATTACACTATTTACCAATCAGAGTTTTTTAAAATTAAAAGTCGGGTAATACTAAGTGTCTTTGTTATCACTTGCTGTGTAAAAACTTACCCCAAAACTTAGTGGCTTGAAACAACAGAATCTATTATCTCAGAGTTTCTATGGATCAAGAATATGGGTGCAGCTTAGCTAGTCCTCTGGCTCTGCATATCTTCTAAGGCTACCTCATCTCAAGTCTCAGTTGGGAAGGATCTGCTTCCCTAATTGGGTGTTGGTAGCACGCAGCTCCTTGTGGGTCGTTGCACTAAAAAGCTCAGGTCCTCAGGAGCTGTTCCTTGATATGCGAGTCTCTTCACTGAGCACCACACAATATGCTTTCATCAGAATGAGAAAACAAGGGGGCAAGAGAGACCGTCAGCAACAAAGTTCTATCAAGAGGAAACTTAATCATGTGGATCACATCCTATGACTTTTGCTGGCTTCTATTGATTCAACTCATTAGAAGCAGGACACTAGGTACAGCCCACACTCAAGGAGAGTGGATTACACAAGCATGTGAACATCAGGAGGCTGGGATTATTGGGAGTCATATCAGAAGCTGCTTCCACACTGTGTATTGATGAGTATGCAGGGAAACAAGTAATAATAGAATTCTATCGGGAAAACAGACTGGTACTGTCACTCTGGAGAGCAACCTGGCAGTATTTAGAAAAAAACTATTGCTTATAGACAATGTTTGTGTCCCTCCAAAATCCATATGCTGAAACCCTAGCCCTCTAGATGTGATGGTATTTGGAGGTGGGGCTTTTGGGAGAAAATTAAAGTTGGATTAGGTCATGAGGATGGGGGCCTTATGATGGGATTAATGCCCTTAGAAAAAGAGGAAGACACAGGAGATAGCTGTCTCTCTCTTTGTGTGTACACACTGAGCTAGGCCATGTGAGGACATGAGCAGGAAGAGGGCCCTCACCAGAACCCAACCATGCTGGCATCCTAATCTTGGCCTTTCAGCCACCAGAACTGTGAGAAGTAAATGTTTGTTACTTAAGCCACCAGTCTATGGTATTCTGTTCTAGCAGCTCAAACGGACTAAGGATATCTATGACCTAGAAATTCTATTCCTGAGCGTATATTACAGAAAAATATATGCAGAAGTCCATAGGGAGACATGAATGAGAATGCTCCTCATAGCAATGTTTCTGGCAGTGGAGTGGAGAGCCAACATAGATGTCCCTCAAAAGAGGAAGGAATGGACAAGTTATACTTGGGATATTCGTTCTAATGGAATATGATGCAGCATTAGAAACAATTAGCTAGAGATACATATAGCTACATAGGTTGAACTTAAAAGCATAAGGTAAGAAACAGAACGAGGTCTACGGCACAATGCACCATATTCACACACACACACATTTCATAAGGCTATATGTTTCGCAAGAGTACAAACATATACGAGGGCATGATTCAAACACATCCGAGTAGGTGCCTAATTGTGGGAAGGAAATGAGTGTTGGACTCTAGGATGAAAGAAAAATAGAAAAACTGTAGGAGAAAGAATCTTGTCAAACTCAATGATGACACTATGGCCAGAGTCCAAGAATAGAATAAAAGAAAAAATAAAAGCAACCTTCATGAGTGGGCAGTTAATTCTAATCCCTGCCTTTAAGTCGCAGAGCGGGCAGAAGATAATTTAATCAAAATCAGCAGGCTTTAATGCCAGATGCTCTAGGTAGGGAGATGTTTATTCATGGGAGCTGTCTTTCTGTTAGTTTGTAAGATGATTCATATCTCCACCAATATTTAAATTCAGCCATACAGCTTTTGGAGGGATTTTAAGTAAGATATCCAAAACACTAGCTGATAACTAAGGGTGGGAGATCTCAGAATAAACCACTGAGTAGGGGTGGCCTTGGAGAATAGCTTGGAGGAAAGGTTTGTTCTCTACCATGTGCACCACCACAACTGAACATAGGGATATGAGGAGGGTGGCAGTTCGGCTTGGGAAGACTCTTCTCTCTAACCGAGCCATCCTGGCCTCATCATCATCCCCCCCCCCACCCCACCTCATCATCATCCCCCCCCCCACCCCGCCCCAGGTGTCAGGAATGGTTCTTTGAAATGTCTGAGCTACATCAACAGACGTGTCACAAGGGCTGCTTTGTGATGGCTAAGTCCCTCCTTAGCCACCATTGGCTGAGGGTACGGACCCTTCATCGTCTTGGGGAGCTGTATATATAGCGTGGTCAGTAGGCCCGGAGTAGACCACTGGTAGGCTTCAATACAGCTGAGGTGTGCCGAAGACTACGAGAGCCTGATACAGACATGGATCGAAAACCCTCGAGAGCCAAACGGAGGAGGGTGGATGAGGCTCCCTATAACCTCAGACCTAGACATGGTGGCCACGTAAGATAACCCTACCCAAGCTGTTTTCTTCATGGATTCCCTCTCCCCCAAGAATCCTACCCTCTCCCTGCCTGGCACAAACCCCCTCCTCAGCCCTGACCCCTTCTCATGAAGTCTCCCTTTCCATCAATAGCCCATCTTCTTCTCCCTAATCCAATGTCCTTTTGACCTCACTCTGTTGTCCTTCCAGGTGCTGAAGACAGCCAGGACCGTGACGAAACCCCGTCAAAGGAGTCTGAATAAAAAAGCCTCTAAGAAAGCTGTCAACCCCACAAAACAGCAGAAGAAAGCTACAAGACAAAGACTCTCCAGCTGTTCTCACAGGCTGGATGAGACACTAAATCAAAATCAGAATAATGCAGAGCAGAACCAAGAGGCCGAGCAGAACCAAGAGGCCGTGCAGAACCAAGTGCCGTGCGGCAACACCCCTCCAAGCGAAGAGCTGATGAGCCAGTAAAGCTCAGGGGGAGGCCAGAGACCTCAGAAATATCTGCCAAGTCTGAGGTCTGAGAAATGGCCAACTGTGTAGACACGGAATTTTATAGCATCAGGGTACACAGATGCTAATTAAATAAAAATCAACTTGTGAAAATTTCTGTGTGTTTCTGCGAGTTCTCTCATGGTGGGAGCAGGGAAGGAAGGAAAGAGGCAGGTGTGTGAGGAGGGAGGGACATTGAGTCCTGCAAGGTTGCGGGGCACACTGGCAGAATCACAGTTAACCAGACAGTGGGGATAAGGAATGGGTCAGGACTGAGTGCTGAAGATAAATTTCCTACTTAACACGTGAACCCACAGGCAAGGTGGAAAGGGGCTTGGCGTTTCTGTCTTTGGGGTAGGGGGCTGGACGAGGGGCACGACAAAGTGTACATTGCCAGAACCTATGTGGTTTGAGGTGTGTAGGTGGCAGTATCATCCCAAGAAATAGACAAATCACTTCCAGGCCACCTACGTCATACAAGTGTTTGCTACGTCTCACCCTACGATGCCAGCGACTAAAGGTCCTCCAGAGGGCCAAAAATCTCACCCTACTAAAAGTTATTGAAAGCACCCTGAGGACTCAAATAATGGTGGATGGAAGCCACAAACTCAACACTGATCAGCCCACTTTCTAAAGAAACTTAAGGTGGAGCAGTGGCTTCCCAAGGGCAGGGAAGTAAGAGCTGTCTGCTCTCAGTACAGGCAACTGTCTACAAAGAATTCTAAAACAACATCATCTCCCCTCCAAACATCTTTTATCTCTATTCCTTCCAAAGTTCTTGTTGTTTTTTCTCTGAAGAGACGATCCTTTTAAGTGGTTTTATTGAAGTATAATTGACATATAATAAATTGCACATGCTTAAAGTGACCGCTGAATGAGTTTGGTCATATGTGTATACTTGTTAAACCATTACCACAATTATAAGTGGGAAAATACCCATCACCCCCATAAGTCTCCCCTTACCCCCTGACAATTGCTTCCTCTTGTCCCTCTCTGCACCCCCATCCTCAGATAACCACTGATTTGCTTGCTGTCTCCATAGATTACATGTTCTGGCATTTTATATAAATGGAATCAGTATGTACTCATTTTTATCCAGCTTCTGTTACTCAGCATAGAGAGTCAATGTTCTTGTGTACATCAATATTACATTTCTTTTTAATATTACGATTGTTATTTTGTTGAGAGTTTAGTAGCATTTAAATGATGCCACAAACTTGCTTTAATTTTATTTAAAAATTAAGATCATCGTCAAGCCATGTGCAGTCATAAGAAATAGAAAGATACCTTATACCCTTAAATGTTGCATGTAATGCAACATTTAATAATCTCCCACTACATAATTTTCTCTTTACATCCCATTTTAACCCCCAGTATCTACCTCATGGGTTTCACTGAAGTATATCTGTCATATACAAAGAAAGAGAGAGAGAAAGAGGGAGGAAAGGAGAAAGAGGGAGAGGGAGAGGAAGGAGGGGGTCGGCGGGGGAGGGAGAGAAATTCCACTATAATGCCCTGTATGGGGTGTTTATTTTATTTTCCTATAAACATTAGAACACACTATGCACATCATTATGCAGCTCATTTACTCTTCAGATCACTCCATGGACATCCATGCCGAGATGTAGATATATCACTGGATAGATACATAGATTTATGGATATAGACAGCAGATTTTAAAATTTAGCCTCTGTAAACCACAATGTCTTGTGGGAAGAGCTAGTTTTTGTAAAATGGAATCGATTTTTCAATGGGAGATTCAAATTTCTCTAACAGCATTTTATGTGTTCATTTATTTTCCTACTGTACACATCATTAAAACTCTAGCTATAAATATATATAAAAAAACTCTAGGTAATGCCATATTTTAAAAATGCACGTATGACAGAGCCTTCATATACTCTGGTTTCTGCTATTGCCAATCTTCTTAGCAGGCTCCTTTTTTATGGTAAATCTAGAAGATTTTTGTTAAGACTTCATGTGGCAACTAACTAAAAGTTGCGCAGGTTTGCAAATACCAGTTGTGTTGACTGGAGATTTGACTTATAAAAAGTGAAAATAAAATGAAATATCCAATATTTGGGGGGAAAAAGATAAAAGCTGTGACCACTGGTGAGAATAGGAGAGTAATAATATAATAATAGCCCAATAAGATAATGAGGAATTATGATATATACATTATAAGCAGGGGTCCTAGAATCTGGGAGACTGGATCTAAGTCTCAGCTCTGTCAGTTACATATTAGTGTGAATTTGGGCAGGTTACTGGACTTCTCTGAGATTCACTGTTCTGATCTATAAAATACTGGGTCAGTAAACATTTTCTGTAAGGGGTCAGGTAGTAAATACTTTAGGCTTTGTAGGCTATATAGGTTTCTGTTGTGTTAGCACAAAAGCAACCACAGACACTATGTAAGTAAAAGTGTACAGCTATGTTCCAACAAAGTTTTATTTGTAAAAATAAGCAGCTGTGTTCTATATTTACCCCCACATGGACACTGGTTTTCTGGCCCCTAAATCACAGTGACTATATATATATATTTGTTTTTTTCAATAACTGCCATCGAGAAAGAACTCAAGCAAGAATGTAAAATATCCCAACATATTAAATACCCATAAAAGAGATTTTAAAGTGAAGGATTACTATAAGCCACGCTAAGATAATAGATTTGAAAAATGCAGTCTGATCGATTTCCTTAAGATTATAAAATACCCATTTTCACATATTAAATTTCAAAAAAAGGAAAGAAAAGCAGAATAACCGACCCAACTATAAAATTATTAAATGTATTCTATAAATCTCATTTGGTCCTTATTAAAAATATAATAAAGGAGATTTCATTCTAAAGGTTGTTTATACTGGAAAGGCAAAGCTCTGACAATCTGGCCCATCAATACAACCCCCAAATGATTTAATTGTGATGCAAATAAGATAAAATGTGGAAGTACAATATTACAGAAAACATTTGATTTTTTAAAAATATATTTTAAAAATTATTTGTCAGCCCTGGATTTATATTTAGAAAGATAGATTTCTCATATCCTGAAATTGCTTTATCAGGGGGAGAGCATATATATTTTTTTTTTACCAGTAATAAGAAATATTAATCAGGTCATTACTGACAGTCCAGTCCTATATTGACTATTTCTTGGTACTCCATGCAAAAAGGATAATTTACTCATTAATATTTTACTATTAGAAGTTCTTCTGGGCTTGAAAAGTTAGTTCAGGTTCCAGAAAGACCTAATTGTAAATATCGAGTTACGTAAAGATCAACATTTAAACATTTAAAAATATTCCTCCTTTGTTTTAAGGTTTTTGCTGTTTTTAAGTGGATTCTGAGGCTGCAGCAGAAAATTACGGCACCATCAATTAGCTATGCTTTCATATATGCATTATGGTGGTTGTAGAAATGTCATTTCCCTACCTATTTTTAGCATGAAAGACACACACTAACAAAAAACTATTAAAACTTGTGAAAAATGTCATAAAAGACATGTATATAAGACAAAAGGTACTTAAAGATATCAGAGGGGGGACCTTGAAGATGGCGGAAGAGTAAGACGCGGAGATCACCTTCCTCCCCACACATACACCAGAAATACATCTACACGGGGAACAACTCCTACAGAACACCTACTGAAGGCTGGCAGAAGACCTCAGACCTCCCAAAAGGCAAGAACTCCCCACGTACCTGGGTAGGGCAAAAGAAAAAAAGAAAAAACAGAGACAAAAGAATAGGGAAGGCACCTGCACCAGTGGGAGGGAGCTGTGAAGGAGGAAAAGTTTCCACACACTAGGAAGCCCCTTTGCGGGCGGAGACTGCGGGAGGTGGAGGGGGGAGCTTCGAAGCCGCAGAGGAGAGCACAGCCACAGGGGTGCGGAGGGCAAAGCGGGGAGATTCCCGCACAGAGGATCGGTGCCGACCGGCACTCACCAGCCCGAGAGGCTTGTCTGCTCACCTGCCGGGGCGGGTGGGGCTGGGAGCTGAGGCTCTGAGGCTCCGGTTTCGGTTTCGGACGGAGCGCAGGGAGAGGACTGGGGTTGGCGGCTTGAACATAGCCTGCAGGGGGTTAGTGCGCCACGGCTGGCCGGGAGGGAGTCCGGGGAAAAGTCTGGACCTGCCGAAGAGGCAAGAGACTTTTTCTTACCTCTTTGTTTCCTGGTGCGCGAGGAGAGGGGATTAAGAGCGCTGCTTTAAGGAGCTCCAGAGACGGGACCAAGCCGCGGCTAAAAGCACGGACCCCAGAGACAGGCATGAGACGCCAAGGCTGCTGCTGCCGCCACCAAGAAGCCTGTGTGCGAGCACGGGTCACTATCCACACCCCCCTTCTGGGGAGCCTGTGCAGCCCGCCACTGCCAGGGTCCCGGGATCCAGGGACAACTTCCGCGGGAGAACGCACGGCGCGCCTCAGGCTGGTGCAACGTCATGCCGGCTTCTGCCGCCGCAGGCCCGCCCCGCACTCCGTGCCCCTCCCTCCCCCCCGGCCTGAGTGAGCCAGAGCCCCCGAATCAGCAGCTCCTTTAACCCCGTCCTGTCTGAGCGAAGAACAAACGCCCTGCGGTGACCTACACGCAGAGACGGGGCCAAATCCAAAGCTGAGCCCCTGGGAGCTGTGAGAACAAAGAAGAGAAAGGGGAATCTCTCCCAGCAGCCTCAGAAGCAGCGGATTAAAGCTCCACAATCAACTTGATGTACCTGCATCTGTTGAATACATGAATAGACAACGAATCATCCCAAATTGAGGAGGTGGACTTTGAGTGCAAGATTTATGATTTTTTTCCCTCTTCCTCTTTTTGTGAGTGTATGTGTATGCTTCTGTGTGAGATTTTATCTGTATAGTTTTGCTTCCACCATTTGTCCAAGGGTCCTATCTGTCCGTTTTTTTTACATTTTTTTCTTAATAATTACTTTTTATTTTAATAACTTTATTTTATTTTACTTTATCTTCGTTCTTTCTTTCCTTCCTTCCCTCCTTTAGACAACGAATCATCCCAAATTGAGGAGATGGACTTTGAGAGCAAGATTTATGATTTTTACCCCTCTTCCTCTTTTTGTGAGGGTGTATGTGTATGCTCCTGTGTGAGATTTTGTCTGTATAGCTTTGCTTCCACCATTTGTCGGAGGGTTCTATCCATCCGTTTTTTTTTCTCTTAATAATTTTTTTATTTAAATAATTTTATTATATTTTATCTTACTTTATTTTACCTTATCTTCTTTCTTTCTTTTTTTCCTTCCTTCCATCCTTCCTTCCTCCCTCCCTCCCTCCCTCCCTCCATTCTTTCTTTCCTTCTTCTTCTACTAATTCTTTCTTTCTACTTTTTCTCCCTTTTATTCTGAGCCGTGTGGATGAAAGGCTCTTGGTGCTGCAGCCAGGAGTCAGTGCTGTGCCTCTGAGGTGGGAGAGCTGGTCCACAAGAGACCTCCCAGCTCCACATAATATCAAATGGCAAAAATCTCCCAGAGACCTCCATCTCAACACCAGCACCCAGCTTCACTCAAGGACCAGCAAGCTACGGTGATGGACATCCTATGCCAAACAACTAGCAAGACAGGAACACAACCCCACCCGTTAGCAGAGAGGCTGCCTAAAATCATAATAAGTCCACAGACACCCCAAAACACACCACCAGATGTGGACCTGCCCACCAGAAAGAAAAGATCCAGCCTCATCCACCACAACACAGGCACTAGTCCCTTCCACCAGGAAGCCTACACAACCCACTGAACCAAACTTAGCCACTGGGGACAGACACCTAAAACAACGGGAACTACGAACCTGCAGCCTGCAAAAAGGAGACCCCAAACACAGTATGATAAGCAAAATGAGAAGACAGAAAAACACACAGCAGATGAAGGAGCAAGATAAAAACCCACCAGACCTAACAAATGAAGAGGAAATAGGCAGTCTACTTGAAAAAGAATTCAGAATAAGGATAGTAAATATGATCCAAAATCTTGGAAATAGAATAGACAAAAAGAAAGAAACATTTAACAAGGACCCAGAAGAACTAAAGATGAAACAAACAACGATGAACAACACAATAAATGAAATTAAAAGTACTCTAGATGGGATCAATAGCAGAATAACTGAGGCAGAAGAACGGATAAGTGACCTGGAAGATAAAATAGTGGAAATAACTACTGCAGAGCAGAATAAAGAAAAAAGAATGAAAAGAACTGAGGACAGTCTCAGAGACCTCTGGGAAAACAGTAAACGCACTATCATTCGAATTATAGGGGTTCCAGAAGAAGAAGAGAAAAAGAAAGGGACTGAGAAAATGTTTGAAGAGATTAGAGTTGAAAACTTCTCTAATATGGGAAACGAAATAGTTAATCAAGTCCAGGAAGCACAGAGAGCCCCATACAGGATACATCCAAGGAGAAATACGCCAAGACACATATTAATCAAACTGTCAAAAATTAAATACAAAGAAAACATATTAAAAGCAGCAAGGGAAAAACAACAAATAACACACAAGGGAATCCCCATAAGGTTAACAGCTGATCTCTCAGCAGAAACTCTGCAAGCCAGAAGGGACTGGCAGGACATGTTTAAAGTGATGAAGGAGAAAAACCTGCAACCAAGATTACTCTACCCAGCAAGGATCACATTCAGATTTGATGGAGAAATTAAAACCTTTACAGACAAGCAAAAGCTGAAAGAGTTCAGCACCACCAAACCAGCTCTACAACAACTGCTGAAGGAACTTCTCTAGGCCAGAAACACAAGAGAAGGAAAAGACCTACACTATCGAACCTAAAACAATTTAAAAAATGGGAATAGGAACATGCATATCGATAATTACCTTAAATGTAAATGGACTAAATGCTCCCACCAAAAGATACAGAATAGCTGAATGGATACAAAAACAAGACCCATATATTTGCTGTCTACAAGAGACCCACTTCAGACCTAGAGACACATACAGACTGAAAGTAAGGGGATGGAAAAAGATATTCCATGCAAATGGAAACCAAAAGAAAACTGAGGTATCAATTCTCTTATCAGACAAAATAGACTTTAAAATAAAGACTATTAGAAGAGACAAAGAAGGACACTACATAATGATCAAGGGATCGATCCAAGAAGAAGATATAACAATTGTAAATATTTATGTACCCAACATAGGAGCACCTCAATACATAAGGCAAATACTAACAGCCATAAAAGGGGAAATGGACAGTAACACATTCATAGTAGGGGACTTAAACACCCCACTTTCACCCATGGACAGATCATCCAAAATGAAAATAAATAAGGAAACACAAGCTTTAAATGATACATTAAACAAGATGGACTTAATTGATATTTATAGGACATTCCATCCAAAAACAACAGAATACACATTTTTCTCAAGTGCTCATGGAACATTCTCCAGGATAGATCATATCTTGGGTCACAAATCAAGCCTTGGTAAATTTAAGAAAATTGAAATTGTATCAAGTATCTTTTCCGACCACAACGCTATGAGACTAGATATCAATTACAGGAAAAGATCTGTAAAAAATACAAAGACATGGAGGCTAAACAATACACTACTAAATAACGAAGTGATCACTGAAGAAATCAAACAGGAAATAAAAAAATACCTAGAAACAAATGACAATGGAGACACGACGACCCAAAATCTATGGGATGCAGCAAAAGCAGTTCTAAGAGGGAAGTTTATAGCAATACAATCCTACCTTACGAAACAGGAAACATCTCAAATAAACAACCTAACCTTGCACCTCAAGCAATTAGAGAAAGAAGAACAAAAAAACCCCAAAGGTAGCAGAAGGAAAGAAATCATAAACATCAGATCAGAAATAAATGAAAAAGAAATGAAGGAAACGATAGCAAAATCAATAAAACTAAAAGCTGGTTTTTTGAGAAGATAAACAAAATAGATAAACCACTAGCCAGACTCATCAAGAAGAAAAGGGAGAAGACTCAAATCAATAGAATTAGAAAGGAAAAAGGAGAAGTAACATATGACACTGCAGAAATACAAAAGATCATGAGAGATTACTACAAGCACCTCTATGCCAATAAAATGGACAACCTGGAAGAAATGGACAAATTCTTAGAAATGCACAACCTGCCAAGCCTGAATCAGGAAGAAATAGAAAATATGAACAGACCAATCACAAGCACTGAAATTGAAACTGTGATTTAAAATCTTCCAACAAACAAAAGCCCAGGACCAGATGGCTTCACAGGCGAATTCTATCAAACATTTAGAGAAGAGCTAACACCTATCCTTCTCAAACTCTTCCAAAATATAGCAGAGGGAGGAACACTCCCAAACTCATCTACGACGCCACCATCACCCTGATACCAAAACCAGACAAGGATGTCACAAAGAAAGAAAACTACAGGCCAATATCACTGATGAACATAGATGCAAAAATCCTCAACAAAATACTAGTAAACAGAATCCAACAGCACATTAAACAGATCATACACCATGATTAAGTGGGGTTTATTCCAGGAATGCAAGGATTCTTCAATATATGCAAATCAATCAATGTGATACACCATATTAACAAATTGAAGGAGAAAAACCATATGATCATCTCAATAGATGCAGAGAAAGCTTTTGACAAAATTCAACACCCATTTATGATAGAAACCCTGCAGAAAGTAGGCATAGAGGGAACTTTCCTCAACATAATAAAGGCCATATATGACAAACTCACAGCCAACATCGTCCTCAATGGTGAAAAACTGAAAGCATTTCCACTAAGATCAGGAACAAGACAAGGTTGCCCACTCTCACCACTATTATTCAACATAGTTTTGGAAGTTTTAGCCACAGCAATCAGAGAAGATAAGGAAATAAAAGGAATCCAAATTGGAAAAGAGAAGTAAAGCTGTCCCTGTTTGCAGATGACATGATCCTATACACAGAGAATCCTAAAGATGCTACCAGAAAACTACTAGAGCTAATCAATGAATTTGGTAAAGTAGCAGGATACATAATTAATGCACAGAAATCTCTGGCATTCCTATACACTAATGATGAAAAATCTGAAAGTGAAATCAAGAAAACACTCCCATTTACCATTGCAACAAAAAGAATAAAATATCCAGGAATAAACCTACCTAAGGAGACAAAAGACCTGTATGCAGAAAATTATAAGACACTGATGAAAGAAATTAAAGGTGATACCAATAGATGGAGAGAGATACCATGTTCTTGGATTGGAAGAATCAACATTGTGAAAATGACTCTACTACCCTAAGCAATCTACATATTCAATGCAATCCCTATCAAACCACCACTGGCATTTTTCACAGAAGTAGAACAAAAAATTTCACAATTTGTATGGAAACAGAGAAGAACCCGAATAGCCAAAGCAATCTTGAGAACAAAAAACGGAGCTGGAGGAATCAGGCTCCCTGTCTTCAGAATATACTACAAAGCTACAGTAATCAAGACAGTATGGTACTGGCACAAAAACAGAAATATAGATCAGTGGAACAGGATAGAAAGCCCAGAGATAAACCCATGCACATATGGTCCCCTTATCTTTGATAAAGGAGGCAGGAATGTACAGTGGAGAAAGGACAGCCTCTTCAATAAGTGGTGCTGGGAAAAGTGGACAGGTACATGTAAAAGTATGAGATTAGATCACTCCCTAACACCATACACAAAAATAAGCTCAAAATGGATTAAAGACCTAAATGTAAGGCCAGAAACTATCAAACTCTTAGAGGAAAACATAGGCAGAACACTCTATGACATAAATCACAGCAAGATCCTTTTTGACCCACCTCCTAGAGAAATGGAAATAAAAACAAACATAAACAAATGGGACCTAATGAAACTTCAAAGCTTTTGCACAGCAAAGGAAACCATAAACAAGACCAAAAGACAACCCTCAGAATGGGAGAAAATATTTGCAAATGAAGCAACCGACAAAGGATTAATCTCCAAAATTTATAAGCAGCTCATGCAGCTCAATAACAAAAAACAAACAACCCAATCCAAAAATGGGCAGAAGACCTAAATAGACATTTCTCCAAAGAAGATATATAGACTGCCAACAAACACATGAAAGAATGCTCAACATCATTAATCATTAGAGAAATGCAAATCAAAACTACAATGAGATATCATCTCACACCAGTCAGAATAGCCATCATCAAAAAATCTAGAAACAATAAATGCTGGAGAGGGTGTGGAGAAAAGGGAACACTCTTGCACTGCTGGTGGGAATGTGAATTGGTACAGCCACTATGGAGAACAGTATGGAGGTTCCTTAAAAAACTACAAATAGCACTACCATATCACCCAGCAATCCCACTACTGGGCATATACCCTGAGAAAACCATAATTCAAAAAGAGTCATGTACCAAAATGTTCATTGCAGCTCTATTTACAATAGCCCAGAGATGGAAACAACCTAAGTGTCCATCATCAGATGAATGGATAAAGAAGATGTGGCACGTATATACAATGGAATATTACTCAGCCATAAAAAGAAACATAATTGAGCTATTTGTAATGAGGTGGATAGACCTAGAGCCTGTCATACAGAGTGAAGTAAGTCAGAAAGAGAAAGACAAATACCGTATGCTAACACATATATATGCAATTTAAGAAAAAAAAATGTCATGAAGAACCTAGTGGTAAGACAGGAATAAAGACACAAACCTACTAGAGAACGGACTTGAGGATATGGGGAGGGGGAAGGCTAAACTGTGACAAAGTAAGAGAGCGACATGTACATTTATACAATACCAAATGTAAAATAGATAGCTAGTGGGAAGCAGCCACATAGCACAGGGAGATCAGCTCGGTGCTTTGTGACCGCCTGGAGGGGTGGGATATGGAGGGTGGGAGGGAGGGAGACGCAAGAGGGAAGAGATATGGGAACATATGTATATGTATAACTGATTCACTTTGTTATAAAGCAGAAACTAACACACCATTGTAAAGCAATTATACTCCAATAAAGATGTAAAAAAAAAAAAAACCAAAAACCTAATGCAGTTTGGGGAAGGGAACAAACAAGAAAACACTCATCATAGGAGAGGGACGGGCATAATTGCTGGACCAAAATCCGCTGGAGGAAGGGCACCTGTGAGCCTGAAAGTCACACCCCAGAGACCCAGGGACCTAAACTAGCCTGAAACTGAGCCTTAATCTGCACATTAAAGAAAGAATGGTCTCTCACCTGCCCCACCACCAGGCTAACAGGCATCAGTTCGAAGAAACAGTGGCATTCTGCTTGGGAACTGAGAGAAAGGATAGTTCTCTGATGCCAAGCAGACATTAAAACAAAGATCTCTTGGCAAACCGGCCCCTACCCTAAACACAAGGTATTTCTTTAGGAAATTGAAGCCTGTAGTGCAGTGATGGTGACAATATCAACAAACCACAAGTTCAGCCCAATTCCTAATTAGATTAACTCAAATCACCCTTAAAAAGAAAAACAATGCCTATTTCCAAACATAAAAACTATCTTAGTCTCTACTGTCACACATCATTTCCAGCTTTCAAAAACCGTTTTCTAAGGCATAAGAAAAGATAAGAGGAAAAAAACCTCCTAGGAGACAAAACAATCATCAGAGCCAAACTCAGATATGACACAACACAGACCTTGGAACTGACAAAAACATCCAAGAGCTATGGGACATATCTAACAGTGTAACATAGGCATTATTGGGATTCTAGAATGAAATGAAAGAGAAAGACAGACACACACACACACACATGCACACACACGCACAGAGAGAGAGGGAGAGACAAAAGAGGCAGAAGACTGGCTGAGAATTTTTAAAAATTAATGACAAGACAGCAAACCACAGCCCAAGAAACTCAGAGAACAATAATCAGGATAAATCCCCAAAGGAAAAAAAATTGTCAGATACATGCATGATTTGCAATTTTTTTCTCTAGCTTGCCTTTTTATTCTTTCAGTGTGTCTGATGCAAAACAAAATTTTTAGTTTTGTTGAAGTCCATGTTAAATTTTTCTTCTCTGTCTGCTTGTAAAAGGTTTATGGTTTTCATTTTACATTGAGATTTATGATCAATTTTGAGTTCATATTTGTACATATGAGATATGAATCAAAGTTCTTATTTCTGCATATGGATTCCAAATGTTCCAAAGCCATGTTTAAAAGACTGTCATTTCTCCAATGAATTGCCTTTGAATTTGCTCACACACAACTGGTCATATATCTATGAGTCAATCTTGTGACAACATGCTGTTTCATTGGTCCATGTTTTTGTACCTTCACCACAACCACACTAACTTGAATATTGCAGCTTTATATTAAGACAAAATTGTATAGTATGATTTCTCCAAATTTATTCTTCATTTTAAAAAGTCTTAGCTATTGTAGTGCTTTTGCCTTTCCACATAAATTTTAGGATCAGCTTGGCAATATCTACAAAAAACCTTGGTGAAATTTTTAGTGTAATTATGTTAAACCTGTAGACTGATGTTAAACCTGTAGTATAATTATGTTAAACCTGGAGAACAGATGTCTGTTATGCTGAGCATGGTATGTCTCTACATTTATTTGTTATCTTTAATTTCTTTCTTCAGTGTTTTGTAATTTTCAGCATATAGATCCTATGTATGTTCTCTTGGATTTATAATGGTATTTTTCTGATTTCCAATTAATCCTTGCTGGAATATAGGAATAATTCTGATTTGTGTTGCCTTTGTATCTCATGATACTACTAAACACACTTTTTAGTTCTAGGGTTTTTGTTTTTTGTAGATTCCTTGAGATTTTCTATGTAGAATTCTTGCCATTTACAAATAGAGACAGTTTTATTTCTTTCCGATAAATGTATGTCCATTTTATTTCTCTTCTTGCGTATTACACTGGGAAGAACTGGGAAGAATTGGAATGTTGAATGTGGACACCATTGCCTTGTTCCTGTTATTAAGGGGGAAAGAATGCACATATATATAATGCTAGCAGTAGGTTTCGGTAGATGTTCTTTATTAGCTTGAGAGAGTTCAATTCAATTTATGGTTTACTGATGACTATTAAGATTATTTCTCTCATAATAGAATGGTTCTAGTAGTTTGTGATTTTTTAAGGAATTGGTCCATTTCATCTGTGTCAAATTTATATGTGTGGAGCTGTTAATAATATTGCCTTATTATCATTTTATTTTATGTGAGATCCATGATGTTACCCTTTCTTTTATTCCTGATATTACTTGTGTCTTCTCCCATTTTAAAATTTTTAGGTCTTGCTAGATGTTTATTGATTTCTTTGATATTTTACAAGAGAAAGCTTCGGGCTTCATTGTTTTCTCTATTTTTTGCTACAGATTTAATGGATTTGTTCTTATCTTTATTATTTCCTTCCTTGTATTGTTTTGGATTTATTTTGCTCTTCTTTTCCTAGTTTCTTAAGATAGAAGCTTAAAGTAATGTTTGTAACCTTTCTACTTTGCAAATATTAGCATTTAATTATATAAATTAAATGCTAAATAAAATAAAGCACTGTTTTACCTGCAATCCACAAGCTTGGTATGTTGTATTTTATTGTCATTCAATGCATAATATTTTCTGATTTTACTCAAAACTTCCTCTTTGATACATTTATTTTTACAATTTCCATGTGTTTGGAGATTTTCCCATTAGCTTTTTGTTAGGTTTAATATAGATCAGAGTATGGTCTATCTTGGCAAATGACAAATATGAACTTGAAAAGAAGGTATATTCTGCTGTTGTTGGGTGGAATGTTCTATAAACATTTGACCTAATCAGATCCAGTCAGTTGCTAGTATTTTTTAGTTCTCCTATATATTTCTAGTTTTTTTCTCTACTATTTACATCAGTTACTGAGGGAGGAGTGTTGGAGTCTCCAACTATAACTGTGGATTTGTCTAATTTACCTCTTTCAGATTTTATTTCATAAATTTCCATCACTTTCATAATTTGCATATAAATTTAGGATCATTTTCTTTGTTGATTGAAACTTTTATTATTTTGTAGCAACCCTCTATATTCCTAGCAATTTTCTTTGCTCTGAAGGCTACTGTCTGAAATTAATATAGGCACTCTAACTTTCTTTTGATTAGTATACTTTTTAATCTACCTATGTTATTATACTTGAAGTGGTCTCCTTGTAGACAGCATATAGCTGGGTCATTTTTAAATTCGTTCTGATAATCTCTGTCTTTTCATTGGTATATTTACATAATTTACATTTCATGTCATTAATGATATATTTGAATTTAGTTCTACCACTATATTATTTGCTTCCAGTTTGCTTTTTTTGTTGTGGTAAAATATATATAGCATAAATTTGGGATTTTAACTATTTTAAATGTACAACTCAGCAGCACTTGCTACATTTACACTGTTGTACAGCTGTCCTATTTGTTTCTAAAACATCTTTATCAACAAAAATGATAAACTCTGTAATGACCATTAAGGAATAACTCCCACTCCTTCCTCCTTCCATCCCCTGATAACATCTAATCTACTTTCTGTCTCTATGAATTTGCCTATTTTACATATTTCATGTAAGTAAGTGGAATCGTATAACATTTGTCCTTTTTTGACTGGCTTATTTCACCTAGTATAAAGTTTTCAAGGTTCAACCATGTAGTAGCGTGTATCAGAACTTCATTCCTTTTTATGCCTGAGTGATATTCCCTTGTTTGTTTATACCACATTTTGTTTATCCATTCTTCTGTTGATGGATATTTGCCTTGTTTCTACCTTTTAGGTCTTGTGAAAAATGCTGCAATGAGCATTGGCATACAAGTATCTCTTTGAGACTCTGTTTTCATTTAATTTCGGTATATATGTAGGTGTGAAATTGCTGGGTGATACAGGAATCTATGTTAAGTTTTTTGAGGAACTGTCAAACTGTTTCTGCAGGGTTTGCATCATTTTACACTCCCTCCAGCAATGTACAAGGGTTCCAATTTCTCCACATTCTTGCTAACACTTATTATTTTCAATTTTTTTGTTATAGTCATCCTAATAAGTATGAAGTGGTATGTACTATGATTTTGATTTGCATTTCCATAATTACTAAAAATTTTGAGCATCTTTTCATGTGCTTGTTTTCCATGTGCATATCTTCTTTGTAGAAATACCTATTTCAATTCTTTGCCTGGTTTTTTAAATTGTGGTGGTTTTTTTGTTGTTGAGTTTTAGTTCTTTATATAATCTGGATATTAAACTCTTATTAGATATATGATTTGCAAATATTTTCTCCCATTCTTTAGATTGTCTTTTCACTTTCTTGATAGTGTCCTTGAATGTAAAACATTTTTTGATGTTGATGAAGGCAAGTTTATTTTTTCTTTTGTTGCCGATGCTCTTTGTATTATATCTAAGAATCGATTGCCAAATCCAAACTCATGGATGTTACCCTTATGTTTTCTTCTAAGAGTTTCATGGCTTTAGCATTCATATTTATATTTTGATCCATTTTGAGTTAATTTTGGTATATGGTATGAAATAGTTGTTTAACTTCATTCTTTTGCATGTGGAAATCCAGTTGTTGCAACACCATTTATTGAAAAGATTGTTTTTTCCCCCATCAAATGGACTTGGCACTCTGGCGAAAACTCAGTTAGTCAGATCGTTCTCTTTGTTCTTCCGATCCATACCATTTCATGCCTTCTTTTGGGTTATTTGGACATATTTTAATATTCCATTTTAAATGATCTATTGTTTTTGGCTATATCTCTGTGTGTATATATATTTTTTTAATAGACAGACTCAGGATTACCATACACATAATTAACTTTTCAAATAATTAACTTTTTACTTAGAATCATCATTTTATCATTTCATGTGGAATGTAGAATCTTTGCCACCATGTAGCTACCTTTGCTATTGCCCCTTTATGTTATAATTTTCTTATATATTACACCTACATACATTAAAAAAACCCATTAGACAATGTTAACATTTGTACTGTCAAATACCAAATAGTTTTAAAAAAACTCATGATGTAGCTTTTCTTGCAAAATAAAGTTGGTTATCTCAAAATGAATCTGTATTTTTGTGTATCCATGAAATGGAAATGAACGTATTATTATAATGCAATTACTCTTGTACTTTGTTATTACATCTGTAATGATAAATTCAAACCCAATAAAGGAAATTTCATAAACTGTATCATTGTATTATATGCAAAGAAAATAAACTCCGTAATTGAAATGCAGCATTCTTATTAATATTCATACATTTAAAACTGAATTCTTTTTTTGTTGTTGTTAGTTGCTTATTATAACTGATTTATTATACAGAAACTAGAAGTTTTCCTTTTGACCACTAGGTAGAGCTGTGATATTAATGTAGTAAACAAGAGCCACTAAATCTATTGAAAACTTGATAGTTGTCTTATATACATGCATTGCTTTGCCTCTAGATGTTTTATTTCCAGACCTGTTTAACTAGGCTCTGAAAAGACATTTAATTTTCTCCTTTGCCATATGAAGCATGAGTTAGAAATTCCCTTACCTCAAAGCATGTCACTCAAGGTTTTGTCCATAGCTCACTGAGGAAATGAGATGAGAATCAATTGGTTCTCCTCTAAGAAGCTCTAAAGTCAAAGAAGTAACTTTGGACCAATTTAAGGAATAATTAATAATTCCTAATTATTTGTGTCAGTGACCAGATTTATTAGACTGGTTGAGATAAAACTGTTTTCATTAAATCATAATCTAATCTTTGAGAAAATTCAATTGAAACATTACTAGTGTTGACCATAAGCATATTTAGCAGCTTCCTGAGATAGGAGCAAATGGTCTTCGCCAAAGGCATCAACTTCTTTATGTGTTTATTGATCCCCTGTGTAGGAACTAAGGGAAAAGACCTAAATATTCCCTCTCATAGAAGAATTGACAAGCACTCTTGGGCTAAGGACCTCTAGGTCTGAAAATAGTTCAGAACTAGGGCTGGAGAATCCAAGTAAACCCTCACACATGGCATAATCATTCTCCCTGCCTGGAGGGGAATTTCCATGGTTTCTACTGCTCAAACTATAAAGATCAAAATTAGGAAAAATTATTTTCTATATTTTTTAAAGTATAAGGCAAAGTGCACATGTATAGTTATCCCTTCAAAATTATATTCCAAAATTGGCAAGAAGTTTGATTGAATAATTAAAGTACCTGAAAATGTAGGCAAGACACCAAATTTTATGGAAGGTTGATCACAAATGTATTTCAACATGAAGAAAAATGTACATATTAAATCAATTGGGTGGTGGGGCTATGGATTTGTTTATTTTTACTCTCTATTTTTCTAACATTTAAAATATGTGCTTAATTTTAAACTGGGAAAAATACACTTTTAAAAAACAAAGGAAAATGGAACAAGAGAAAATTTATATATGTAAAAATTATCCACATTATTAGATCATCAATCTTCCTTACATTAAGGACAAATAGTACCATTCAACATTCAAAAACAAAAGCGAGATACATTTTTGCCCGGAGATGCTGCAATTTTCAAATAGGACGAAAAGAGTTAGTATTTGCTAGTGGGCTCCCTCATTGATTTTCATCCGGAGACTAACGGATAAGTTCTTGTCCACTCTACTAGTACTTATATAGTTGGACATAGACTGAACACTGTCACGGAGCATGGAAAAATCATTCATCTAATCCTATGGATTAGAAGGTACACACCAAAGCACACAAATAGAGAAGCTACATGGCATGCTGATTCAAATAACTAAGGGCAACATTATTTCTGAGTTAAGATAGCAGTATAAGCATGAGCATAATTACACAACTCCCTACTCCTAAAATGATCATTGATCAACTACGTAAATATACAAATGGGAAAAACAAAATTCATCAACAATGAAAACCGAGTAGGTGTTCCACACCAGAAGGTCCTATTAGAGAGCCATGGAATACATGGAAGGAACCCAGAGAAGTAACCTATTTTGACAGAAAGTGATATTTCCAGGAAGTAAGTTGTAGGAGTCCCTTTCAGAACTGACACCAATATTCTGTAACTTATAGTTATGGCTGACATTATATGTGACTGAATAAAAAGGCAGACCAACGAGCTGTTAGGAGGTGCAACAACTGGGTTTCTTCTCACCTCTGGATATGGGTATCTTTGCGATTCCATACTGATGTAAGGCAACATCTAGGTGTTCTTCTAAATCAAAGGAATAGACCAAGTCTTGGAGAACAAGACTTAGTTGTGGAAAAATTGGAGAGGGTCTTGCCCTACATAACCTTACCCTATTGGTGGCTCAGAGCAGAAGCTTTGAGGTAGTGATACCAATTGTTGACCTGGTATCACTGATTTTGTTTAGTTTTCTTTGATGAGGTCACAGGCACAGGTTGGGAGAGAGAAGGCGTTATACTCAGAGCAAGGACCATGGGCTTTTGGTTCACTTCTCTTTATGTAACTGACTTGTACCTTCTTGACCTGCTCAGACACATCACATAAATTCCGCTTCCATTTGATAATGGAGTGCTGCTGTGTCCGCCCAGATTTATAGCTTGGTGGGTCCGAGAGCATACAGTTATGTGCAGCTCAGGCTGCCTGGTAAATTGGTGTCCCATCGTCAAGAATTCAGTCTCTACTTAGGCTCAGTAGCAAACCAAGAGCTGTTTCTCAAAAGGAGTTACCTGTGGATGATGGTAGGGCCTTGTTCTAAGATTCTAAAGGCCTGCACTGTGATTGACCTTTAGGGGCCTGTCAAAGGCTCCAAACAACATCCCTCTCTGCCCTGATACTTCAAGGGCCATTGCATCTTCTGGATCATGTGGCCCAAGTGGCAGAGCAGCCCGGACCTGGTGCAGAACCTTCTCTTGCTCTGGGCCCTACTCAAAATGAGCAGCTCTTCTGGGCATACTGTAATAGGCTGGAGTGGCACACCCACGAGAGGAAGATTTTGCCTCCAAGCCCAAGGAGGCTTACTAGGCATTGTGCCTCCTCTTTGGTTGCATGAAGGGCCAGATGCAACAACTTATCTTTCACCTTAGAAGGGATTTCTCACATGGTCCGCACCACTGGCTCCCTAGAAATTTCACTGAAGTAGAAGGCCCCTGAATTTCAGTCAGATTTATCCTCCACTCTCTGACATGCAACTATCTTAACAGTAAGTCTAGTGTAGTTGCGATTTCTTGCCCACAAGTTCCAATTGGCATCATGTCATCAATGTGATGGTCCAGTATGATACTGTCTAGAGAAGAAAGGTGATCAAGATCTCTAGGAACCAGGGAGTCATGTCACCAAGATGGTGGAGTAGGAGACCCCAGCCTCCCTCCATCCACCCACAAAGATCAACATTAGACAGCTATCCCGTGAAAGAAAATACACGTGGGAGAGATCAGGAGTGAATTTAAGGAGCTTCAGCAACAAAGTGGAACAAAAAATCCTGAGAAGAACTGCACAATAAGGGTAAGAACAGCTTCACTTTGCCTGCATCTTCCTGTTCCCCAGGTCAGCAGTGCCCAGCACCAAGAATGAACCCCCAGGCTCAACAGTTCCCCTGCTGGGAAAAGGACAGCGGGTGACTGACCCACTTCCCCAGCCTTTCATGGCACTGGTCAAAGGACTCACTTCAGTGTCCCCTCACCCAAAGATCAGCAAAGCTGAGACATTTAGGAACAAGGAAGAAGGGCGGGGGTAACCAGTATCAGCCAGGCAGCGGGAGGGTGGTTCCCAATGCCCTGCTCTGCAAACAACCCCGGCAGCCTGTGCTGCTACGCACCTCGACAGCCCTTGTGGACGTTGCAGACCCACTGAGCCTTAATCACTGAGGACCTCACCACAGACCCCAGCTGACCGTTCTGCAGAAGACCCCAGCAGCCTTCGCCACTGTAGAAACCAATGGCCAGCACAGCAGCCGTGGAACCCCTGCCGATTAGCCGCTGAGGTTTTCACCGCACCAACCGGATTGGCATTTGCAGAACCAGCTGCCGGAATCCCTCCCGCTCCCTTCCCTCCCCTTCCACTGGAGCCCGGGATCCACGCCGGCAGCCAGGTGCAGCCTCCCCAGCGATGAGTGTGCAAAAGGTCAGCCTAGCCCCCGGGCTGAGAGCCAAGGTCACAGAGCTGCTTGTGGACCTGGATCCTGCCCTGGGTCCCATCCCTGGCCCACACCGTTGGGCTCACCTGAAGCCAGCAGCTGCGGCTGTGCACCTGCGCTCTGCCGGCCGCCTGCATCACTGTAGAGGGACCCAGCCCTGCCACTAGCCCCGGCCCTCACCACTCGGTGTGTATACACACTGTGCGTGTGTGTGTGTGTGTGTGTGTGTGTGTGTGTGCAGCCTGCCCTCCCGCTACACAGGAGCCTGCGGCTGCCTCCACCCCCACCCCTGCAGCTGAGGGTGTGCTCCTCACCAGCTCTGGCCACCACTTAGCTTGGGACCTGCAGGTACTGCGGTGGACCCCAGACTCCCCGGCAGCAGCTGAGAACCCCCCACAGAGCTTGCCAAGGATCACGCAGTAGGTGATGTCGTGGGCCCCGAGCTGATGAGACATCAGGACCAAGCGGACATGGAGCCACCGCACGCCGGCGTACTTGGTACCCTGCACTCCTGGCCTTGGGGTCACGGCTCGCTCCAGACAGCCTCCACCCGCGGGCGAAGGTCTTTCCTTACCGAAGTCAAATATCATTTGAATATAATTTTAAGGTCTAATTTGAAGGGAAGATTAATCATGGGGACACATTTTAAACCCTAGGGCAACAACTCAATAGCGTATGGCTTGGCAAACTTTCTTTAAAAGGCCAGATACTAAATATTTTAGACTTCCGGGCCATGTAATTCTATTCAACTACATACTCTGCTTCTGTAGTGTTATATATGTAAAGGAACGGGCTTAACTGTGTTCCAATAAAACCTCATTTATGTAGAAACAGACAGCTGGTCCATGGGCCACAGCTTGTTGACCTCTGCTTAATGGTGGAGATTAAATGGAATAAAAATACTCAGTCCAAAAGAAAGCATAAAGAGAGTAAAAATAATACATAGAGTAGGTGTAATAAAAAGACAGCTGCTAGCAAGATGGTAGATTTTAATCCAACCATAATGATAATGTCATTAAGTATAAAGTTCCTAAAACACAAAGTAAAATATAGGCTGGATTTCAAAAGGCAAGACACAGATATAGGTTCTATACAAGAAATCCTTTTCAAATAAAGATAGATATATTAAAAGTAAAAGGATGGAAAATGTATAGCACTAAAAATCTAAAGAATGATGCAGTAGCTATATTAATATCAGACAAAGTAGACTTCAGAATGAGGAATATTACCAGAGATAAAAAGAGATATTAACTTATTTATTAAAGGATTAGTTCTCCAAGACGTCATTCTAAGTGTGTGTGCTTCAAATAATAGATTCTATAGAAGAAATAGGCAGATCCACAACTTTATTTGGAGACTTCAACATTCCTTTTCTAGTTATAGATGCAACAGTTAGAAGGAAAATCAGTAAGGATGTAGACGGCCTCAATGACACTCAACCACTTTTCTCTAATTGACATTTATAGAACACTTCAGCCAACAACATCAGAATATACATTTACTCAAGTGTACATAGAATATTTGCCAGTATAGGTGATAATATTCTGGGCCATAAGAAAAGCTCAATGAATTTAAAAGAATTCAAATCATGCAAAATATTATTACTGACAACAAAAGAATGAAAATAGAATTCCGAAATAGACAAAAATCAAGAAAATACTCAGATACTTGGAAAAATAAATGACACACCTCAAAATAACCGGAGGCAGGGCTTCCCTGGTGGCGCAGTGGTTGAGAGTCCGCCTGCCGATGCAGGGGACGCGGGTTCGTGCCCCGGTCCAGGAAGATCCCACATGCCACGGAGCGGCTGGGCCCGTGAGCCATGGTAGCTGGGCCTGCGCGTCCGGAGTCTGTGCTCCGCAACGGGGGAGGCCACAGCAGTGAGAGGCCTGCATATTGCAAAAAAAATAAAAATAAAAAAAAATAACCGGAGGCAAAGAAGAAATCAAAAGGAAAATTAGAAAGCATTTTGGGAATGAATGAAAAGGAAAACACAACATATCAACATTCGTGAGCGATTCACCCAAGGCAGTAATTAAAAATTTTAAAGCATTAACTAACACACCATTGTAAAGCAATTATACCCCAATAAAGATGTTTAAAAAAAATTTTTTTAAAGCATTAAAGTCCTACATAAAAATATCTGAAAACTTGATCAAAAGTTCCACCTTAAGAAACTACAAAAGTAAGAACAAATTAAACCCAGATAAGCAGAAGGAAGTAAATAATAAAAATAAGAGCATAAATCAACAAAATTGCAAAATTTGCAACTCAAAATATTAACTGCAGATAGCAAAATAATTTGTATGGCACATATTAATTTGTACTTATATGTATGCCAGATGCCTGCAGTGATTTCTGTTAGACTCTTAGTTCTCCAAAACCAGCCCCTGTCATCTGAGCAGAGGTGACTATAACCAAAGTCAATCTCGCTAAGTGGTGCTCACAAAAGGTATGCAAATTCATTTAATCATCCTGCTTCACTCAAAATCCTCACACACAGGTGCAATCTAACTCCTGCTTCAGTATTCAGAAGAAAAGAATGGACAAACTCCATCACTAGCAACCGACCTCTGCTGAACTCAACTTCTCCATTCATAAAACAGTTATTTGCCAGAGTGCAATTATTGGCTTGTCAAGTCAATACTATAAATTGTTAAAAAGTAAATTAATTATTTAAATAAAATATATGTTCAGGGACAATGTTGGAACACTGTTTGGCTTCTGAGATTTAGAAGAAAGGTTGAAGTATAATTAACAAAAGACTATTTCTTAATATTTCTCCCCAGGATTACTTTTTCATGGATTTGCATGAAAGGACATTTATGGCAAAAAAAAATTATTAAAAATATATTATTAAAGCAAATCCAAATATTATGGAAATTGCCAAATTTTCTGAAGTATTGAATTCCATAAGTGCAACCGTGAAATCAGAACAAATTGTTCTAGAATTCCAGGTGCATGTTTTGTTTTCAGGGAGAGAACGAATGCCCTTAAAACTCTAATAAATTCAAAACTGCTGTTACATCTCTTTTAATTAATGTTTTAATTTACACAACTATCAGTGAAGGAGAAAATAGAAATCATGCTAATGAAATCAAATGAGTATATTTCAACAATAAAAGAGAAAACATTAATATTTGTGACTTTAATCCATTGCAAACTACAATTAGTTGATTCTCCTCTAAACTATGCTGAATATTGCATACAAATTAAACCATTTACAGATTATGCCTACAGCAAGTAAGCATGCTTAGGTTAACATGTTTGACAAACTATCTCAAATGTAATCGTTTGCAAGATTGTTTCATGTGATTTTTAAGAGTTTGCAAATCACAATATATAACATTTGCTAGCATAAAAATAAAGTTTTTATTAATTACCAAAAAAATAAAACTAAGTGAAAGCAAACTTGCAAAGCTTTGTCTTGAAAACACCAGAGGAAGATTATTATTATTATTGAAATATATTCATTTGCTTTGGCTCCTCCTGACTGCTTATAGCAAAAATTGAGAAAAGAGAAATGACTTAAAGATAGAATTGTTAAACAAAAAGGAAGCAGAATTTCACCTCACACAAGTCAGAATGGCTATCATCAAAAAACCTACAAGTCGGGCTTCCCTGGTGGCGCAGTGGTTGAGAGTCCACCTGCCAATGCAAGGGACACTGGTTCATGCCCCGGTTTGGGAGGATCCCACATGCCGCGGAGCGGCTGGGCCCGTGAGCCATGGCCACTGAGCCTGCACGTCCGGAGCCTGTGCTCCGCAACGGGAGAGGCCACAACAGTGAGAGGCCTGCATACTGCAAAAAAAAAAAAAAAAAACCTACAAGTAATAAATATTGGAGAGGGTGTGGAGAAAAGGGAACCCTCCTACACTGTTGGTGAGAATGGAAATTGGTGTGGCCACTGTGGAGAAGAGTATGGAGGTTCCTTTAAAAAACTGAAAATGTGAGTCAGCAATCCCACTCCTGGGTATATATCTAGAAAAAATGAAAACTCTAATTCAAAAAGATACATGCACCCCAGTGTTCATAGCAGCACTATTTACAATAGCCAAGATATGGAAGCAAACCAAGTGTCCATCAACAGACGACTGGCTTAAGAAGATGTAGTGTACACACACACACACACACACACACACACACACACACACACAATGGAATATTACTCAGCCATAAAAAGATGAAAGGGGCTTCCCTGGTGGCACAGTGGTTGAGAATCTGCCTGCTAATGCAGGGGACACGGGTTCAAGCCCTGGTCTGGGAAGATCCCACATGCCCCGGAGCAACTAGGCCCGTGAGCCACAACTACTGAGCCTGTGCGTCTGGAGCCTGTGCTCTGCAACAAGAGAGGCCGCGATAGTGAGAGGCCCGCGCACCGCGATGAAGAGTGGCCCCTGCTTGCCACAACTAGAGAAAGCCCTCACACAGAAATGAAGACCCAACACAGCAAAAATAAATTAATTAATTAATAAACTCCTACCCCCAACATCTTAAAAAAAAAAAAGATGAAAGACTGCCATTTGCAGCAACACGGATAGACCTAGAGAATATTATACTTAGTGATGTATGTCAGACAGAGAAAGACAAATACTGTATGATATCACTTATATATGGAATCTAAAAATAATACAAATGAATCTATATATAAAACAAAATAGACTCACAGACATAGAAAACACACTTATGGTTACCAAAAGGGAGAGAGAGTGGGGAGCAGAGAAATTAGGGGTATGGGATTAACAGGTAAAAACTGCTATACATAAAATAGATAAGCAACAAGGATTTACTGTATAACACAGGGAATTATATTCAGTATCTTGTAATAACCTATAATGGTAATTATAATCAGAAAAAAAAAATAACTGAATCTCTTTGCTATACACCTGAAACTAACACAATATTGTAAATCAACTATACGTCAATTTTTTAAAAAAAGAAGCAGAATGTAAATATTTGGAAAATTCTCAGCCTATCCATATTGCAAAAAATGAGAACACTAAGCGTGTGGCCAAGTGAACATTTGATAGGAAAATCAGTCTGAGTATAATCTGCATACTTTATCAGCAAGCCCAGGAGGAAATCTGCCATTTTTGAACTGAAAGGGAAGGAGATGAGAAGGAATGAAGGAAGACTGTTGAACTTCTTGGCTTTTACAGGATAGGACCATAGAGGTATATGGCTGAGCATGTGTGCTATTCTTCAAAAAAAGAGAATGACCCTGAAAATGATTCAGAGATCATTAGGGCTGCCTCCTCAGTTTCAAAAGGGGGGAAGGGGCATTGCTTTGCTTATACAAAAAAGGCAAAACAACTGTTCCAGTGTGCCCAGCAGACAGGATTGCCGCCCCAGTGGGCCTGAAGGGCAAAGCGTGGAGCCAAAGGAAATTATTCTAGAGCCTTAAGATCTCATGGAGTTTGTCTTGCTAGATTTTGGACTTGCTTAGGACCCATCACTCCTTCCTTCTTTCCTATTTCTCCCTTTTGAAATGGGACTGTCTATCTTATGCCTGCCCCGGCATTGTATTTTGGAAACATAATTTTGTTTCTTATATTCACAGCTGGAGAGGAATTTTGTCTCAGGATGACTCTTACCTTGAGTCTCACCCATATCTGATTTAAATGACATTTAGATGGGCCTTTGAACTTCAGACTTTAGAGTTGATACTGGAACAAGTTAAGACTTTTGGGGGTTGGGGGGTGGAATCAATGTATTTTGCATGCTAGAAGCACATGAATTTGGGGAGGACAGGGGCAGAATGTTACAAACTGAATGTCTGAGTGTCCTCCAATTCATATGTTGAAACACTACACTCCAATGTAATAGCATTAGGAGGTGAGGCCTTTGGGAGGTAATTAGTATTAGATGAGGGCAGAGCCCTCATGAATGGGATTAGTGCCCTTTCAAAGAGTTACTGGAGTTTGCTTCCCCTCTCTGCTCTCCACCATGTGAAGATTCAGTAAGGCAGCAGTCTGCAACCTGGAACAGGGCCTTCACTCAAACCTAGCCATGCTGGCACTCTGATCTCAGACTTCCGGCCTCCAGAACTATAAGAAATAAATTTTCCGTTGCTTAGAAGCCACCTAGTCCATGGCATTTTTCTTATAGCAGCCCAAACGGACCTGTATTTACAACAAGAAAAAAGTTGGACAATCTGAAAGTCAATGATTTTTCTCTTAGATCCATCAGAAAACTGAGTTGAGAGTCATCCAGAAGTCTGGAAAGACAGGCGAACCCAGAGTGACAGCCAATATCTGCTTACCTAGAATAGAAGCCACTGTGATCATAAACTGGTAAGAACACTAAAATGGTAATTTTGATGAATTTCTGTTGGCTTGCCACTAACAAATGATCGATCAATGGCAACTAAATTTAGTGTCTATTTTTTTATGCTGTATACATTCATATTATAGATACATAGGGATTATATTAAACCAGTCCCAATTATTTGCTTCAAATACTTCAGTATTGAAGAAACTGCAGTGATCATCCCTGCACATAATTTTTGGGCACATGAATAGTTATCTTCTTTAAAAACATCTGTAAGTGAAATATTTAATTCAAAGAGTATTCATTTTTTTGACATATAATTCATACACCATGAAATTCATCCTTTTACAATGTATAATTCAGTGGGTTTTAGTATGGTCACATGGTTGTGATACCATCCCACTATTTAATTCTGGAACACTTTCCTCTCTACAAAAAAGAAACCCCACTCCCACTAGCAGTCATTATTTGTGATAGTCAAATATTCATATTTTCATCTTTTCATTTTGGGGTCCCCAAATAGAAGCAGTGGAATTCTCAGCAGACAAAAGAGTAAACTGTTGATACACACAACAATATGGATGAATTACATAAGTAATTATGTCAAGTGAAAGAAGCCAGACAAAAATAGTAAATACTATCTGATTTATTGACATAAAGTTTCATAAAATAAAAACTATTACATGGTGACAGAAAGCAGATCAATGGACGCTTAAAGATGGAGTTGGAGAGAGAGGCAGAAGAGGGTTACCAGGAGGCATGAGGAAACTTCTGAGTTTTTTTTTTCCTGAGTAAAACAAAATCAAATTTAATGGTCTTCAGTGCAAAAGTAAAAACAAAAAACACAAAAAAGCAAATGAAAATTAACAGAACAACCCTAAACGTCAAGGCAGTTATGAGGAGAACTTTGAGCGTTAATCTTTAAAACTACAAATCAAAGATTTTTATTACTAGATAATTGGAAAAAAGTAGTTTTCTGCTGAGTGTTCATATGAAAGCAAAATTTCAAACAAAATCTGATGAACATAGAAAAAATTGGGGCGCTCACAAGATGGGATATGAGAAAAACAATGCTCAAATACTTATGTGTTACTAAAAAGAAATAGAACAATCTTACGCATTCAGGCAATGTTAAATGCTCTTGAAAACTGGAGAACTGATAGTGAACCACAGTATCAGGTGTGTGTAGCACCACACATGCTAGGTGTGGACAGAAATTTGGGACGTGAGGGTAACAACTCTTCTCCAGGTGTGCCTGGAGCTTAGATACGACTTGGAATACACTGGACTTTCCCTGAAACTCTGGTCCATTCCCAGTGGCACCTGCACTTGTGAAACACCCAGATATGTTCACTATCTGGATTTTTTTTTTTTTTTTTTTTTTTTTTTTTTTTGCGGTACGCGGGCATCTCACTGTTGTGGAGCACAGGCTCCGGACACGCAGGCTCAGAGGCCATGGCTCACGGGCCCAGCCGCTCTGCGGCATGTGGGATCTTCCCGGACCGGGGCACGAACCCGTGTCCCCTGCATCGGCAGGCGGACTCTCAACCACTGCGCCACCAGGGAAGCCCGACTATCTGGATTTTGGTTAAGGTTTCACAGGTGAATACATAGGTCAAAACTAATCAAATTGTATACTTTGTGCAGTTTACTGTATGCCAGTTGTATTTTAATAAAGCTGGCTTTAAAAATACTTTCTATGAGAAATAAAAAGCCACTTTGGAAAAGATCTTTTGGAGGAGGAGATTATTTCATCACTGGCATTACTTAGAAATGCTGGAGTATGGTAATGATAAAAAAAAAGACTGGCTTTTACTTGGTTTTAGTCTTGCTTTAAAATTCTCTACAATGCTGTCCTTTATTGCCTGCATGAAGGGGGGTGGACCACCCCACTCCTCACCCTTGGGAGGCCACCACTCCCCTCTAAAGTTTCTTAGCAAGAAAGCAGTCTTACCAATGCCAGGTTTGTGGCATCTGGTTTAGTTTCCTATGCAAAGGAAAGAATATGCATCAAATACATTAGAATACCTGCCTGGGAGAATGGGGCTGGGGAGTGGAAATAAAAGGCAACAGACAGTGAAGAAACAGGAGAGGGTCCTGAACCATTAACTCGAGGAACATGATTAACTCAATCCTCAATCCAGACATGAGTCAAAACAAAACCCCTTCAAAGTGTGGAACAACCAGCCACAGGTGGGGAACTACCAGCACAAAGCACAGAACAACCAGCCACGAGGACTCAAGAAATGGAGAGGATGACCCCCTGTCAATCCAAATGCAGAGACAGTGCCAAGGTCGGATGCCCCTACCCATGATCCTCCTCTTCCTCCTGGATCCCCCACCCCAGACGCCTATGCTGTCCGTGCAGAAGGCAGCCAAGCAGGTACACTTGATATTAAAACCCCTTCACCACCATCCCCCGAAAGTAAAGACTTGGGGGAAGAAGAGTATTTAATAACTGACATTATTTATAAATGTCATGGTGTGGAGGTGATGATAGAAACAGGACCAGCTTTCACTTGGTTTACTTCTTATATTAAAATTCTTTGCAGACTGTTCCCCGGCTCCAGGGGCAAACCACTCTGCCCTGTCCTGGGAGGCTACTGATCACCCCAGGTATCTCAGCAAGAAAGTGGCCCAATTAGTGTTGGGTGTGTGGTCTCCAAATACCTTTAGTCAATGAGGATGGTGTGCCGCTGGTAACTTTTAGTGGGATGAGTTTCTTAGTCCTTGCTTACAGCACAGGGTGGAAAGCAACAAATACCACTATGAGGTAGATGGCCTGGAGTCAGTTTGACATTTGTGGGTGGGAAAGCCACCCACACACATCACAGTCTTCTTTATCTGGGTTCTAGCAGTCTGAACTCTGATGTCTTCCCAAACCTCCATCCCATTCCATATTTGCACCTCCTCCCACACACATACACTCATTCATGCAAACTCCAAATCCTTTTCTTCCTGCCCATGGGATAAAGTGTTCAGGAGGAATCTGTCTTCAGGTCTCAGTCCTCGCCTCATCTTTATCCCCCATGTCTGGCTAACTGTGGGCCTGCAGGTCTGGCCCCTGACTCGGCAGGACTCTTCTCCCAGCCCTCAGACACACCTGCCCCTCCCTTCCCTCCCTCCCTCCCCACCAAAACAGAGAACTGGCACACGTACCCCCCCCCCCACACACACACACACCTCTTTCTCAGATCTTGTTGATGTTATTTCACCCATCACCACCTGTGTACGCTGTTGGCGCCCACTTTGGTGTCTGCAAGGGTGGCCGTTTCTCCACGGGCTCCTCTGGGGACGCAGCAGACAGCTGCTGGTGTCCAGGCCTCTCTAGACACAGGGCGGTTCTGGGACGGACCGGGTTGTCCGCGGCGTCTTGGTTCTGCTCCGGCTGCAGCCGTGGTCTCTGATTTTGATTCCTTCTGCTCATCAGCTGGAGGTAACAGTCGGAGGTCGTTGCCCTTGTTTCTCTCGTGCGCTTTCTCGAACAGGTGATAGATGGTTCAGGGGACCTTGGGACTGCACACTCTTGCAGGGACATTTCTACCCACCTGGCTACCTTCCGCACTGGGTTGGGGGGTGGGGTGCAACAGGTGAGCATGGAGCACAGCACTAGTTTGGGGGCAGAAGATGGAGACTGGATGGGGAGGGGGCTTCACACGGAGTGCAGGCTGAGGATGGGGTTTGTGCCTGGCACGGACAGCATAGGCTTCTGGGGTGGGGGATCCATGAGGAAGAGGAGGAGCATGGGTAGGGCCATCCAACCTTGGCACTGTCTCTGCACTTGGAATGACAGGGGGTCATCCTCTCCATTTCTTGAGTCCTTGTGGCTGGTTGTTCCCCACCTGTGGTTGGTTGCTCTGTACTTTTAAGAGGTTCTGTTTTGACTCTTGTCTACAATTAGTAGTGAGCATACCACCCTGTCATGTGATAATTTTAGGAAAAAAATCAGCAGACTGCCTCAAATAGGGCAGGTCAAAAAATGATGTTAATTGTTGGAGGTAACAGCCTTTCATTTTCTTATATAATTTTTTTCTAAATTTGTTTACCAAAAATGTCTTGAAGGGTCTGCTGCTACTCAATGCAAATTTATCGAAGTATTAGGAACACATTCAGTGCATATCTTGTATTAAAATATTGCAATTGACTTTATAAAGTGACTCTCATTGATATCTTTAGTGATTCTCTTTTACATTTTCCACCAAAATGAATGACAAAAAGTTAAAGGTCCTCAGCATGCACGGAGTTCGTTTTTACTGAAATTTTCCATTTCCGACATGTTCAGTTTTCAAGAATATTCTTCCACCTTCCAGGTTAAGGAGCACACTCAAGGTGACTCTCCCACGTCACACTGCACATCAGAGACACATCCAAGCCCAGAACCAGGGGCGCCTACTTCCTTCTTCAGTTCTTGTTTTCTGGGCCGCTGTACAAGTGGTGATATAAAGTGACACTCATATCATTATAATAATAACCCTCAACTACTTCTGCAATGATTTCCTTCACCGTCTTGTATGTTTTAACTATAGAAGGCAGGTTTAAACACTCCACAGGGCACCAGATACAGGATGGAATCTGCTTGAGCGTTTGCTTCACTCTGGCCACAAAGGGCAGGTGTTGGAGGTCAGCCATCCATTCTCGAGTCCAAGCACAAAAGACAGGAAAGAGCTGTGTGAGGACGATGGGAGGGGTACTTCCCACACACTTTGCCAGGATTCGCCACGTGGCTTTGGACAACACCAGAGCCTTCACCTCCACCGCAAGCTCCCTGCCACTTAACATGCCTACTGCTAGAGCAGATTCCTGCACCAAGACCCGACCACGTACAGGCTCTGTCCAAGCATCCAGTACCAGTCAGAGCGCAGGAAACAGGACGCATAGAGAGACAAGGAGCTGGGAACAGGGAGACCGTCAGGGAGAGGGCAATAACACAGAGCTCGCAGCAGCCCAGCCGCTGTCACCTCAGACCTAAAGACACGGGAAGAGGGAGTGGTCACCCAAACCTGGAAAGATCACTTATCATGAGGACAAGGCCATCTTGGGAGGAGCAGTGACCTCTCCAAGAGACTGAGCCAGTCCTCGATGACTAGCAGGGAGGGAGCCGGGAGATGAAGCACCCCGCCCCCACTCTCCTCCCCCCAACTCTCCTTGGGGCTCCCCAGGCGCCAAACCCAATGGAGGTCCCGGGGGCCCCTTGATATAATCCACAGGACACCGCCTCCCAAGATAGAGAGGGGGTCGAGAAGGGCAGAGAGTGGATCTGGATGTGCAGAGGGAAGATGCCTAGCAGAGATCCAAGATGCACAGCAGTCGCAGGAGGTGGGTACCAATTACCGTTCCCACTGACAGTTCAGGGAATTGAGGCTCAGAGAAGCCAAATAACTTGTGCTACACTGTGAGGGAGGACCAAGACTCGGGTTCTCCAGGCCCTGCGTCTCGTGTTCTCTCTGGTCATCTGGATAAACCACATGCCCTATCTAGGCTCCAGTTCCCCATTCATGGGACGAGGGAATTGGGCTAACTGATGCTAACCTGAGAAAATGTGCTGTGGTTCTATAATTCTCACTTTTAATAATATTATGATTCCTCTAAATTTTCATCACTATGATTCTAGCCAACCGGTCTTACAACCCGGAAGTATAAAATGACAAGCGAGGGCCCATCCCGGCTGGAGCTGCTCTCTTGCTCCTTCTGATTCACTCATCCCTGGACGGACACCAGACCCAGTTGGCCCCTAAGAACAAGGTCTCTGGTTGAATCTGGGGGATTATCCTGGAAAGAGGGCGCTTTAGACAGAGGTAAGCCATAGAACAAAGACTGTTAAGCCACTCAACAACCCTTGAAGAAGCATGTGTTCTTTGTCGAGCACAGAGATACAGAGACCAATAAGACGTGGTCCTCGTCACACGCTTTCTGAAGAAAATGTATCTGCTCCATGCCTTCCCGAATGGGTACTTCCGCATATGGCATCGTGAAGAGACGTCTCAGAGTCATTTCCATGCTAATAGAAAATAAACCTGAACTCTTAAATCAAACATTCTGAATATTCAGACATTTCCTACAATGCTCAACACTTTAAGCTTTTTTTCCTCTGAAATGCCTAAGGCTGTGGAGTGTGACCCTTTATTACTAAGCCTAATATGAGAAATGCTTTAATGCCACATGATGGGTGGAACATCAGTTTGCAGTAAGAAATACCTTCAATTGTACATATCAAAGAGAGAGAAAAAAGCATTCTGATTTCTTTTTACCCCGTGGCCTGACAACTTGAAAGAATATTCTTCTATTCCAAAGAGGCTATTTGGGGGCACACTTTTCTGGAAATCATTGCTAGGTATTTAGGTATTTTGAGAGTGAGCAGAAGATTGTGCTGTTAAAAGATTTTGCCTATCATAATAACAAATCAATAAAATAAAAACGAAGAGACAATACATATAGGAACAAAACAAATGTGGATTCTTTAAAAAGACTAATAAAATAGGTAGATATTCAACAAGAATGAGCAAGAGAAACAAGAGAAGGCACAAAGAAACACTGTTGGGCATGGAAAGGAGCCATAACTATAAATACAGTAATGATTTTTTTTTAAGTATGAGAATTCGATTCTCTACTTTAAAGCAGTAAAACTAAAAACAGATGAAATGGAAAATCTCCTAGAAAAATATGTTACCAAAGTTGACACCAAAAAATAGAAAAAGAACAAAAGCTGCTGAACGTATCTTTATAAGTTCAGTCTAAAGCTATATTTTAGAAGTAGACGGTACAAAAAAGGAAAGCAATAGGTCAATCTCAGTTAAAAACATCAATGCAAAAATCCTAAATAAGATATTAGCAAACATATCCAGCAGTGTGGTGTGTGTATAAATGTATATTTATTTTAAAATATGTTTTTTGATATGATATACATCATGTATCATATATATCATGATCACATATACCATATTTATCACATGGTAAATATACGGTATGCGTGTGTGTTAGTGATGACCAGTAAGGTTAATCCCAGAAGCTCAAGGAAGATTCAACATTAGAAAGTCTTATTGTAACTCACCACACTGACAGATTAAGGAAAGACTAATCATCACAACAGATGCAGAAAAAAACATTCATAAAATTTAGTACCCATTCATAATTTAAGAGTACAGTAAAACACCTAGCCAACCAAGAATAGAAGGAAGTTTTTACTAAGCAGTTTCTACTAAAAACCTACAATAAACTTTAGGAACATATTTCCTTTAAAGTCAGGTACTAGACAAATATGTTTTTTCTAAGACCACTCCATTCATCATTGTGTGACATATCTGGCTGACACAATAAACAAAGGAAAAGGAGTTAGAGAAATAAGGATTTGAAATGGAGAAAAAAAAGAAGAATCATGTGCACATAAGATTGTCTACATAGAGAATCCATGAGAAACTACGAACAATCCAAAGTCATAAGAGAGTTTGGCGAGAATGCTGGAGACAAGATTAATATACAAACATCCATGGCGTCCTTACCAGCAACAACCAATTAGAAAATGTAATTTTTAAAAGATCCCATTAACAATAGCAATGAACTATGACAAACCTAGGAATGAATCTAAAGAAAGAGGTGCAAGAGTTAAATGAAAGCAAATTATGAAACTTCACTGAAAGTCCTAGACCTAAATAAACAGAGATATAGCTCATGCTCAGAGATGAGAGGATTCAACATCAACATCAGTTCCTCCTAAGTTAATACATAAATTGAATGTAATTCAAATTAAAGTCCTAGAAAGGTTTGTTTTTGTTTTTGTTTTTGTTTGCGGTACACGGGCCTCTCACTGTTGTGGCCTCTCCCGCTGCGGAGCACAGGCTCCGGACGCGCAGGCTCAGCGGCCTTGGCTCACGGGCCTAGCTGCTCCACGGCATGTGGGATCTCCCCAGACTGGGGCACAAACCCGTGTCCCCTGCATCGGCAGGCGGACTCTCAGCCACTGCGCCACCAGGGAAGCCCCTTAGAAAGGTTTTTCATGAACATTTTTAGCTGGTTTTAAAATTCATATGGAAGAATTAAGGTCAAAAAACAGCCAAGGCGATATTGAAAAAGTGTAAGATGGACACTTGTCCTACCAGATATGAAGACATTTATTAAAGCCTTATAATTAAGACACAATAGGATTGGTACAGAGTTAGACCAACATAATAGAGAGAGCCCCTCTGTGTATAGGAACTTGGGATGTGACAGAGGTAGCATTACAGAACTGCGGGAAATGACTGAACTATATATTAAATGGTCCTGGGACAGTTGGTTATTTACAGGGGAAAAAAGTAGACCCCTAATTCATGCTGTATCCAAAAATGAGTTCCAAGAGAATTACAGTTAACTTTAAAAGATTTAGGAAAAAATACAGACACTATTTTTATAATCCCAGACTAGGCAATGACACAATAGCACAAACCATGAAGCAAAAAAAGAAGAAAATATTGACCAACATGATTTTAAAACTTATGTGACAAGACAGCAAAAAACAAAGGTTAAAGGCAAGAAATGGAGAGAGCTGGAAGCTGTAAGAGGCCAACCTTGCTGACACCTTGATTTTAGCTCTTTAAGACTCATTTTGGACTTCTGACCTCCAGAACTGTAAGAAAATTAATTTGTTCTATTTTAAACCAAACCAAAACAAAACAGAAATGGAAAGAGTAGTTTTGTTTTTGTTTTTTAAGTGTCCAGGATATATAGTGAACATTTGGTAACTGTAAGGAAAAACACAAATAACCCACTATAAAAAATGAGCAAAATCTATAAACTGGCAATGCATAGAAAAAGAAACCCAAATGACCAACAATCATGAGAAAGAAAAGCATAAATCACCAGAAATCCAGAGAAGTATAAATCAGTACCACAATGAGATACCTTTCAATGTATCAGATTAGCAAAATGTAAAAGCCTGATAATGCCAAGAGTTGGAGAAGATGCAGAGCAACGAGAACTCTCATACACGGTTCTGGAAGTGTAAATTGAGAGCAATTCAGCAACATCTACCAAAGTGGATGATGTTTGTCCCCTAAGACCCAGAAATCCACGTCTGCATCTATACCTTTGGGAAGCTCACATGTCCACATGGAAACAAGCCCAAAGAAGCACACAACAGGGGCTTCCCTGGTGGTGCAGTGGTTAAGAATCTGCCTGCCAATGCAGGAGACACGGGTTCGAGCCCTGGTCTGGGAAGATCTCACATGCCTCGGAGCAACTAAGCCCGTGCGCCACAACTACTGAGCCTGCGCTCTAGAGCCTTCGAGCCACAGCTACTGAAGCCCGCGAGCCTAGAGCCCGTGCTCCGCAACAAGAGAAGCCACCGCAATAAGAGAAGCCACTGCAATGAGAAGCCCGTGCACCGCAACGAAGAGTGGCCCCCGCTCGCCACAATGAGAGGAAGTCCGCGCACAGCAACGAAGACCCAATGCAGCCAAAAATAAATAAATAAATTTATTAAAGAAAGAAAAAAAGAAGTACACAACAGCTCTGTCTGTAAAATGAAAAGGCGGAAACAATCTAAACTCCCATCAATTAGAGAATGGATATATTATGATATATTCATTGAAAGGAATAATACAGCAGGTAAGGAAACTAACTCTACATCAATTAATTAGGATAAATCCTAAAAACGTAACTTTGAGTGATAAAGCAAGCTGAAGAAAGATGGATTACTGAGTAAGAACATTACCATAAATGTTTTAAACTCACAAAATAATACTAGTTATTGTTCATGACACATAGCCGGGAGCCAAATGCAACAACATGTATGTAACAACACAACTTTGGAAGACTGGCTCCCTCTAGGAAAGCTGCAGGGGAATGGGATCCCAGTGGGGTAGAAAAGAGGCTTTAACTGCAACATTTTCTGCAAAAAAAAAAAAAAAAAAAAACTTTAAAAAATGTGGCTAAATGTCAACAGTTATTAAATCTGATTAGAGGACGAAACAAAAAAAAACGTTTTTGCCTATCAATATTTAGAATATTTCTTATTTTACTTTTTTAAATTAATTTATTTATTTATTTTATTTTTGGCTGTGTTGGGTCCTCGTTGCTGTGCGCGGGCTTTCTTTTAGTTGCGGCGAGCAGGGGCTACTCTTCTTTGCCGTGCGCGGGCTTCTCATTGCAGTGGCTTCTCTTTGTTGTGGAGCACGGGCTCTAGAGCACAGGCTCAGTAGTTGTGGCGCACGGGCTTAGTTGCTCCACGGCATGTGGGATCTTCCCGGACCAGGGCTCGAACCCGTGTTCCCTGCACTGGCAGGCAGATTCTTAACCACTGCACCACCAGGGAAGCCCCTATGTTAATTTTGTCATGTTACCAGTGACAATGTAAATAAAAACCTAGAATAGTACAGAATTGAAATTTGGCCCACATTTTTCTTTACCCCCATGTGTATCCTGATGAGAAGAACTTCCTGTTTTACTCATATTTTAGACTCAATCATCTTTCCAAGGCCTTCTGAACTCCAAGCAGAAAAGTACCACCTGAAGGGCAGTTCAAAGACAGAGGTACTTAGGTCTGCAGTCCACACATGTCTCCAAAGTGAACCCCAAGGTGTCTTGTCCTTCTAACCCATGTGAATACACCAAGAAGGGGTTTTATTACTATAAAGATTAAACTGTTTGACATTTTAAAAATCATTTTATCAATTTCTATAGCCTTAATTAAATTATAAGTTTCAGGAAATTATAGTACCAAGCAGAAATGTCATAAAACCAATAATAGCCTCGCTGGCATAAAAGATGATCCCCATGGCTCCACGCATAACCCACATCACTACTGTGCAGCCCACGTTCAGCTTGAAGTCAGCTCTTCTCACTTACCCTGGTTTACTTTCCTCTCCAGCTGATGGCTATTCTGAATGGGTGCACTTGGCAGATATCAACATATTGGCCAGGCATACTTACCTCGGTTAGAGACTATTGAGTTCACTACCCCAGGAACATAAACATTTAAGATGCATTGAAAACTTTGTTTTAGAATTGCTTTCCAATCATTATAAGCAACTTTTTCCTACTATTTACTTACACATAAGTATGATATTTTCTGTTATATAGCACTTCACATTTAATAGAACATTTGCACTTTATAAAGCATATATTTCTAACACAGGAACATATAAGTATAGGTAGGATGGGTGGCGGTTCTTTCTCATTTACATTCAACAGAACAGCCGGCTCCAATGGGCCACTGGATGAACATACACAGACCTCCATTTCTAACAGACCCGTTCTGTTCCTTCCACAGGGGACACAATCCACCTTTCACCTAAGGTTCACACACTCCCTCTGAAGCTCTTTCGGTTCAATCAGAATCAAGAGCTGTCGTTTACAAAGCTGTCAGGATGTCACAGAGGAGAACATGGATTCCACATGCTCTGCTGGGGGGATTCCAGGACAAGGAGGAAAGTAAGGGCAGACAGATGTCCGGTTTTCCAAAAACTGGACCTAGAATTAGCAAAGTTCTCACTCGGGATGAGCTTGGCTCTAGGATCAATGACAATTACCTACTGGCAATGATAGGGAAAAATATGATTTTCACTAATAATGGTTTGTTTCAACAGAAGTCTGCAGTTAAATTTATTTTGTCCTTACGTGGGAAGATGCTTACATTTCACCAGGATCAATCTGATCATGAGAAAAATTGTGGGTGCACTGCTGACAGATAACAAGGATTACAAATGGTGACAGAATCCCATGAGGTCACCCCCAGAAACAGCCAAAGTCACGAAGACATCCGTGTCATATTACTGGACATCCAGACGCACTTGCAGCCAGAATGCATTCTGCCCCTAGGAGCCCAGCATTGGATGCCCGCACCAGAGAAGCTCATGGGGACGCCAGGGTCCACTCCTCAGCATGTTCCCCATTGAAATCCCTGATCATCTCCTGAGCTCCTTCCCTGGGCCAGGCACTGAGCTGTGAGGGACACCCCGATGAACTGACATGTAGCTTCCATGGGAAATAGCATGTGATATGGCATGAGCAAGAGAGACAGTTAAAGAGGGGTAGGGGACATTGTCGGGGCTCAAAGAAGGGCAGATCATATATTCACAATGGCCAAGATGTGGAAACAACCTGTGTCCATCAATGAATGAATGAATAAAGAAGATACACACACACACACACACACACACACACACACACACACACACACACACAATGGAATACTATTCAGACATGAGAAAAAAGAAAATCCTGCCATTTGCAACAAGATGGATGAGTCTTGAGAGCATTAAGCTAAGTGAAACCAGTCAGAGAAAGACAAATATGTATGATCTCACTTATATGTGGAATCTAAAAGAGCCAAACTCGTAGAAACAGAGAGTAGGCTGGTGGTTACCAGGGGCTGCCAACTGTCACTTATCAATGAGTTTCTGCAGCTACTTTTTCTTATACCCATTATATTTCATTAATTTATGTTGCCTGTCTGACCCCCGCAGGCCTTGACTTTGCAACGCCTGTTCTCATCCAATCTCCTCCTTTTCCAGATAAGAACATAGCAACCCAGAAGGAATTGAAAGGACTTACTTAAGTCACACAACTGCTTTGTGGTGGGTGGGGTTAAAACTGTTCACAGGTGAGTTTTTTGCCTCATGGTTTTGAGACACTGAAAAATCCAACAGCCCACCTTAGAATATGTGCCACAGAAAAGATACTTAAAAGGCAAGTCCAGTCTGCCTAAGGTTTTGACTGGGCATCAATCATTCCTTTAGATTAATGCAGATGTCAGACCAAGGGTAAGAGAACGTGTGTATAGGGTGGGGGGCATTCATAGCTTGTCATTATGTGTTGAAACAATTCTTTTTTTTTTTTTTTTTTTTTTTGCGGTACACGGGCCTCTCACTGTTGTGGCCTCTCCCATTGTGGAGCACAGGCTCCAGACGCGCAGGCTCAGCGGCCATGGCTCACGGGCCCAGCTGCTCCGCGGCATGTGGGATCTTCCCAGACCGGGGCACGAACCCGTGTCCCCTGCATCGGCAGGCGGACTCTCAACCACTGCGCCACCAGGGAAGCCCATGTGCTGAAACAATTCTTGATTTCACTGAGGATAGGCAACAAGAAGCTCTTTTCTTCAGGTCAACAAAGTCTGGTCAGGTGAGCTCTGGGGCGCTTGCTTCATTAAAGCAGAGGTAGGAGATAAAAACACAATATGCAATTGCAACTGGTATAGCTACATTAACATGAAATAAAATAGAATTACAGCAATATCAATTAGTAAGGAGAAAGACTTTAACTTCAGAATGATAAAAGGCTTAATTAATCATGAATATATAACAAAGTGTCCATCATTTTGTTTGTGCTAAAAATATGGCCAACAATATATAAAAGGATAATTAGTAGAATTATAATAAAATTGAAAACTTTTCAAACATTGCATACTGGTCTCCTTAATGGATAGGTTGAGCAGACAAACATATTAGTAAAGATATTGAAAACTGGAATTAAACCATTAACAATTTGAACTTTATAACTGCTGTGTAATTCCTGAAGAATACATATTCTAAAAACCATACACTGAACACTTGTAAACATTGCCTATATCCTTGGCTACAAAGCTCATCTCAATAAAAATCAAACAATTTCAGTTATGGCATATTCTCTGTGATCACAATGTCAGAAATCAACATCACAAAGATAAAATGAAAATTCTTGCTTTTCAAAATTTTTAAATATGCTTTAAAAATCTTTAGGTGAAGAAATAAGTCTTAATGGAAATTAGAACTATTTTGAAATAAAAGTTAATACAAATGCTATATCTAAATGTGTGGGATGAAGTTAAAGCCATGCTTAGCAGGAAATTTATTCCTTAAATACATATATCAGAGAAAAAAATAAAGGATGAAGATTAATGCAGTAATAGTCTATTTTAGTAAGTTTAGAAACAAAATGGAAGAATTAACCCCCAGAAGATAAAAAAGAAAATATTAAAGATGAGAGCCAAATTAACGAACCAGTACATGAATATACAATAAAAGAGGGTCAAGAAAACCAAAAATTTGTCCTTTGATATACATAATAAAATTGATAGACTTCTGGTTTCAGCACTTATAGGAAAAGAGCTTGAAAGTTGCCATTTCCTTTCTTACAAAAAGAAAAAAGCTGAACAATTGAAAATCAACAACTTTTCTTGGATCCTTCAGAGAATCAAAGTATCAGAGCAAACTGCCACCCCAAAGTCTATAATGACAGGCAAATACAGAGACTCATAACAGAGAACAGCTAACTTGTAGCAAAAGGCACTGGAGATAACACTTAAATGGTAACAGACAAAATGTTGGAGTTTGAGTGTGGCCTAGCCAGAAAATGAGAAACTTCTGGGGACCCAACCTCAGGGAGAATCCCATGCTTTCATGGACTTTCACTCCAGGAACCACACCATGTTCTCCAAGTAAGGATCCAGGAAAAATTTTCCCTCCGTTTCTAGCAGGAGGGGAAACATAACCTCTTTGAAATATTCCCAGAGAGTTCTCCACAACAAAGACCTACCCTCCAGCAGAAAAGACTTTAACTGAGCCTTATCCCACCTGGGGGATAGAGCATGTGCCTGACTGCCGGCACCCTCTGTGTGTCACTTAAAAGGGGGATATCTGAGAAGCGCTTCCGAAGCTCACAGTTCAGGGACATAGGACCACTAAAATTTTAACTGTAAGATTATAGAACATTTACCCTCTGACACACACCACCACCATACCAATATAATTCACAGATGGAAGCAGAGACCCAGAGGAAGTATTTTCATGGAAGCCAATAGACAACAGGGGAGACAAAAAGAAAAAAGAAAAAAAAAAAGACATGACAAGAATTTGAAACCTCTGTCATCTACAGCTACAGCAAACATTAAATATAGGCAAACTTAACCAAAATGCATAAAACCTCACACTACAAGTTTATTTAACTTAGTTTGTATTACTCAATACATCATGCCTAGTTGTAACAACAAATTACAAGGTATGTTAAACAAAAAGAAAAAACAGTCTGGAAAGACAAAACAAGCATCAAAATAAGACTCAGATGTGACATATATTTTGGAATTATCAAGCAGGAAATTTAAAATAACAATGATAATATGTTAAGGAGTCTAATGGAAAAGTAGACAATATGAAAAAATAAATGAGTAATATAAGCAGAGAAACAGACACTATGAGAAACAATCAAAAGAAAATTCTGGAAAACTAAAACATGGTAACATAAATGAAGAATGTCTTTGATGGGCTCATCAGAAGAATGGGCATGGCTGAAGAAAGAATCAGTAAACTCGAAGATGTGTCAATAGAAACTTCCTAAATTATAATACAAAGGGGAAAAAAGAATGAAAAATAAAAGAACAAAATAAGAATTCCAAAAATGTGTAACACATGAATAATTTGAATATCAGAAGGCGAAGAAAGAGAACAAAGTAGAAGAATATTTGAACTAGGACTTTCGATGTCCAAGGGCAAGAGAAGGTGGATGTCTCAGCTCAAGCAAAGACAACAAATTCACCCTTTCTCCACCTGTTTG